>NW_028261381.1:46552734-46893567 GCF_051295495.1 Thamnophis sirtalis | reverse complement strand
AATTTACTAACCCAATATTACCCTGTACATTTGATAGCCCTCATCAGAACAGGCCATATCCTGTGCACTTTCAGGAGGGAAGAAATGTGGTTATTTTTATTCTCTTAGAATACTTTTGGAGGGTTTTGCCTTTAGCCATGGTACAAACTCACCCTGACAAAATTTGCGAGAAGAAGTCTTAAGTTGACCTTAGTGATACCATTATTAAAATAGTATGTTCTCCATTAAGTTGGCAGCATCCAATGGTAACTTCAACTTGTATAAAGCCTGCTATGCGTAGCTATCCATTCTGTTGAACGAAAAATTAGGTGACCAATAGTGGATGGGGTTAGAGAGGCATTTAAGAGTTGTTTTAGGCTAATGCTGGAATTCACCATCTCCTCTTCCCCCTCTTATCTGTTCCCATGTTGTTGTTTTCTCTCTAAAGAGTTGGCTGCAGCAGCTCTGCACTAGTAGTCTATCGGAATTGTGCAGTAACGTTGTGTGATGGAATATAATAGGCTGGATTCTCAGGAAGGAGAGAGTGCATTCTGGAAGAATTAGGGACAACTCAGTCCAGATATTTTGTGTGAGAGAAAGAGGGTGTTGGAAGAAATGTCCATCTGGGTTCAGTTCCAGGTGGGGAAAAAGACACTGGAAACATGGAGGCTGTTTGGAAAGATGGATTAATGGTGAACAGGATCACATGGCTTGAGCTCCTGAGCAGAAAAGGCTGAGATGCTAAGAGAGCCTGAATTTTATACCCTCTGTTGGGCCCCACCTCTCTGTTTCCTGTTCCTGTGTAAGAAATGTATCCCATTGGCTGTCAGTCTCCTAGGGAGCAGGGGTCTTATCTACATTTGTTAGACTGGCTCAGGCTTTAATGGCCAATTGACAAGGTGGAGGGGATGAGTTTCTGCCTCCCTTTTAGGGGGAAATATTCTGCCCTACAAGGGGAACTCAGCCCATCTCTGGTAATTGTTCTCAGAGTATATGGCAGAGGCAGTCTAGAGGTGTAGACATTCAGCTTGGAAAAAACACCACATGTCATTCTTGCTTTTGGATTTAACTCTTTGTGTATTATGCTGTTGCGTAGATATGTGCCTTTCTGTAAACTCAAGGCAATCCCTTGGACAGGTCCCTGCAATTTTCATTCATGCTTTGCCATTGGCTCATTCTTTCTAAAGTTGAGAAAAAGTGACTGGCCCAAAGTCACTCAGCTGGCTCAGAGTTTCTAGCCTGGTGCCTTAATCACTACATCAAATTGGCTCTTTTATCATGCCTTGCACATGCATATTCAGGACAGCACCAGTGCAGGAGCAAGGAAGGCAGAATAGAGACTCGAATTTGGGATTGCCAAGTTTATTCCATAAGAGTTTTCTGCTGACCAAAGAATGGATGCTAGTTCTTTAGCTCAGCAGTAAGCCTTTAACTTCATGTAGCAGGGTTTGTTTCCACACACAAAGAATTGAAAGTCCCTTGAATATAAATTAACGAATGAAATGGTTTTGGAAAATGCTGGGTCATGAAAACTAGCTAACAGAGTTCTCCCATCCGTTTATTTATTGTGGTGTTTAATGTGTCATATACAGAACAAACAATGGTGCAATCTCCCTCATACAAATGCTATTACCTTGAGAATGTATGGAAGACAGGTATTTATTATCAAACTTGATTGCTATTAACAACATTTGTTTTCCAAAGAAAATATTATTCACCAGCAACTCAAATTATAAAGTATATAGCAGATTTATTTCATTTTATTATTTTCTTTTCCAGGGTGCATAATTTATTCCAATCGGGCTAGCTCTTTGCAGAATTAAGATCCCTATTTCCAGTTTTTCCATCAGCAACCTTTGAAGAGCTGCTCAGAAAACAGAATGAAGTTCTCTGGGTCTGGCAGAAGTTTCCATGATCCCAGTAGATCTCTAGAGTAATGCAAAGGAAACAATTCCTTCCTATAAAAAAATAAATAAACTTAGATATATTGGTAAATGGCAAAAAGGCAGAGTAATATCACCACCTTGTGTTTTGTGTTCAGATAGAATCCTGCTCTTTTCTTCCCCATCTTTTTAATTGTAAATTATTATTTTACTTTTTTAATGTTTTATTGGCTTTTAATGTTTGTAAGCCACCAGAGTTGCTTCTAGGTGATACAGGCAACAAACAAATCTAATAAACAAACAAGAAGACCTGTGGTGGCGCAGTGGTTAGAATGCAGTACTGCAGGCTAACTCACTGCTCTAAAGTAGAATAAAATATGGATTAAAAAAAATATAAGAATGAAGACAGGGAGAATAACAGGGACAGTTAGAAGTTGCTTAAAGGAAGTGTCACCATTCACTAACCACAAGATGTTCTAGCCAACGTCCCTATGTCAAAATCTTTGTCAAAAGTCCAAACCACAAGGTTCAATTAAAATTCATTAATGATACGTAATCCATACCTGTAACAAAAGGAGAAGTAAGACCCTCATCTCCTTATAAGTTGCTAGATGAAGGGAAAAGATAAAGAACAGGGGTTGACTTGGAAGTAAGGCCACAGGTGGATGATGAATGGCCTTCCCAGAGGAAATAAAAGAGGAGCAAAAGGGGAATGGAGTTTGCAGGACACAATTAGTTCAGAAAATCTGTTGTAATTGAATTATTGAACTGTCAAAGTTGGTCCAGATAAATTCCATTTACCTCAATGTACATTTTTATTAATGCTTTGTTTTTAATTTTTCTAGAAGGAACAATCCATTACTTTATCAAATGAGTTTTGCCTTTAATAATGGGTTTTAATATTAAACAAAATGCAACCTTTAAAAAAAAGATCCTCTCAGAATAGTACAATTTTAGATGTTTTGTTCTAAACATGCCTCTGGAAATACCATGTATCAACACACACCTGCTTTGTTCAAGAAGACATTGTGCTTTTGTGTAAGCTGAGCTTCAATTGTATATTTGTGCATCTATTTTGATTCTCTCCCTTTTGTTCATTTTTTCATGTCCTTGTACTCAAGCTTGCTAAATTGGAAAATAACAGCGAGGACAATGGCGTGCACTACAGTGTTTAAGATTCACAATCATCTTAATTGTATCTAATAATGGCCTTTGCCATGACAAAATTGTGCAAATTTCTCAAATCCGAAAATAAAATGTATAACCATTCCTGGTTTTTAATGTTGAACTGAAAAAATTGAGACGTTTTCAAGTCTGAAAAACAAAATATGGAAGCACAAAAAAGGGGGGGGATGGGAAGGGGAGTGACTAAATGCACATAATGGGTCATTATTTAATATTTTAGTTAAACAATCCAAGTCAACTGTAGAAACCAAAACAGAGAAGCAAGGGGTGACATTGTGGGGAAGGACTCTAACTGCGGCTTGTTCATATCATCCATTTTGAAGGCAGAAGGCTGTTTCCCATTCTTGGCATGCTACAAAATTGAGAATGATTCATGCAAGGGATCTAATATGCTTGGAAATCTGATTCCTGCCAGTCAGAGAATACAATATAGAGCTAGGTAGATTGATGGCTGAATTTGGCATCAAGCGATCTTCCACAATTTTCTTAAGATGTCATAGTCATTTATATCTGTGTAGTAAAGGTCTTATTTTATTTCCATCCTCAAGACAGCAGAATAACACCTCACTTCCATAACTGCTGGCTCCACAGTGTTCTTTCTAGGCCCCCAAAGATATGACCAATAAAATGGCTGCCTTCCCACAAGAGCTGGGATAACCCCTCCCAAAATTTGCTGTGAGAAAAGCAGAGAGGTAAGGGTTGGTACAACAATGAGGGAAGAGCAGGGAGGGCAAGCACTCCAGTCTCTTTGGGCCTTTCTTTGTCCAGTAGGAGCAGAGACTGCTGGTAACATTTACAGTATAACCTTGACACTTTTTCTTCACTCTAATAGGCTGAAGGGCAAGAAGGCCATAGCAATACAGTGTAGACCATGATTCCTACCTGCTGTGTTCGCAGTCTCCACTCTGGTCCACCAGCTAGAGGGCACCACCCTCTTTCTTGATTGGTTGCGCTGTTTGACAGCCTGATATAAAAAGAGCGGGCTGGCTTGAACTCAGCTGTTGTTGACAGCTGATCAAGCAAAGTGTTAGCTGCCATGTCGGCAGCCATTTGTTAGCAACTAAATTCTGTTAGCCTATAATCTCCACTTTGCCTCCATTCTGTTAACCCCACATTCTCAGAACAGAACAACTGGCGATGAAGGTGGGATCTGAATGAGGCAAACACTACCTAAGCCTCTCCCCACCACAAGAAAATAATAAATAGTTACTGGATACATTCTGCTCTTTCCAGCAGCTAGAACTGCAGAAGTTCCAGGGAGTCAGTTGGAGCCCTGTGAGATCCTCATCTCTTCTTTAAATAAACCAGAGTGTTTGTGTAGAACATTGTGTTGCATTTTCTGTTCTATCCCTTTAAGCTGGCTTCACTCTGCCTCAGGGGAAGTCCAGCCCTGAGATGAAGACTCTGTGGTGAGGGCCTGTCATTTCCTCAAGAAAGAAATGGTGAGCAGGCCATTTAGAAAATCCTTGGATAAGATTGATGGAACACATAGCAAGTCTATATGTACTCTATGATACTTTAAGTGTTAGTTAAGGAGCTGAATTAATGCTTTGATATTAATTGAGAACTTTGAGGATATGCAAAATGTGTGGGACATAAAATGAAGAGAGAGGCTGGGTTTGAGCTTGCAATGGGGCATTTCAGTCTCAAGAGATTTTTAAGCTCAAAAGATTTTTATTCTCTTACTTTACATAACATTGAAATGCAAATGATTCTAAAGTTTTGGAAGAAAATGAAAGGGCCCTTCAATATTTGTAATAGCTAGATCTACTTAGTGATATGCATCTGCTCTGCAATTCGGTTTCAGACTTTATGATTGAACACTTTTTATGCACCTTGCTACTCCCTTACAAAGAAACGGAGAACTGAAATATTAATGTCATTGAGATTCATGTATTTGGACACATTTATATATGTATCAGGCATACACTAGGTAAAAAGACAGAGGGAGGAAACATAGTCTCCTCCTGTTTAGACAAAGGATTTTGTACTTGTTGTGAAATGAAACACCTGTAATAATTTCTGTCATCTTCCTAGGAAGGTGACAATCTGTCAAGACTATGCATCCTGACAACCTGAAATGCAAAATTTGACAGCATGGAGGATATTTAATTCATGGCCACAGTAATGTTTACAAGCTAAGTTCCCTTGGGACATTTTTATAGTGGGGAGACAATGCAAGAAAGTATATTGTCTTTTTCATTAGTTACTGGTTTTGCATATAAATTCTATGCTCACCATATGCCCATGGGACAATGTCTTCATTAAAAATAAAATCCTTGATAAGCTAGGCTTGCAAGTTATTGTTCCAATTATGGATACATTCATATTCTCCAGCTGATTCATCCATAACCTGTACTTCAAAATTTTCATATGAATGAGCCTTGCAGTTTTCAGCCCTGTTGTTTGTAGACCTAATAAAGCATCTAAGAAAAATGTACAAACTAGTTTTAATTTCACATACTAAACATGAGACTCATCGGGTTATCTCAGTGATATGGGTATCAGCACTGGACTCCTATTTAGCAGAATGCAGATCTTTTACATAGTTTCAAACTTGTGCATATGCATATTTTTAAAAATATACACACCTATATATTTGCCTTCACTTTCTATCATTCTTTGCCTTACTTCACATACTGAAAAGAGGCATGAAATCCTCTTACCTTTGCTACTGGTTCTGCATCTGGGCAGGTGGGCGGATTCTCCCACCACTGCCTCTACTGGTTTGTCCAAACCGGGGCAAATCGGCGGAATACCACCTCTGACTTAAAAACCCACCCCTGAAAAATGGCTGCATGATATCATTAGGTTTTGTCAAAATTCTTTCTTATATGTAATTCCAAACAGCTTCTTTCTATATTTCTGTTTTGTAGGGTCTTACATTAGTCTTCTATATATAAAACTGCAGTTGGAGCTTTTTTACTCTGCTTGGAAAGATCTGGACATCGTCTTCCATGATCAATTGATCACAACTGTAATAAAGCAGTCAATTTCCTGAGGAGTTCTTTTTTCTTATATCTTTTGGATGTCCAAGGGATTGATTGATAACTCTTAGACAGTTATCAATGAAATCAAGAATGGCATAGAACCAGTTAAGGCTCAATGGTCACAAATTCTTAAGGTGAATTTTAGGGGTGGAAGGATTTAATTTAGACTTCAATGAAGTAATGAATTGTCCAATGAACTGACAATTTTGAGAGATACTCCCAGATTAATAAATCCCACATAGAAATAAGACCCATTGAGTATAATAGGGCTTATTTCAGAGGTAAAATGCTACCGGTTTGGGCTGGTTCACCCAAACAGGTGGTAAAAAATGCTACCATTCACCCAAATGCTTTAAAAAGTAAAAAAAGTTCCAACAATCATTTGTGCCACGTGATTGTCAGAACTTTAAAAAACCATTGAAAGCATTTTTAATGACCTATTCGACCAAACCGGTATGTTTAAAAATGTTTTTAAAAAGTTCTGACAATCAACAGTGTGACAATCAGCTGTGCCAGGCAAACTTTTTTTTACTTTTTAAAACATTTTTAAGCATTTTTTTACTACCACCAGCTGTGCAACAATCAGCTGTGCCTGATTGTCTGCAAGGTTCCTGCTTGTTTCAGGGGCCATTTTGTATTAACTCCAGCTGTTTTTGCATTGTGTGTAAATCAGTTGTGTAGCTTTTGTGTTGTTTTTGTTTAAAGTGTGATAGTTTATTTTTGAGCTCTCTGTGACTCTTGTGAGGTTCCTGCTTGTTGCAGGGGACATTTTGTGTGAATTCCAGCTGTTTTTACATTGTGTGTGAGTCAGTTGTGCAGCCATGCCCAACCTGTCACATGACCACCAAGCCACGCCCATGCGGTCACATGGCACTCCCACCAAGTCATTCCCACAGAACTGGTAGGGAAAATTTTTGAACTTCACCACTGGCTTATTTTGAGGATTGGATACTGTATTTCAAACTAAATAAAGGGCTCCAAGTTACAACATCTTCACAAAGTTACTCCAAGCCAAAGTGAATGAATTTCAGGGCTTAGTAAACACCATGGGTTAAAATGTTTGCTTATCGTATGTCTCACTGTACGTTTACTTGGGCAAAACATATGAAAGAAAAATATTGCTGGTGTATAATTTGTATTTGTATTTGTATTTATTTGTCCTGTATGCTGCCCACTCCCGAAGGACTCCGGGCGGCTCACAATAGACAAGGGAAGGGGAAAACTGGACAAAGACAACACTTTAAAACAAAAACCGCAACATTCACAATTTCCGTGGGGCTGGATGTTTCACAAGCCCCCCGGCCTGCTGGAGCAGCCAGGACTTGGTGGCTTTGCAGAAGGCCGGGAGGGTAGTAAGGGTCCGGATCTCGACGGGGAGATCACTCCAGAGGGCCGGAGCTGCAACAGAGAAGGCTCTCCCCCGGGGGGTCGCCAGCCGACATTGGCTGGCGGATGGAATCCGGAGGAGACCTAACCTGTGAGATCTAATCGGTCTATGGGAGGTAATCGGCAGGACGCGGTCTCTCAGGTACCCAGGTCCGATGAGTTCTAATGATTAAAAATATAATGAATAAAGAGAAAAATCGCAATAGCAATAGCACCTAGACTTCTATATAGCTTCACAGTCCTTTTACAGCCCTCTCTTAACAGTTTACAGAGTCAGCATATTGTCCCCAACAATCTGGGTTCTCATTTTCCTGACCTAGGAAGGATGGAAGGATGAGTCGACCTTGTTAAACAAATTGTTAAATAATTAGTAAACACAACTGCTGCAGTTGAATCATAACAGTGAAAAAGTGTGAGAAAAAACCCAATCATTATGAAATGTTAATTTTTATGAGCTGGGGATGTCAAATGGAGTGGAAACATCCCTTCATCCCAAATTTTAACAAAAGTGACTGATGTGTAATCAGCATTTTTTATTAATTTTTTAAATTTTTAAATTTTCATAACATATAATCACATCAGGGGTGGGTTTCAACCGGTTCGCGGCGGTCCCTGCGAACCGGTTGGTCGGTGAACCCGGAATTAAGTAACTTCCGGGAACGGTGAAGGGCGCGCCCACCTGCCCACGGTCCTTACCCAGTTTTGATGAGTTCTGCGCTTCTACGCATGCGCAGGATGCATACAGCGCCTGCGCAATCCTCCAGGAGCAGCTGGAGCATCGCGCAGACGCTAGTACGCATGCGTGCACCGCGCGCATGCACGAGGACGCCGCCGGCCCCGTTCCAACCGAACCGGTTGGAATGGGGCGAGAAACCCACCCCTGAATCACATCTATACATAGCATCATTTTGTATTATTCAATGTTTACATCAATGCATAATCAGCATTTTTAGGAAGCTAGCTAGATGTGCATTTTGATCGGGCACCAAAACATATATTCAAATCCTACTAATTGCATAAATATAAAAACAAAGTGGAGTGGTTAAGAGAGGTAATAGGATTGAGAAAGTTAAATACAGCAGTAACAACATTTCATTTTCTATCTCTCTGATTGTGTCTGTCTATCTCTCTCTCTCTCATCCACATTAGTGCCAGAATTATTTCTCTTCATTCTCTGTGGCATGCTTCTAACAGTAAAACCTCCACAAATCTCTGTTATATACATCTCACCATGAAAACACCCCTTTTAATTGGTTTTTCAAGGATTGCTGAAACTGAAAATTGTGGAAGGAGAATTGAGAAATGTGTCAAAATGGGTCTTTTTAGGGGCTCCCTACCTCAAGCAAAGCTTCAGTTATTAGGGTTTTTTGTCAAGAATCCAAAGTGTCAAACTGCTTACCACTTTCAATGCCAATAATAAAAATACAGTGTTCTATTGTAACTTTGTGCTATAGAATGTGAAGTTAATAAATCCTGCTCCCCTCCTTAAATCCTCACCTTAGTATGTCTATTGATCAGCTACATCCTAGGCTTTGTCTGAATTGGCTGTAGTCTGCAATTGGTAAGCCCAGGTGAAGCGTTCTAATACCTGTGATGAAAATGTATTCACATGCAGTTCATGCTAAAGTTCCCAATTTGATCTGATCTGCTGGAATGGGATTAAAAATACATTTCATATTTTGCTGAGTAGTAGGAGCTTTTTTCCATATTTCTTACGTGCTCTGCCGTGATTCAAAATGCTGGGAATAGAATATATTGTGCAGAGATTTATCCAGTGGCTATTGCATACATTTCTTGGGCATAATGCATGAAATAAACCATTTGTATGATTCACGCAAAGCTGAGAAGGTCATAGTGAAAAAAAAATCCATTTGCCGAATCAATTCAGGACATCAATAAGTTTAATTACTGAACTAAATCAGTTGGGCTTACAGTACAGTGAGTAAGTTAAAAACCTACAATAAACATCGAAAAATTAGGTTTCCACTATTTTTTAAAGAGCTTTTCTCTTTTGTAGCAATCTCTTACTTTTAACTGATTGGACAGCAAAATATAAATGCCAGACTATCTGTGAGATGACATGTTCTTATTCACCTGATAATTACTCCCTACCTCCCAAAACAGATTTTAAACTTTGGTATGAAAATTTCATGTAAATCTTTATGGTTCAGCTGTTTCCTGGACTGTAGTTAATTTTAATATTCCACAATGTAATCCTGTGCATGCCTCCTCAAGACTAAATTTCCAAGAAAAAAATCCATTACAGTGGGACAAATTATTATACAAATACACATGAATTTGAATTATAAATTGAGATCCTTAGACCTATAGAAAGTAAAACATTAAATCAATTCATATTTCTCTAGAACAGGGGTTTCCAAACTTGGCAACTTTAAGACTTGTGGACTTCCACTCTCAGAATTCCTCAGCCAGGCTCATTCCTCAGACTGGCTGAGGAATTCGGGAAGTGGAAGTCCACATGTGGTAAATTTGCCAAGTTTGGAGACCTTTGCTGTAGAACAAGGGTGTCAAACTTGCAGCCCATGGGCCAGATGCGTCACACGTTGGCCCCCCACTCCCAGTTTAGCAAAGGGAAAAAGTCACAATATGTCACGTGATGACAACTTGACACTGTAAGTTTGACACCCCTGCTGTTTGAACATGGACCAGAATATTACAGGGAGACATCAATCAACCTTGGTGAAGCTAAAGACATTCAAATCTGTCCAGTATCTATTTGAAAGACCAACTGGAAGTCCTATGCATATCATATTTAACTTTCTGGAAGAAAGATGCCAGAGTCGAAGAAAAAGAACTGGAAAAAAATCACAAAATATCACAATCTGGTCATCGAAACTACACAGCTATAGATGAAACATGTAACAGAGATACCCATTGTCATTGGTACCATGTCCAAGAATTTTACAAAACACATAAAAAAATTGCAGCTTCTTGCAATAACACCAGTGGAACTGCAAAAAAACCTGTGCTATTCGGAACATCATACATTTTAAGAAATTACTTGGTTGACATCTGGGACGCTGGCAGCAAGCCGTATGAACCATTAGCACCAGTCAATGGTATTTGTGATGCATTTTTAAATGTTCAGTTGACTGAGTTTCATGTTTAATGAATAAAAGAGATAGTGATAATAATATAATTAATATTATAGAGAGGCTCAGGCATTTAAGGGATCATAAATGAGGTTATGCTAAACTTGGACAAGTGTGTACTTCTTGTTCTGCAAGCTGGTGACATCCAGCAACTAGTGTGCAAAAATGAGAAGGATCCATTTTAATTACAACAGAATTGAGATCAATTTTATTCATTCTGAAAAATAAACTCAGAAGTGAATTTTTAAATAGTGATTTTGCAGTTACAGTCCAAATGTAGCATTTTCTTCCCGTTCAATGATTAATTGATGCTACTAGAATTAGCAGAAGTCCAAAGAGGAGCTGACTTGAAAGAGAAATGCTCATAGATGTAAGCCATTAAACTACATAGACCTTTTGCTGATAGCCTACCGTTTTTTAAAAAACAATATTGACCAAGGATTATTTATAGTAAAAACTGACTGAGGAAGAGGGTAGTACAGAACTATCAGGAGATTGTTGCAGGAAAGATATCTGTGTCTTGGAAGAGTAGAAACAAAGATAAAGAAACTCAAAAAACTTTGTTTTTATTTTGTTGAGCATCAGTTGAAGTAGAGAGGGATTTTGGCAGGCTTTCAAGATTCTGTTTCAAGATCTGAACTGCATTAAGGAACATTCCAAGAATCTTGGTGATTTTTTAAAAATCTTCCCTACCTTGAAAGACTGGTAGGTAGTTAGCTGCACCAGTGAGCTCTGTTGTGTAATAAATTATTTCTGTAGCAGTTTAGTAAGATGTTTCTTTCCTTTATATCTTTTGAAGGATGACATATTTTCATAAACATTTCAAGTCTATAGGCATAACATATCAAAGAGCCTACAAGGCTATTTTGAGGAGAACAGTAAATATCAAATTAGAAGAAAATGAGGGTATGTATTTATATTTTTCTGTATAATCTATGAATATCAACTTTCTACTTGTTCTTTTTTCTTGATGGATTGTGATTTTTTTCAGTTTGTTCTTAGGATTTCCTTCTCGAGGTCTGATTTATATATAGATCTTCAATATTCCCTTGTTGGGTGCAGTTATATGGGATTATTTTATGATCTAGTGACCACCATATAGTTTTCTCTGTATTTGAAGGACATACAGGGAATATCTCAGGGAAAACAGAGACAACTCAAGAAGACGGACATATTATACTGAGCACCATATATTTCCTCCAAATCTTAATTAATGGATCAACATCATATTGATATGCAGTGGAATCTTATCATTTACCAGTATGTATCACTGATTTTATTCAAGTCTCCAAAGGAAGAAAACAAATTATATTCTTTTAAAAAGACATTTTGGTCTTTTAATAGGAGTTTGAAAGACATTAAAATGTAATAATTAACCTTTAGATGCTGGTGTTTCATATTTAATTCATGTGGCTAAATGTTTCCCCAGAGACCCATTGAAACCTAAGAGAGAGCGCAATTAAACTCTGATAATTTTGAAAAAAAAAGTTGTTAGAAGAAGTTTCAATAGCAATCAAACAGTTTTGGATCCAGAATGAATTGTCAATGAGATGCAATTACACAAAGGTGAAAGGTTTGCTTTGCTTACTCAGGTGGTTTTAGTCAGATTTAGGTTGTTCTTTATCTTTAGGGCATTAAAGCTGTCATTCCTGAATATTTGTTTATGAAAGTTCTTGAAAGTGGAAAAAGGTAAAAATCAACAGGTGAGTGTCTACACATTGATGGGCCGCAAAATTTTTAAGCTCCTCTGAGAGTTCAGCACTTATTTGCACAGAAGTGTCTCTTTGTTTTATGTTAGAAGTGAGCCAGAAATTGGAGCACAGACGTCTTGCTATGTGAGCCGGAAGTCTACCTAATCCAATAGCTGAATACCAGCAGTACACGCTTAGAGATATTGAATGGTAGTTATGAGCAGGAGTTGAAGTCATGGGGTGGCATCATAAAGGAATTTATATGTGACCTTGGGAAAAGAAAGAAAGAACTGTTAAGGAAGAACTTGGAGGAACTATTACACAGAAATTGAAGCAAGCATGAGAAAGAAACTCAAAACCACCCTGCCTAGATTTATTGATTTTAAGAGAAAAACGTGGACTGTTTTTCAAGATTTTATTATTATCCTCTACAACAACATAGTAATATTCTGGGATGTGTTTCCTGATCTGATCTGTTCAAAAGGATGACAGGCATAAGGCAAATAAGGAGCCCCAGCAGTTCTGTCTTCTGTATCGGCATTACCTTTACTTAGTCAGATAATTGCAATAATTGTACAATGATATAGGGAGGTACACATACACAGCCCTGTAATCAGTCATATAAAGGCAAAGGTAGGACATGCTGCCTTGGTGAGGAACCTTCATTTGTGTGGCTATACAAATGTAACATTCAATTAGGTCCAGGGAGTAAAATTGGACTTTTGACATACCAGCCAAAATGTGCCAAAACTGATTTATAGTTAGCAGGAAATGCTGCAAATGGCATGTTGTATACATACTACTTGCAACATTTCCTGCTACCTATACTATTTCTTTTGTCATATTAAAAAATCATTGTAGGAAATCTTCAGCTCTCTTTAACCATATATTCATAGACTGATCAATGACGACCATGACATATGGAAAAGTGCAATTTGGGATGTAAGAAGAGTAGATAAAAAAAGGATAACAATGAGTGAAAGAAAAGAAAACATAACAGATGGTCATCATAAAATTTAAAGAAAGTGAAATAACATAATAGACCCAAATGAAGGTGATGTAATCTGATTTAATAAAAGCAAGCAGGAAGATAAAAGTGTAAACTTAATTATGCATGAAAGAGCTAAAGCATATGTCAGAAAATATGAATTTAAATATAAATATGAATACATACTCATTTGTGCAGATGAACGCACATTAAAAGAATCAAGCATGGGTGTGCTTCCTAAGAGTGTGGTATATTTAAAGTCACAACCCCTGGTATGCCCACATATGGGAAGAAGTTCACACTTCCATTCTCTGTCCATCGGCTCATCACAAGAGACCATCCAGACAGAAACCCAATATTTTTACTGTTGCCTTTGTTACATTTGTGTGTATTTGTGCTGATAAATAAATAAAGGGAGGCTAGTATAGATCTATTTCAAGCTATTTAGCTCTCATCAGCTAGCCATACCCTTACTGGGATTCAAACCTGGGCTGTATACATGTTAGGCAGATGTGTTCACCATTAAGCCACAGGCTCTCCTCCGTTATCAGCTGAGCCAGGGAAAATGGTATATATTTAAAGTCACAACCCCTGGTATGCCCAAATATGGGAGGAAGTTCACACTTCCATATATATAGTTTTTATTTCCTGCTTTTGAATTATTTTGCTTACCACTCCCCCCCCCTTTTGTGCTTTGAATGATGTTGCTTATCTTGAAAGGGAATAAATGTGTATGTATGCACTGATTTCAGTGACAATCCACCCACAAACAGTGTCTTTGTGTGTGTGTGTGTGTGTGTGTGTTTGTGTTTGTGTGTGTGTTTGTGTGTGTTTGTGTTTTTCAGGGAAATGAAAGGAATGCAGAGAATGAAAGACAGGCAAAAATGTCAAAATGAGCACCTTGTATCAGGAAATGGATTCATGAAATGCTTATGTATTTTAAGGGGCAATATAATACTAAAACATCTAAACAAACAAAAACCCTGTATCATATTAACACTTCATTGCAAAGTGGATTCTGAATGTTATATCTTTCTATAAAAAGATTGTGGATACACATCATAAGAACTGTCAGCAGGCTTCTTTTCAATAGCTGAGCCTATCCTGGCAAAACCAAAGTAATCACACGCTTTACAGAATAAGAAACTGTGTTTAAATGTCCATAGAGATGCTCAATCATCTAGGTCAGTGATGGTCAACCTTTTTGGTGCTGAGTGCCCAAAACGTGTGTGTGTGCACGAACCCCCAAAATGCAATATGACAACCCCCTGTGCATGCACCCCCACACATGTACCCCCACTCGCCCATTTTTGGCTTCCAGGTTGGAGCAGAAGGCTTTCAGGCCCAAAATGGGGCATGAAGGGGTGGTTGCATGAGGCCCCAAAATACAATGCAAGCACCCCCAGTGAATGCCCCCCCCCATATATGTGCGCATGCATTCTTGCATGCCCCACCACCACCCACGCCTGTGCGGCAGAGCCCTGAAGACCAGCTGGCTGGCGGGAAGTGCACGTGCATGCATGGTGGAGATGGGCTAGAGTGATGGCTGGTGTGCCCGCAGAGAGGACTCTGCGGGTCACCTCTGGCATGTGTGCCATACCTTCACCACCATGGATCTATGTCATGGTTGTCCTAAAAGTGCTTTTTCCAAAAGGCAACTGGACTTTCTTGTCTTTTTTCCATTTTGAAAATGTTTAAATTCTCAGCCAAGAAGCTTCTACTTAGAACTTAGATGTTGAACTGAAGAAGCATCTTGGATGAGAAACAAAATGTTTTCAAAGGAAAAAACTAAGAAAGTCCAGTTGCCTTTTGGAAAAAACACCTGTGGGACAATTTAAGTTTAAGCACATATTAGCAGTTCTTTCTCTTTTCCTTCTTTGGTTTGATTAATTTCCTAGCCCCGTTGTATTTCTTGTTGTATATGCATTTTTTTAATGACCATACATAGGTTTAGGGAACTTTGTCCTGAACCTTTTCAATCCATAAAGTTTCAGGATATCCAGACAACTGATTCTGTCGAAAGCATAGCATATGGTGTGTGTCAGACAATGTGCCAAGTGACCTGAATATAATTCTATCAGTGCAACCAACCAATCTATGCTAATTCACATGCATAGAAAAGCTGCTATAGGCAAGAATGGTCTGTTTGACTAGACATCTTGCAGCTGTCATATCTTGGATGCCACAATGAAACCATCTTCCTGAGGTCTGATTAAGCAAGCTAATAAGGGAGCCCTTTCTCAACTTTGACTTTTATGTGTGATACAATTTTAAAGAAGGGAGCTGCAAGCCATTTCCCACCAGGAAGTATGATAACGAAAGGAGATTTGCAAGAGAGTGTTGCCAAAGTTAAAAAATCAGAAGTCAACTTAATCCTACAGAGAATGGATTATTCCTGCACATGACTGTTCTCTTGCCCTTGGTAATGTGCAACTAATCCCATAAGCAGTTGGCACCTTTAAAGTAACACAAAAACAAGCAAAGCAAAACAAAAACAAAACAAACTTGATTTCCACGTTAGAAAACTGGGTAATAATAAATTACTGGGGTTGATAAATTGGGTTAGACCATAAGAGACAAAATATAGAATGTGTACACATGAATGCCACATTAACAGTGCAAGTGGAAATCTTTTGCATTATGTTAATCAAAGGAAAGGGAATTGAGGTATGTGCTCTGTCAGCAGAAAGACCAACAAGGAGCAAAAGCATATTCATTAACAACTTGGAGCAAGTCCTGAAAACGGGCCCATTTTTTTGTCAAAAAGAGCATGAATAGCCTTTAGGAGGGTTGTAGAGTGCCCCTGGGGGCTGGGGGGGGGATGAGCAAAAAACGGCCCATTTTGTTGAGGCCATTTTTGTAAAAAAAAAAAAAAAAAGGTGGGGGCATGCATAGCCTTTAGGAGTGCTCCTGGCGGCTGGGGGGCAAAAACAAGCAAAAACGGTCTGTTTTTTGCTCATTTTTGCCCTCCCATCTCCCAACAGCACTCTAGAAGCCTCCTAAAGGCTATGCATGGCTATTTTTGCAAAGGGGCGGGGTTTTGGGAGCCAAAAATGCTGCATTCAGTGTATAAGACGCACCCAGATTTTCACTCTTTTTTTTTGAGGGAAAAAGGTGCGTCTTATATTCTGAAAAATATGGTAGATCACTTAAAGAGCTCTCTAATGAAGGCTGGCATTGAATATCAAAATAATTCTGTGTTCAATTACAGAGGTGAAATCTACTTACCTTCGCTACAGGTTTGCAAATGTGAGCACATGCACACGACCTTCCACGCATGCGCAGTGCATCAAAAATGGATGTGATGACATATGGGTTGGTGGAGTCTGCTACTGAGCATGCCTGCAAAGGTAAGTGAACAGTGAGGGGGAGGGGAATCCGCTGTGCCACATGATTTAGATTAGCTAGAAAGCAGGAGATTCTGCTTTCTACCTAATATAAATTGTGCGTCACAGCTGATCGTCGAAAATACTGGTTTGCCCGAACCGGTAGCATTTTTTTATTACCGGTTCAGGTGAACCACTCTGAACCAGTAGTATTTCAACCCTGTTCAATTACCATAACTTTTAAGCACCACTTAGAACTATAAGCATTAAAGTTACAGTTGCACCTTTTCCCAGGTTCATGGGGCTACTTCAAAAGCTGCTCCCAACTATCTCTGCACACCAGTGGTGGGTTCCGGATACCATTGCAACCAGTATGGTGCAATGGGGCTGACATCCACCACATGCACACACGCAGTGCATGCAGTGCATGCATGCATACTTACCGTCCATGATTCTCCACGACACTCTAGCTGCTCGGCAGAGCGTCGCACAGGTGCCGTACGCTCCATGAGTGGAAGCCCCGATCATCTCAAATACAGGTAAGGAGGGCAGGCGGGCATGCCCGGAATAGTACCTGGTGCTCCCAGCAGTCACCAGTACACCCGTACCAGGGCGTACCAGTTATATCCCACCACTGCTGCACACCTCCCAAAGCAGATGCACAATCTGGAAAAGACACTGCTTTTTTATTAAGTTGAAAAATGATACTTTACAACTCCTGTGCAGGATTTGCAGAGCTTTCAAGGGATGCCCACACATATTCTCATGTGCTTGTATAAACATTTCCCTCCTAATACTGCTTGCCCACCAAAATGGGAAGAACTGCCTAGGTCAGGATGCATTTCTGAGTTTTTGCAAAGACAACCAGCTGATCCTTGGGAAAGTAGTCTGGAATTGTGGGAGGGTGGTAAAAAGTGCTTAGGTTTAGAATAGAATGAGGTGGCCAGAATTTATTGGGTAAGCTTGTAAAGGTCTGCACATCCTGGAATCACTTCAACTGGTTATAGGAAAGAGGAGGAAGGGGAGCACTTTTGCTCACATGGTTAGGCTGACAATTGACAGGCTCATGTTTGAAACCCATTTGGTACTGCAGGTTCCCACCACTCGCTTCAGCAGGTTCCCACCACTTGCTCCAACTCCTGCTAATTAGAGCTGTCTACTGTGAGTAGACAGATGAGTATCACTTCAGAGGCAACTTCATGGAGACATGAAAAGAAACCCCAACTAGATATCCCACTGGAAACTCCGTTTGACTCAGAAGAACTTCGGTGCTCCTGAGTCAAGCGGATGTAATAGTGGTGGTAGTAATACAGTGGTGGGTTTCAATATTTTACTACTGGTTTGCTCGGGTGTGTGCGCACACCCACGAACAATGCTTCTGCACATGCACAGAAGGGCCTGGGCGGGGGGGGGGCAGAGCCTCCCGACCCTGCCACTACCAGTTCGTCCAATCTGGGCCAAACCATGAGCAACTCACCTCTGTAGTAGTAGTAGTAATAGTGGTGGTGGTGGTGGTGGTGGTGGTGGTAGTAGTAGTAGTAGTAGTAGTAGTAGTAGTAGTGAAAGCAAGCAGCACTCAGTAGCTTGCATTGGTCAGCCTTTTCCTCAACAGAGAACAAGTTGCTAGAGAGGAAATAGATCAAATAGATTGATGACGCCCAACATTTGCTTCTAAACCTGGAGTCAAGCAATAGCAATAGCAATAGCAATAGCAATAGCAGTTAGACTTATATACCGCTTCATAGGGCTTTCAGCCCTCTCTAAGCGGTTTACAGAGTCAGCATATTGCCCCCAACAATCCGGGTCCTCATTTTACCCACCTCGGAAGGATGAAAGGCTGAGTCAACCCTGAGCCGGTGAGATTTGAACAGCCGAACTGCTGAACTGCAGTCAGCTGAAGTAGCCTGCAGTGCTGCATTTAACCACTCTGCCACCTCGGCTCTCTGAATTGCTGGCTGGCAATACTTCCTCTTCTTCTATGGAATTTTGCTGACAGTAGAACTGCCACTTCTGTTGTTTTGTCCTTATCTTCCAGCTCAGCTGATCCATGAAATGTAATTTTAGGAGAAATAAGCAGCATTTCTTATCTTCTAATATAGGAATGCTTCTTGTATCTAGTGCTTCATTCATAGGCAGGTTGAAAGCACCACCAATATTTTCCTGCAAGTCTACTCTGACATTCAGTGACATGTTTTTGCAGAAGCAGCAGCAGCAAAAGACATAACCAGCTCTGTAAAACAATTGAAATTACAGGAAAACAAGCACAGGAAACAGTGCAATGCAACTCTGGAGGGAAAAAAATCAGGAAACTGCTGAAATGAAATCATTCTCCATAAAATGTCAGCGGATCAATTATGGCTTCCATAAAGAAAAAAGCTACTGGAAAGAAATCCCAGACATGCAAAAAATGAAGATGAAATTTATTCTAAAAAAGAAGTGGCCGGATAAGTAATGTTAACTTCTTTTATTCCTCATCTTCAAGGTACTTTTATAAATAGTTAAAAGTTGGAAATTTCAGAAAAAATGTATAATTTGCCAGCCCTTGGTGGGCTTAGAGGTTAACTTAGATGTTGACCCTGGTTGATACTTGGGGTGATGTCTATTAGAAAATATCAAGTATATAGATTAAACTTGGGAACTGAAAAAAAAAGCCTTAGAGACAGACAAGGAAACCCTAGACTATTGTTCCTCAGTCTCAGCAATTTAAAGTTGTGTGGACTTCAACTCCCAGAATTTCCAACCCAGCCATTCTGGACAATTCTGGGAATTGACGTCCACACATTTTAAAGTCCCTGAGGATGAGAAACACTGCTCTAGGAAAATCCTAGACTGTCCTCTAGGACAGTCCCTATGCTGTCCTTACAGAGGCTTCTGTTACAGAGACTTCTGCATGGTTTTATCCCTGTAATCACTGGAGGTTGAGGCTGAGCTTTAAAAAAAATGACTTGGGAGAGAGCTAAAATTGAAAATATGGGCAAAGCAGATTTATTGTGATCGTACATCACTATAAAACGTATCTAGACAGCAATTAACTGCACCTATCTTTATTCATATTTTATTCCTCCATAAAATGAAAAAAGCTGGAAATGGATTCTTTTGGTAAGAATAAATGGGGAGCATTTGGGCTGAGCCAGTTTTCCACTCAGGGGTGATTGATACCGAATAGAAAGCAGAAATTATGGCAAGTCAAAACTTAAGAGGAAGATCTTCCTTCCAGAAAATTATACAAATACAATATGCATAAAAATCAATGTCAAATGTATTTTTGAAAGTTCCAGTGTACTTTTCATGTCTGATATATAATATCCATCCCAATACCAGAGAAAACTAAAATTAATCAGAAATATAGCTTCTCTGAAGCACTTAATGGAACATTTTAAATGTAAAATCTATTTTCATTTATAACTGCCAGCCAGAATGACTAGGAAATGGGAGTTTGGAGGGAAATAGGAGCTTGAGCAGTGGAACTGGAGTTGTTGTCTTTGCCATTGTTTTTGACTGTTTAGAAAAGAAGCCAGTTTTTTTATCATGTATTCAGCATTTCCAGAAAGGTCAGAATCTTCAAATAACTGGTTAAGAAAGTAGAGATTTTTGTTTCCATATCCTGTCACTCTGAATGCATAGGACTGTCGTTGATTTCTTATAGATATTTTTTCTCCATAGAACTAAAAGTGAAAAGGAGACATTCTCCTCTCCCTCCTTGGCATTAAATAGATTTCAAATGTGTAGAGAACATATGTCCTTACATATGTCAGGGGTGTCAAACTGGCAGCCTGTGGGCTGGCTGTGCCATGCACCACCCGTGCCCACCCCAGCTCCACAAATGGAAAAAATATCATTAAATGCCACGTGATGGCAATGTGATGCGGGGAGTTTGACACCCGTGGGCTAGGTCAATGTGAAAGAAAAGTGCTGCTGCATTAAGAGTGATGTTGACTGGCTTTCTTAAATGGCAAGATTTGTTTTTTTCTAGACTCATGTGGAAGCCTTGAACAAGACAGTCTATATTAATGAATAGCGGGAAAATGTTACTTTCACATTAACCATTGGCTTGAACCATTTTCAGAGGACAGACCTAACATCACATTCTACTGTTCCCTTGCTCAGTTTAGTTGGTAGCTAAATTTCATGCAAGGCTTGAATATGGATTGTGGATTTTCTGCTTTATGTCCTGGGGACATGTTGGTCTGTTGAAAAGAGTTAAATCAAGTTCTCTCTTGATGAAGAAATGATTTGGAAACAATGCACTTTTTAAAATTTTCACCTTTATTATTTTTTATAAATAACTCAATGTCAACGAATATGTAAATATTCATTGTCAAAAAGTCAATGAACATAATACTCCTTTCTCCTGTTTTCCCAACAACAGCCCTGTAAGGTGAGTTGGGCTGAGAGAGAATGACTGGTCCAAAGTTATCTAGCCAGCTTTCATAGCTAATAAGGGACTAGAACTCACTTTCTACTGGGCCATAAACTCATTGCACAAATAATGGTTTAGGCTAATGTTTTCACAGAAAATGAATTGGAGCAAAATAGGATTGCATTTCCATCTGATGAAAAGAAGGAGCTTGTTGCCTTGTTGACTTGTCTTTGAAGAGGCACATTAATCAAAGCATTATCCAGATGAAGCACCCCTTGGAGACCTGCCTGCCAATGCTTGTTTGGATAGTCTAGATCAAACATTTTTCTCCTTGGCTTTGATGATGTTGGTGATTGCAGTATGTGAACTGGTGGCCTTTCCTACTTGTAAATAAAGGGAAACACTCTTCAGCTAAATACAGCAGTCTCCTTATCACCCTGCGTGGTAGAGATATTTAGCTGTTCTTTTGCAATATTTTGGTAGAAGCCTGGTGATAAGGGAATGTCACTTGGAGAGGTGGTGAGGGTGAAAATTTTGATGCAGTCCGAGACTAGCCAAATAGCTGGAAATATAAGGCCAGCCGAATCAGCCAATCTTTTAATTACATTTCAACACATTTTAGAGTTACTTTCATTTGTGCATCTTAAAACCGGCTAAAGCAAAAAAAAAAAAAAAAGTTATTCAACTTCTTCATTAAAAATTCCATTCTATTTTGTGGGGTCTTGCAGAATAGTTCTGCTTTACAGAACTTTCTTACAGAATCAGCATATTGTCCCCAGCAATCTGGTTCCTCCTTTTATCAACCTTGAAAGGATGGAAGGCTGAGTCAACTTTAAGCCCTGTTAGGATTGAACTCCTGGCTGTTTGCAGAGTTAGCTGCAATACTGCAGTCTAACTACAGCACCACCAGGGAATCAAAACTAAATCTTCAGCAAAAGCTCTCAGTTTATACGTTTCTTTTTTGATCAATATCTTCTTTTCCTGTCTAATGTCTCTAGACAAAACTTCTAGAACTTATTTTTTTTTAGAGTAAAGGAGATGTTGGACATTCTTGTCTTGTATCCACCTGACTCTCACATGGCTTAATCAAAAACCCCTTAATAATAACATCAGCTTGCTGAGATCTATAGATCGATTTAATCCCTTGAATAAATTCCCCTACCTCCAAAGTCCGTATCTTCCAAAACTTTAAACATAAAGACTCAGTTTAAATTGTCAAAAAAAATTCTGCATCACGTTCTAGGTTTAGTTTCAAGGTTGCAAAAATGGAGCTATAGGCTGCATATAGATTCACCAATGTTACTAGGGTTTATTTAGGGTATTTTTTTTTA
This sequence comes from Thamnophis sirtalis, assembly GCF_051295495.1. NCBI lineage: Eukaryota > Metazoa > Chordata > Lepidosauria > Squamata > Natricidae > Thamnophis > Thamnophis sirtalis. The sequence goes on along the minus strand of NW_028261381.1, from coordinate 46,871,335 downwards.
ATGTACATTTTACAATCAATATAGAACAAAGCATTGTTGGTAAAGAAAAAAAAAGACTATAGACTAAAACAGAACTATATTTAAGCAGTTTTGGTCATCACGATGTAAAAAAGATATTGAGACTCTAGAAAGAGTGCAGGGAAGAGCAACAAAGATGATTAGGAGACTGGAGGCTAAAACACATGAAGAACGGTTGCAGGAACTGGATATACAGTTTTAGAATAGGATGGAATAGAATAACAGAGTTAGAAGGGACTTTTCATCAAACTATGCCTAGTTTAATGAAAAGAAGGACTAAGGGACATATGATAGCAGCCTTCCAATATTTCAGGGGTTGCCACAAAGAAGTGGGAGTCTAATTATTCTCCAAAGCACCTGATGGCAGGACAAGAAGCAATAGGTGGAAACTAATCAATGAGATAAGCAACTAGAACTAAGGAGAAACTTCCTGACAGTTAGAATAATCAATCAGTGGAACAATTTGCCTCCAGAAGTTGTGAATGTTCCAACACTGGAAGTGTTTAAGAAGATGTTGGATAACCATTTGTCTGAAGTGGTGTAGGGTTTCCTGCCTATGCAGGGGGTTGGATTTGAAAACCTCTAAGATCCCTTCCAACTCTGCTATTCTATTCTATTCTATTCTATTCTATTCTATTCTATTCTATTCTATTCTATTCTATTCTATTCTATTCTATTCTATTCTATTCTATTCTATTCTATTCTATTCACTTCTATTCTATTCACTTCTATTCTATTCTATTCTATTCTATTCTATTCTATTCTATTCTATGGGAAAGAATACCAGAAGCCACTATCTCCATGATTTTCCAATCCTCTTTGAAATATAAACTGCAAGTGAGAGAGTCCACTCTGGAATATGAACCACAAAGGAGAGCATAAGGTTAAACTCCATTAACCCCACTGCCAGTCTTCCTAGCCCTTGGTTTAAGGTTTAAGAAGAGCAGAGTATTTCAAAATTTGTAATTGGTCCTAAATGCATTATGTGGTGAAGTACTTTATATTGTACTTTCATACAAGAAACGGTTATGTTATCAGACCTCTGCTGGCTGGAGAATTCTGGGAACTGAAGTCCACAAGTCTTAAAGTTGCCAAGTTTGGGAACCACTGTACTAAAATGTCAAGATGTCTGATATATCACAATTTATTTCTGCTTTGTTGAAGAAACATAGATATAACATACAGGGTAGAATTGCTGGAGGCACATGTAGCTCACCAAAATATATCACTTAAAAACCTCTCTTGTTTTGCAGTTTCAAGCAGTACTTTTACCTGCTGGTTATTACTCATATTTTGGAGACCAACTAGATCACACTGGGAATGGAAAAACATCTTCCTTAACCAAGATGTTTTGCAACAATAAATGGTGAAATGCTAAAGACAGAAATTTCCCCTTTCTCCCCACTACCAGCTTTAAATTTATTTACTTAAAAAGCACTTTTGAGAAAAGCTTGCAGAAAGCATTTGCAGTCCACGCTTTATGAGAATTCAGACTGGAGTTTTGATATTTCAGTCCTATACTGCTCAGAGCAGCTACTCAATTTTAAGCATGCCTTATTTCAAAACAGGCAATGGAGCAAAATAGTTGAAAATCAAGATAATTGTTTTTACAAAATAATCCCGGAGCCTTTATCAAAGAGTAGAAGATAAGAGAAAGAGGCTTGCTGGGAACCTCAGTGCACTTCAAGGTGACTGGCCTTTCTGATTCTTACAGTATATCTCCCAGTTAAAAAATGTCTTTGACTGAACTGATTCCTCTCAGTATATTCCCATCTCCACACAACATGGGCATGTTTATGTGTTTATGACTCTATATTGCTCATGGACAATTATCAACCAATTAGCAGTTGCTTTTTCTGGCCAATAACTGAATACAGCGAATTGTTGGACAATTAATGCTCAACTGAAAGCCAATACTCAGTACCTCATCCATTCCCCTCTTCTCCAAAATAAAAGAGATTCAATTGCTGTCATTTTTTCTCATTTCTATATTTGTTTGCAAAATTAAGTTACCTTTAAAACTGCTAAATCTGGTGTGTGTTTTTTTTTCTTTTATCTAATAGTTCCAAAATGTTTCAACATTAGAAGTCCACAAGTTAAAGCAATCCAGAAATTTCCAATGAAAGCCATTGGACTATCCCTTCATGTAAAAGAAAGTGATGAATTATTGTTGCTGAAGTTATATGTTTTGAAATGATATTTCCTTCTCCAGTATTAGTGCATTGCTCACAGTTGCAAATGCTCATGTGTTTGCATGAGTCCTAACATAGTTCATTCACCTTGAAGATCTCCAAGTGTGATCACAGACAAAAGCCCATTCTTGTATCCGAGTCAGTAATGTCTCCATCAGGACATAAGCATCTTCACTTGAAATTGTTATGGACTGAGAAAGAGATGAAAGAAGGACTTTTTAAACATCCATGTATTTTGGGCTCATTCAGAGATTTTTAAAAGGTGCATAATTGGGAGAATTTGTGCCCTGAAACAAATTAAAAAGCAATGAAGTTGCTGTGGAAAATCTGAAAAAAATTGAAATATTGCTCAACCCAATTCCATATTTTAAAATACTCAGTAATCCCAGCAAACTTAAAAGCGGCCAAGATAAAACAAGAAGCAAATCAAAATGAAACTAAAACCACCTCCTGCAACAATATTAGAGGTAGCATGCATCAATAGCTTCCCTTTCATGAGTTGGCCACAAGAAACATATTTAGTAAGTTTCTGCTCAAAGTTTTTCATGACATTTGCCAATTACGACAATGTTCCAAGACATTTGACTTTATTTTCAAATCTTATGGATTGAATAAGCACCAAGCCATCTCTTGTGTGTACCCACCTGCATTGTTAAGTTGGTGAAATATCCCCCTATGTTCATGCTGAGCGTAGCTGTAAATAAGACTTCTGTGGAGATATTTGCCTGGGTTGCTTTAGTAAGAAAGGTATTTTTTTGGCCTTTGGATTCCCCATTTCTGAAACTCTGATCTCACTTGTCTAGCCTTCAGTTACCGTGATATCCAAAATCTCTTTCAACTCGCTTCCTTGATCTTATGGGACCTTTCCCAAGCCACATCTGTTTTTCCCGCCATTCATCTACAGAGACAGCATCTGTTGAAAGACTACGAGCTCAGTGGCCGTCTGGCTTCCTGAATTGGTATGATTTGACTTTGATGTGCCTCTGCTAGCTAGCTACTCTGTGATTTCCATTTCTCTCTTGTCAAAAGATACCTCACAATTATTTGATCGATCTACTGATGCTGCTCTGATATTTAGTAAGTGACCCCAAGCCTTTAATCTTCTGCTATCGCTTTAATCTCTTACACTAACTCAGGTTCATTCTATGCCTCCTTTCATCTGCATCACTTTTGCTATCCTGGTATCTCCCTCTACTTTTCTGACTCTGAACTTAAACCAGCCTGTGTGATTTGTAATGTTCTCTTTTCTTTTTTACTGAAATAGCATGGATGCGTAGATGAACACCATGAACCGAAAGTTTTCCAGTTAATTTATCATTAAATAGCAGATACTATTAAGAAGGCTAGTGCTATTCAGGCATGTAAAAAGGTGGTAAAGAGGTAAGGTTCTCTGTGCTGCCATCTAGTGGTTATCCAGATTTCCACAGCCCAGAATTGTAAGTCTAATTACAGGAAACAAAGAGAAAACACCACACACACACACCTACATACACACATACACAGTCTGAAGCATCCAGGGCAACTAAATCAATATAATTTTGAGTTACAGTCTTTTTTTAAAATTAAAGCATAAATTCCAAATAAATCTTTCTTTACAATGAAGGATGCAATGTGAAAATTCACTCTTTCTATGGAGCAGTTGTGTATTTGTGTGCGTGTGTTATACAACATGCACTTCCCAGGTTCTTGGATTATATATACTGAAGAGTAAATAATCTGATTAATCACACTTGTCTGGTTTGCACTTGTTTGGCAAAATTCTCTGATGAGCCACAATAATGTTAATAACCAAAATCCCAACTACTTTCTGTCAGCTAGACTTCATCTGATTTTATTAAAATTAACCTGCTTAAAGCCTCCCTTCTGAAGTCTTCCCGTTCACCAGGTAGCGAATTAGCAGGCCATGTAACAGTTGTATCAATGCGCAACTCATCTTTCTTTGAGTCTGCAGAAATAGATGTTGACATAAAGATCACCACCCCAATGCCTGAGCCCTACTCTGCTTCAATAAGGGGGCTGCTGACTTGCACATATTTAATATAGTACATTGTTGTGGCTCGGCAGGAGCCTTTGGAGCTGCTATCAGACTCTGACAGCGAGGGACCCTATGAGTCAGGCCTGGAGGAGGCGGAGGGCTCTGGGCAGGGTTCTGACTCTGAGCAGGGCTCAGAGAGACTAATTGGTCCCCAGGTTATGACTGAGCCTTGGATCAATGGGGAGGAGACAAGAGAGGCTGACACAGAAACCTCCTGTGATTTGTTTCAGGATGCATGCAGGAGAAGGGCTGACCGACGTAAAAAACAATTGAGGACTCACAGGAGGTGATAACGAGCAGCTGTTGCTCATTAGGATCTCCTCCTGCAGATAAAAGAGACTGATGGTGCCACGCCCTGGTTGCAGAAGTCAACATTCTCCGTTTGTGTGCAACCATCGAGAAAAGCATTTGGATAAGTGACTTGATTTATATAATCCTGTTTTATAGTAGTTTATGAGTGAGGACTTTTGCCAGAGCATTTATCTGTGTTTATTTTGGGCTCGCAGCCAGCAAGAGCCGGGACTGATAAAAACATTCCTTTGAACGTTCTGTTTGGCTTTCGTTTCTGAATGGACAAGGTGGGGGTCAGAACAGTACAGATAAGAAGAGCAGCCAGTGGATTCCCCTGGATTACTTTTCTCTCTAACGTATCACCAGTTTATGAGAAAACAAGTCCCATCACTGTTTTTTTTTAAATATAGGCTGAGTCAGGGGTTGTTGAGGAGCAGTTTTTGACAAATGCCCTAGCTTGAAGAGTTTAGCTATCTATTGAAACCTATAGCTGATTAATATGATCAGACCTAGCATGGTTTTTTTCTTTCTTTCCAGGCTTCCCAGCACTGGAAGCCAGGCAATTGAATAGCCAGGATTGAGAGTAGCAGGAGAAAATTCTAGCAGGAGAGAGGGTGGATGAGTGAGTTGTCCTGTAGCACGTTGGCTGTGGTGAGTTGTTCTGCAGTGAGTTGTACATGTTGAGTTGTCCATGGCGAGTTGACCCTTCCGGGGAGGGGGAGCTGAGCAGTCCCAGCCCTCAATTTAATCATCCTCAGTATGGTTGATGTAGGTTGATGACCGGCCATGTCTCTACTTCTGGGGAGTTGCTTTGGGTATTTAACGACTTGGTCGGTTAGGTACAGAAGAAAGTCTAGTTTGAACTCTTTGACTCGTCTACTCCTCTTAAAAGAACAATCCTGGAAAACAGTGCTTGGGAAGAAGAGCAGGAGACTCATACCCATGCTTGTCAATGCTTTCCAGCATGGAATGGGACAACTTGCTGCAGCCAATTTGTTGTGGTCAACTTTGCATGGCCAACTTGCCACAGTTAGCTGAACATCATTGTGCTACAGGACATGAAGAACCCAAAGGCCCATGCCATCCTATGAAGCTGCCTAACATAAACCCAGTGATCCTAACCTAAATACAGGTAGTCCTCGATTTACGACCACCACTGAGTCCCAAATTTATGTTGTTAAGTGAAACAGTTATTGAGTTTGTCCCCTTTTACAACCTTTATTGACACAGTTGTTAAGTGAATCACTGCTGTCATTAAGTTAATAACACACTTGTTAAGTGAATCCGGCTTCCCCATTGACGTTGCTTGTCATAAGGTTGCAAAAGGTGATCACACGAGTCCAGGACACTGCAACCGTCATAAATATGAGTCAGTTGCCAAGCATCTGAATTTTGATCACCTGACCATAGGGATGCTGCAATGGTCATAAGTGTGAAAAACAGTCGCAAGTCACATTTTTCAGGGCTATTGTAACTTTGAATGGTCACTCTATGAATGATTGTAAGTTGAGAACTATCTGCATTAGACAACTGTTAAATATGAGATAATGGACAGTTATTATTAATTATATTTGCTTAGGTCTCTCTGACTACTCTTTCAGAAGGAACATTGAATTGAAAATAGTGCTGGGTTTTTCTTATTCCAAAATGTCTCCTGAACTGGGATATTCGTCTTTTTAAAAAAATTAAATTAAATTTAAGACATTATATTTATTTTAACTCACTGGCAAAGAACATCATTTATTCCAAACTAGGTCAAAATTCTTGTTCCAGCCATATTTAGATTCAGTAAAAGAACTCTTCCTATTTGGAACTAAATACTGATCTCTATTTGCGATACTCAAGGCTTTCAGAAGAGAAATTAGCCTTTTGATTGCAAAGTTAATTTGTTCATAATATCACATGGTGTGTGCAAAATATAAAATGAACCATAATCTTTGATATCAGCCCCTCGTAACTTATGTGCAGAAAGCAATTGGTTAAGTAGAATCTAAGGTTGTATCTGTAGAGGGTTTTAAAAAAATTTATTGCCTGGGTCCAGGCTCTTTTCAGTTATTTCACTCAGCATATTTATAGTGAAAAGGAATAGATCTTTTACAGCACTTTAACAGGATGGAACACTGGTAGGCTATAAGAGAAAATCTATATTGTCATTTGTCATTTTTGTTATTACTATTTCATAATAATTAAGTCATAAATAAAACAAGGCATGGTGAGAAGCTGAAGAGGGCAGCATGAAATTGAATAACATAGGAGGGAAAAAAGTTGAGAGGGTGAGTTTTAAAAAAGGCTGTTATAAATACTACACAACAAAATATTTTGTGAACTTGCTTGCTTAAGGCCTGCCATTTCAAGAATCGCTTGGTTATTGTTTGCTTTTTTTGAAATTATATAAAGAGACCTATGAACAATATGAACTCTGATAGTACAATGATTAGAATGCAGTATTGCAAGCAAACTCTGCCCAGTGCCTGAAGTTCGATCCTGATGGGGCTCACAGTTGACTCAGCCTTCTATCCTTCTGAGGTCAGTAAAATGAGGACCCAGATTTTTGGGGAAAATATGTAAATAATGCTTACATTATAAACTACCCAGAGAGTGCTGTAGAGTGCTATGGGGCAGTATATACGCTTAAATGCTCAAAATATCATTATAGTTAAAACTTGTGACAAGCACTAAATGACAGCAAAATTTTACAGATTTCTGTTTCCTTTGCTACCATCTAATGGTGGTCCAGATTTCTCAGACAAGTAGATTTTTGTCTAATCTGTAGGGTAATTTAAACTTCAGAGTAAAATATAATTTAATATAGTTTAATATATATATATATATATATATATATATATATATATATATATATATATGTATGTATGTATGTATGTATGTATGTATGTATGTATGTATGTATGTATGTATGTATGTATGTATTGTATAATATATGTTGAGTAAACATAGCAGTAATTTGATCTGGATAAAAGCTATTGTAATCTGGTACCTACAGTATTTTTCCCGTGACATTCAGGAGATATAAGAATTTAATTTCAGCCAGTTCAGCAGTTCTGGTAATAGTTTAGGATTGTCAATCCATTGGGATTTTGAGCAACTACACAGCTGTGAATCTCTTCAGCATTTCGTTGGGAGGCTGCTAAGAAAGTCCTAGAAAAGAATAGCAGGATATTGCTCTATCTGTCTGTCTGTCTATCTGTCCATCTGTCCGTCCATCTGTTGTCCTCCTCCTCCTTAACATCATCATCAGTGGTGTGTTGCAATTTATTTTACTACCGATTCACTCATGCATGCTTGCATAGAAGTGCCTGGACAGGTGGGCGGAGCCTCCTGCCACCACCATTGCAGATTCGCCTGATCCGGGCTGAACTGGCAGCAATCTACCTCTGATCATCATCATCCTATTTGTTTCTTTCTAGCATTTTCCTGCAATTGCAGGTTTGGCTTTTCTCAGAACAGCTGAATGTTGATCCATTGGTTGTGACAGGAATCAAGAGATTTGGCTTGATGCCCAACCCTGACATTGAAGGCTGAGACGGAGAGAGAGAGAGAGAGAGAGAGAGAGAGAGAGAGGGAGAGAGACAGAGAGAGAGAGAGGGAGAGAGAGAGAGAGAGGGAGAGAGAGAGAGAGAGGGAGGGAGGGAGAGAGAGAGAGAGAGAGAGACTAGCTCAGAGCTATGCAGCTGGCTTTCCTGCCAAAGGTATTATTAGAACTCTCTATTTCCTGGGTTCTAGCCTTGTGCCTTAATCACTAGGTGTGTGTGTGTGTGTGTGTGTAAATACACACACACAAACATATGACTCATCCTTCCATCCTTCCAAGGTCGGTAAAATGAGGATGCAGATTGTTGGAGGCATTATGCTGACTCTGTAAACCACTTAGAGAGGGCTGTAAAGCACTGTGAAGTGGTATATACGTCTAAGTGCTATTGCTACATACATACATACATACATACATATACTACACACACACACACACACACACACACACACACACACACACACATCACGCTCATAGAAATTCCAGTTCCACTGACATGTATATTAAATTGCAAGTTGATCAGGATGAAGCATTTAGGCAAAATGTAAGACCCAGCACTCAAATTCTCCTTCAGTTAGATAATATTTATTTGTTTTCCAATTGCTTCAAAGGGTCCTTTTTCATTTGCACAACTCTCTCATACTCAAGCATTTGGGTGGAAGAATGTATACAGTATGTAATACATAGTACTTCACACACAGTGCATAGAAAGTTGGAAAGTCATTTGGAAAGGCATAGTATATCTTCACATCAGTTTGGTGTCCAGCTACCAGTCAAGGTGATGATCAAGGACCCGAGGAGAATGTCTTACAGTTAAACCTTAAAAGCAGCTAAGGGAAGTAGGTGATGGACTAAAAGAAACACAAAGTACTAACAATCTTGAACATATCACACAAAGCAAATCTGCTCTTACCTGCACCAAAAGACAGATTGGGGAGAGGAAATGATAGGGAAGAGGGGTTGGTAAAAACTCCATGAAGCCCTATTAATGAAAAATAAAACTCTCTTTCTGAATTAAAATGCAATAAGGTTATAATTTTAATGGGCTTTCAGAAACAACAACAAAAGTATATATTATGCAGTAGTTATGCAGTATGCCAGGGGTGGGTTCCTCCTGGATCGCCCCGGTTCGCGCGCCCCAGTTGGTCAGTGAACCCAGAAGTAATTAACTTCTGGGAATGCCAGTACCACTCCTGGCACTGTCGCTGCAAAGCACCCTTGCCGACAAGGCAGCGCAACCCGCTCGGCATGTAGAAACAGCAAAAGAAGGGACAGGAGAGGAGTTCCAAGCGGGGCTTTTCAAACAGCTGAACTCCTCTCCTGTCCCTTTCTTTTGCTCTTTGAACAAGCCGTGCGGGTTCTGCTCCCTTGTCTTTCATAGCCAGCTCGTTTCCAATTGGGGGAGGGGGAAAGAAATTGATTTTTCCATCCCTCTCCATGGATCCCCACCCCAATTGGAAATGAGCTGGCTATGAAAGACAAGGGAGTGCGACCCACACTGCATGTACAGACAGCAAAAGAAGGAAAAGAGAGGAGTTCCAAGTGGGGCTTTTCAAACAGCCTCCTCTCCTGTCCCTTCTTTTGCTATTTGAACAAGCTGTGCGGGTTGCACTCCCTTGTCCCGGCTGCTCCGCTGCCTGTGCGCGCCTATGTTTTCCAAGGCATGGAGCAATTCCGGAGCCCATCTGTCACCCCCGTGGAAAACATAAGCATGCACGCACAGCCTGCATAATTACAGCCCCGCAGAGAGGAGACTCTCGGAAGGAAGCCAGAGGCAGCAGGGCAGCTGGGTCCCCCGCCCTCAGAGGGAGGAAGGGCCAATTGGGAGAGGGGCTGTGGTCCTGCTGCCTTTGGTGGACGAAGCTTTACTGGCCCGCAGCAAAGATTCCATCCCTCAACCCAGAGCCATTGGTCTTGGGATGTTCTGCGGAGCCCCCCAGGGAAGAACGCTGCTGCCAGGTACTTTTAACCATATATTTTGCCCCCATGTCTGCAGAATGCTGCAAAAAACCATAAATGCAGGCCAGTTGTTGAGTGTTTCAAATGTGATTGGAACACTCAACAAGGTGACCACAGTATGTGTGTTTGTGTCTGTTTCTGTGTTTAGAAGAGCCGAGGTGGCGCAGTGGTTAAAGGCAGCACTGCAGGCTACTTCAGCTGACTGCAGTTCTGCAGTTCAGCTGTTCAAATCTCACTGGCTCAGGGTTGACTCAGCCTTCCATCCTGCCGAGGTGGGTAAAATGGGGACCCGGACTGTTGTTGGGGGCAATATGCTGACTCTGTAAACCGCTTAGAGAGGGCTGAAATCCGTATGAAGCGGTATATAAGTCTAACTGCTATTGCTATTGCTATTATGTTTGTGTGTGTGATAGAGACAGACAGACAGACAGAGACACAGAGAGATAGAGGGAATGAGAGAGACACAGACACAGAGGGAGGGAGGAGAGAGATACAGAGAGAGACAGACAGACAGATAGACAGACACAGAGAGAGAATCACATAGAGAGACACAGAGGAAGGGAGGGAGGGAGGGAGAGAGAGAGAGCAAAGAGCCCCTCCCCCCACACACACTCACACAGAGAGAGAAAGAGAAAGAAAGGAAGAAAGAAAGAAATAAAAAAGAAAGAAAAAGTGAGAGAGAAATGAAAGAAAAAAGGGACAGACAGACAAAAGGAAGGAAAGAGAGAGAGAGGGAGGGAGGGAGAGAGAGAGAGAGAGAGAGAAAGAAAACACATGGCCGGCAAGTCACTCCCACCAGGTCACATGGCCGGCAAGCCACTCCGACAAAGGAGGCCACACCTACAGAGTAGGTTCGAAATTTTTTTTGAAACCCACCACTGCAGTATACCCAGCCGAATGGGTATTCTCTGAGGATTTCTTCCACAGCAGTCTTGTTGCTGAGCTCACGGTATTGTGAATGAAAGCAGATTGAGCAAATGAAAGGTGGGTTCAGAGTGGGATTCTGGCAATGAAATGAAATGGTGTCATGAGTTAGAACACAAGGGCAAAAGGGCAGAGTCTGCATGCATGTGGGTGTACGTGTATGTTTTGTCATTGCACTAATTCTTGTTGTTTATGGATAGACTGTCTACTCTAAAGGAATTTCCAACTATACTGAGGAAAGTTGAGCTAAGCCGTGTTTTTCAACCTTGGCAACTTAAAAACATACCTCTTGCCACGTACATGTATACATCCAAACTAGACTATGTTGTTTCTTCATGTCATATATGTCGGTATATGTGTATGCATGCATGTGTTCTGACCTAGGCTTCCCAAGAGCATGAACAAACTCCTGGTCCTGACAAAAATCCCTTTTATTAATTTACTGTGAATTCTGCTCATTCACCTACAGCAAAGTTCAAGGTTCATTTTTTATTTTATTTCATTTCAAGTCTTTCAAGGGAGGATTTACAGTCACAGAACTTATCTGGCTTGGAGAGCTGCCAGGCCGATATTTGCAAAACTTGGCAAGGAGTCTCAGAGAGTCACAAACCAACTAAGTGAACTAATTGTCTCCTGCAAACTCTACTCCCCCTTTGCTCCTCTTTTTTTCTTCGGGGGGGGGGGGCATTCATCTCCACTGTAGCCTTACTCCCAAGTCAACCCCTGTTCTTTAGCTGTTCCCTTCGTCTGGTAACTCTGCGCATGCACACACTGGGAACGTGCTCCAACTGTTTGTCTGCCTCACTGATGTCTGACTCTGAAGGCAGCTGATAAATGGCATATGGCTCTGGCCCCTTCTCTGCCTCCGACACAGAACCCTCATCAGAGCCTTCCCCAGACTCCAGGACTGGCCCATGTTCCTCCTCAACCTCCTCACTGTCTGAATCTGCTGCCAGCTCAGCTGGCCTCCTATGGGCAACAACAGTATGTATGTATTTATTAATTTTGTCATTGTTTATTTAGTATATATTAGAGGTGGAGACCCTTTGAGAGATCTAAATGCAATGAAATTTTATTTTAATGTATGCCAATTAGTGTACATTCAAAGTGACAATAAAGTTAAATTACACTATGATTATTCTATTCTAAGCTAGGGAATTCTGGGAGTTGAAGTCCACAGGACTTAAACTTGCCAAGGTTGAGAAACACTGATCTAAAATATGGGAGATAATGTTTGTTCAAAAACCTCTCCCATCACCATGGATCCATGAGGGGGATGGCCAAACATCCATTTAAACAGATTCCTGCTACCTGTAACATATATAAATAAAGATAAACATCAGTTCTGGACACTATTAGCACAGTGTCTTTTTAAAAAGATTGGATGGAGAAAGAGTAAGAAGATACCACTAGAAATGGGAAACACTTGATTTTAACTGTCAGCCTCAAATGAGCTATGTCAGGCAGAACTTGCACGTGCCTTTTGTCCATTATTACAGTTGCACATTACTTTCTTAAAAAATCAATAAACTGTATCTTTCAAAATCACATTGTGGCTAGTTTGTATCTTTGAGACAATTGAAATCTGTTTGAAGATCAGATTTGTTTTACTGACTGATGAATTACTTAGTGGGATCTGTGTGCTATTTTTTTAGCCAGCAGGAGGATGTGTGACAAAATCCTTTTACATTCCTAATTGTTTTTATACATGGTCATTCTTCAATTCTATTCCCTACAGAAGGTGCTGGATGTACATCTTCAGGAGCAAATTCTTGCCTCAATAAATATATTTACCTTAAGCATCCCTTTGTCAAGTCTAAGCACATAATATCCTTTCAGGATCAAATCTTTTAGGTCTTACTGCCTCCAAGCATTTTTGGTGAGAAAGGGGAAATGGTATATGGTGTGACTTGAGGAGACCCAGTATGGTTTGGTGTTGTAGTTAATAGTAAACGTTTTGAAGGTTTTGAAGTGTGGAGGGTTGTGAGGTTGACTTGTTAGCTCAGGAGAGCTGGAGAATTGGAGAAGAATGGAGGAGCTACATCTAAAATTGAAGCACAGTTTGTGGGATGGAGATGGAAACAGAGACACAGAGGTAAAGAGGCAGAAGAGAAGTCAAAGTGAATGGGGAACTGGTGGTGAGCAGAGAGCTGATCTTGCACCTACCTAATTCCTTAATTTCTTGGTCTCCTGTGAATTAAATCAATATGTACTTGGAGTGAGTTGCTGGGAACTGGTGTCAATTATGCTATGATCAAAATGATGTGGGCCAAGGGATGGCAACGGAGGCAAATGAGCTCTCTTGGTCTTCCAGGGCAGCAGCTGAACCAGTTGGGGTGGAGGATGTTGGGCTGCTGGCTTGATTTTTTGGTTGCTTTTGGACATTAGAAGCCTCGTACTCTTGGAAGACAGATGTCACGTGTTGACAGGTCACTAGCTACTGAAACATTTTGTGAAGGCATTTGACATGCTTGGCTGCTGCAGGCTTGCCTGGCCATTTCATTTTGCCACCTTTGCATGGAACTGCTCTGTTGTACTGAACTATGTGATTTCTCTTCAACCTTTTCTACCCCAAAGCCCAAAATGCAACACTTTCATGCCTTTCCCTCTTCCAGATACATAAATTAATTTTTTTATAGAAATGTCCAGGCACAATAGAATTCAAGATTTATGTGGCCGATAACTTTCTGGTAAGATTATAGCTTAAAACGACTGTTATCTATCATTGTTCCTTACAGGTTTTCTATTCTTATCTATTCCATCCAATATAAGGGAGCATAGTAGGGGGTCTTAGTAATTATATATGCAATGCCTGGATGATTTCTTTGCATTTTGATGCCAGTCAAAATTATGCAACTTTCCTTGGCTGATTTTAATCTCCCGAGACATTGTGCAATGTAGTTTTGAATTGTGTTTTGACAATTCTCAGATTCCCTCTTGCTGTGTGTTTTCCCTTTCAGCAAATTGGAATGAATTATACACATTCTATTCTTTTTCCTACTTTTGTACTTACTATTCACCTTCTGAGAATTTTTTTACATGAACAATTATTATATTGTTTAAAAATAATATCCCAGACATATTTTCTTTCCTAACATTATGACCAGCAAATCTTTGAACATATGGATAATGCAATGGCTTTCTTTTGGAATGTTTTTCCACTTCTGTGCAGTTGGCCATATATTATTTATGTAATGAATTATTTTTATCCACCAAGTTTGCTTTAATTCTCTACAGTACTTCTGGATGTCATTGTGTGATGATGCTTCTACCCTATTGTTAATCTTGCCAATAGAGATATAACTATTATCAAAAGGTCTGCATATAGGGTTAAAAAAGCATTTTTAGTTCCTTCTCCTCCTCATCTCTCCCTCTCTCTCCCCCCCCCCATCTCTGTTTGTTGATGAGTCTTAAATAATATCTTACCCAGCTATATGTTCCATCTGTAGCTATGATAACACTCCATGAAACTGCAGTAGCTGATGGAAAGTTCTACTTGTGTTTTATGTCATATCTTGTCCCAGTTGACATTCTGACTTTCTTTGTATGTTTTATTATCTGTATTGCTTGTTTACTTAATGATTGAATGGTTTTTTTGGCTAAACAATCCCCTTATAGTCCTAGGAATAACCTAAGTAAGACATGCATGCTCCTTAATAATTATTATTTTTAATCAGTCTCGTTGTTGGAGCTGGATCCTTGATAGAAGAGGATAGAGTGCTTGGCATAGCCAATCAATGCCAAGAATAGCATTTCTATGCTTCTTCTAGATACATGCTTCCAATCCCTGATTTTTAAAAAAACAACAAACACAAAATTATTTTTGGGCTGGGTTTCTGTTCATAGTGATGGCTTAACTCCATCCCCTTCAAATGATTGGCGTTGATGTGCCACAATAATTGCATTTGTTTTTAAATTCACTTCTATAACAGTGGAATAAGAAGTAAGTTATATACTTCCCAGCAGAGAAGATACCCCTTCAGGATGACAAAAAAATTCATACAACTAAGGAAATTCCTTTTTATTAGGTTGACATCTGACCATACATTCCACTTCAAACTTGTAAGATCGTTCAAGATTTTGTTTTTATAAACTGATGTCATGAAAGCACAATTCCCAGTCAGTATAGAACAGGGGTGTCAAACTCATGTCACGTTGTCGCCACATGATATATTGCGACTTTTCCCCCCTTTGCTAAAACAGGGTGGCTGCGGACAGTGTGTGACGCATCTGGCCTGTGGGATAAGAGTTTGATACCCCTGGTATAGAAGAATCTGTTACTTTCCATCAGAAATGAGAAAGAGACTGGAACCTGAACTATACATTTGTGGGGAAGGGATTATTGAGGTAAATACTTGTGAGGGGGGGGGGATTAGAATTATCTTTCTCTGTGGTCTTTTTCTACAAGGGATCACATACTCCTACCTGCATTATATATAGAGGAAAAACAGTATGCAGTCTTGACAACTTGAAGTCTTTTATTTCTTTATTACATTTAAACCTTTACTTTTCATTAAAAAAAAAAATGCCCAAATCCATCTGGTCTTTCCTTTCAGGCTGGAAAAAAAAGATGCCATGTGTTTGATTGGATCCCCAGACTTTGTCTCTCTCTCTCTCTCTGCCAAATTAAAAAGAGGGTAAAAGGTCCAGTCAATGCATGTGTGGCATGTCTCTTGTAGAAAAGAGGGCTTTGAAATCTGAAAGGTGAGCTTTGAGAGTCAGGCAAATTCTTTCCAATTATTCTCAACTTAGTTCTGTGCCCTTTCATAGCCAGTTCACAAATGAGCACGTCATATTAAATGAGTTGGACAAGTTCCAAATGATTACCAGACAATTTGAAAATGGACAACAGACTTGTCTGATAGCGAGACAGGTGGCCTATAAATGAAACAAACAAACAAACAGGCAGGCAGGCAGGCAGGCAGGCAGGCAGGCAGGCAGGCAGGCAGGCAGGCAAGCAAGCAAGCAAGCAAGCAAGCAAGCAAGCAAGCAAGCAAATCACTCTTGGCTGAAACACAAATTTCTTTGATTTGAAGGAAGTAGTAATCTGGTTCACTGCTGTAGAACTGGAAATAGGTAAGTGTTTCTCTAGATTCGTGATGGCACACATCCCTTGGCACACAAACCCCTCTCTGTGGGCACATGAGCCATTGCCAGCTGCTCTTATGGTTTCCGGCCAGCTGGTCTTCACAGGTGCTGGAGCACCAGAAAATGGCTAGAAAAACAGCTAAAACCAGGCCATTTTTGGCCATGATTTAGGCCGTTTTTCAGGCTGTTTTTAGGCTGTTTTCCAGGCCATTTTTGGGCCATATTCAGCCCTAAAATGCCCCCCAAAACAGCCAAAAAACAGGCATGCACATGCCAGCCAGCTAAGGTTTGAGTTTCTGGTGCTCTGGCACATCCAAAACTAGCTGGCTGGCACACATTCGCATGCCAGAAACCCAAAGACAAGCTGGCTGGTGCATGCATTCACACACAGGTTAGCTGGTCTTCGGGTTTGCGGTGTTCTGGCACACACACATGCATGCACATTCCAGTTTGGGCATTCAGTGCCGAAAAGGTTTGCCACCACTGATCTAGATGATCATTCTCCATAGAAAGTAAGGGTAGTTTGGAGCATGAATGCTACTCCCAAATACCTGTGTTTCTTATTTGTCATTGAACACTTCAGTGGGCTTTGGCTTATGGGTTTCCAGCATTGTGCAGCAATATCCAGGTATTTTCATGGCACTTTATTAGCCCCTGGTATAATTTTTCATGCTGTCTGTGGGTTTAACCAGCTGGTAAAATGCTATAGCTTTGAAATGAGTTCTGCTGCTTAGCATTTAATATTCCCCTCTTTTGCTCTGCAATTAGCTTTCCTAATGCAATTTAATCTATCTGAAACATTTCTCGAAAATCATGGCAGTAAACATGATTTCAAACTAAGCTAAATCTCCTGAACTTTTCCTCAACGCTAATTTCAAATGCCAGCAGGGCACCAACTGCTGAGAAAATTAATGAATGAGCAGCAGCAGACTGTCTTTCATTTTCATTTGAATGATTTTACACTCAGAAGGCATTCTGAGAGCAACCAAATAATGCAAATAATGCCTGAGCAATAAAAAGAAATTCAGTTCCTGGGTTCTGGTTATCAGACAAGGCATTACGCGCTATCATCAGAAAGTGCCAATTCCTAAATTAATGAAGATATCAATTCAGTTCATTCTGGACCCCTTCATTGTCATTGGGCTCTTCAGTCTTATCCTTAGTATCTTAGATTTCCTCCCAAACACTCTATTTTTTGTGGATCCCACAAAACTTCTCAAATGTTCATCTAATGGGAGATGGCATTGTTCAGGTTATACAAGAATCAAACATTAGATGGATTTATTTATTTGCATTTTATCTTCATTAGTTTTACAAATAACTTCAAGGCAGCCAACATACTTAATATCAGGGGTAAAATACTACTGGTTCAGACCGTTTCGCCTGAACCGGTAGTAAAAAAAATGCTACCAATTTGGCTGAACCGGTATTTTTGACGATCAGCTGTGAAGCGCGATTTATATTAGCTAGAAAGCAGGATATCCTGCTTTCTAGCTAATCTAAATCGGGTTGCTCAGAGGATCCCCCCCTTTGCTGTTCTACTTACCTTTCAGGTGCACTCAGTAGCAGGTCTCACCCACCCACCTGGATGTCATCACATCAGTTTTTGAGGTTCTGCGCATGCACAGAAGGTCCTGTGCATGCATGGAGGTGGCACATGCGCTTACATTTGTGTGCTCACATTGAGTAAGTAGATTTCACCTCTGCTTAATATCCTTCTTCTCCTCTTTACCCCACAACAGCAATCCTTTCAAGTGTGCTGGCCCATAGTAATCCAGCTTGCTTTCATGGCTAAAGTGGGACTAGAACTTGCAGTCTCTTTCTTTCTAGTCTGGGGCCTTAACCACTGGGCAAAATGGCTCTAATTTATTCTTAATAAAAGGGGGGAAATGGCTGGTTTCATCCCTTTTGGTTCTTATCCTGGGCCAGAGCTTCCATAAATGCCCCCAACTACTGACACAGAGCTTGTTATCAGCTACTTCCAAAAGAAGGCAACCTTCAACAGTAAAACAACATTGTCCATACTGTCAAATAGGATGGGGATACCTAAATAGCTGGATTTGTTCAAATGATTTTTTTTGTGTAGTGATTCATATTTTGACCTGCTTAAAGGACAGCATGCTGCTTATAGAAGTCTGACAGTTATCCAACACAGCTCATTTAGTTAGAAATAAAGGCAGTTTGGAAGACATACCACGTTGGCAGCAGCACCGGTATGACAGCGCAACCAGCAGTGAAATTCAAAAGTGTCTCCTGTGAAGAACAAATCTTTGTGGAGGCACACTGAGCAGAGTTGCCACAGGGGAAAGACAAAGCCCAAAGGAAGAGGAGCTTTTCTGGGGAAAAGCTCCCCAGAATTTGGAGTCTAAATCTATGGAGGAATATATATACTTTGCTGGAAACAAGTAAACAGGAACATTAGTGACACAGGGGGACAATATGATAAGGAAGAACCAAAGGAGGGCAGAAACAGGAGTCAGTCAGATTCCTATTAGGAGAACAGACTAAGGACTGCTAGCAGTTAGTTATAATAAATAAACTTAACCATTGTGGTTGAATGAAAAATCTCAGGTCAGCTTACATGGCAAGAGAAGTCTGAACATTTTTGCGCCTTCGAAGATTCCTAAGCATACGTTGAATTCCCAGGTAAAGCCTAAGGCCCAGTGACTTGTAAGCCTAGCATAGTAAAATCAACCCTACCACCGGCCTTTTCTGGATCCTATGAGTGAAAGTGGAAGAAGTATTGCAGAATTATTGAAAGGGGAACTGAGATACGTGCCTCCATGACCTGTGATCAAAGCAATTTATTACAATATAGCTGAATGAGTATTTGCTGTGGGGGAAAATGCAGTGTGCTAAGACTGAATGCCACAAATACAGAAAAGGGACTTTTGCAACTGTTAGTCACACTCAAGACGTAACCTAAGTTGAAAACCATGGGGATACATTTATGAGGAGAATCAAGTTGATTCCTCAATGACTCTCCCAAATCATGGGAAATTTCTTTGCCAACCTATGGTTTGCAATGGTTAATATAATAACTTGTGGTAACATATATTTTAGATTTATATAATTTACTAGCTGGATACCCGTGTTTCGCAACAAAACTATGTGATCTGGCAATGCAGGAGAAATTCAGTTCACTCTGGTTCAATCTGTTGGCTCAGTGGTGGTTAATGATTGAAACACATAAAGCAATATTGGTCCTGCTGACTTGAGTCTGGAAGTAGTTCAATAGGTGAAAGGCGTAGACATTTTGGTGAGGTACCAATGTTTAGTACTGTAAGGAGCCCTGACCACTCCTGAGTGAAGGAGTGGAATGTCTGCCAGTTTGAACTGAGGTAATGGAATGTGAGGCAACTGGCAGTTGGAACTCTTTTCAGATGGGGAGGGGGAGTAGAACTCCTTAGCATCAGAGTGTGTCATTTACTGTATAAGAAATACTAATGATATGATGGTCATTTTGAAAAATCCTTTCTTAGCGAGCACCTAGAAGTCAAGAGGAACATACGTGCCAAATTTCAAGTTTGTAGACTTTACAGTTCTGGAGATTTCATGATGAGTGAGTGGTATTTGGCTTTTATATACATAGATGTATTGTAAATAAATTAAGTACTGTTGTTAATTGAGAGCATTGGAGCAACTCTTAAAGAATAAGAATGAGCAGGGCCTTCTAAGTTTCATACCTGCTTCTGATGGAGATGTTTTGGAAGTATGAAAAAAGGCTGATAAAATATGTCTTCTATATTGAAATGATTAATTCAGCTGAAACATGTTTTCAAGAAATAGAATCAGGGGTTGTTTTTCCTTTCCGCTTCTCCCAAAAACAATATTGAGAGACTCTTACTACAAATGGAATTTTTTAAATTCTACCTTTAGGAATTTCCAATAACAAGGAAAAAATATGCCT
Source organism: Thamnophis sirtalis (assembly GCF_051295495.1). Taxonomy (NCBI): domain Eukaryota; kingdom Metazoa; phylum Chordata; class Lepidosauria; order Squamata; family Natricidae; genus Thamnophis; species Thamnophis sirtalis. The sequence goes on along the minus strand of NW_028261381.1, from coordinate 46,851,371 downwards.
TGTAAAATAAATTTTATTTTCAAGGAGTCAAATCAGGTTTTTCTCTACTTAGAATTAGCTTAGAAAGTGGCACGGCTAAGAGGTAAAATAATTATCTTGTGGTCCCCCCCCCCCCAATGTATATATCTGTTCACATGGAGTTTTCTAAAAGGAACACACAGAGTAGGTAAGGGAGAAAAACTAGCTGCTAAGTTTGGCCTGAGAAATAATGGCTCTGTTTTATTTTCTCAAGCTGCACATCAAATGCAAACTTTGAATAATAGGAAATGAAAGAAAGCCAAACAAAGGCAAAAAAAGATGCCACTGAAGTCATTAGGATTTGTGCATTCTCTCCTGCCTTACCTGTAACACTGAATGGATTTAAACAGCAGGGGTAGCAAGTATATGGAGTGTCTAATCCCTTTTAATGGGTATGAATTAGAAAAACTGAAGTGCTTTTTTAAAAAACTGAATACTTTCTGAGTTATGATCATGAATAAACAACTTGAATAGAATCCTAGGTTTGTTTGTACTGCACTAAATCTCTGGTCAAGGAGGGCAAGTTTTATTTTTTCTTTCCATCTCTTTCCTGCAGGGCACTTATCTTTCACCTTTTTTTCCATTTTCACTCTCAGTGCCCTCCAAGGATAGGCAAGGTCTTCAGTTATGCCATTTTTCATCACTCTTCTAGATAAATGGTGACATCCTTATTCTCTGCTTGTTGTCAGACACCAAAGCTCATGCTCATAATTTATCAACACCTGTCGAGCTAAACTTTTTAAAAAAAAACTAAAGTTCTGAAATCTAAGGGGGCATAACTGATACACCTAATAGTCCAACTGCAGACTTCATTGTGTGGCATCTTTTCTTTCTTTCGATACTGGAGTAAAACAATTGGTAGGAGGCGTTTAAAATATTTCTGATGATTGTGTGGATAATGGCATGAAAGCTGAAGGAAGATGTCAGGGCATTTGAACAAGGAGCTCTGGCACAGTGGTCAGAATGTAGTATTGAAGGCAAACTCTGCCCACAGCCTGGAGTTCAATCCTGATGGGGTTCATGGTTGATTCAGCCTTCCTTCTTTTCGAGGTCGGTAAAATGAGGACCAAGATTGTTGTGGGGCAACATGCTGACATTGCAAAATGCTCAGAGAGTGCTGTAAGGCACTATAAATCAGTATATAAGTCTAAGTGCTATTGCTATTATTTCAACCTTCATTAGAATTTGTGATCTCACACATCCAGGCTTAATACCTGAAGAATGCAATTGTGGCACACAAAACTACATCTAAATTTCTTTTCCAGACTTACTAATGAACAGTTGCCAAGATACGGCACTGTACCTTATTACTTACATTTAATTCAAAGGAGAGACTAATGAGACAACATCTTTTGATTGTTGATTATCTTGATAATCGGAAATACAAGGTAAAATGTTGATTTGTTTCTTAGAAAAATATAACATTTTTCTTACCATCACAAGGAAGTTTGCTTATAGTTTTGTGAACTGCATTAACTATTACCATGGGTAAACCTATGAAATGAGCAAATGAATGGGTACTTACCATTCAGACAAAAAAGATTCAGTGTTTGACTGGTGAGGTTCTTTACTTTGATGATGATGATGTCCATTAAATCATGTACAATTCTTGGCGATTCTTACAGGTCTCTCTACATGTTCCAATCTTGTACTGCTTCTTTGAATTTTTTTCTATGCTCTGGCTAGTGTCAGCTTTGATGGTGTTCTTTGATCGCCTGGTTTCCTTTTACTGCTAACTCTTCCTAACACAATTGCTTTCTCAATGAATTCCCCAGCATAATGTAAATAAGCGAGATGCAATTTTGTGATTTTATTATTAGCTTAGGGCAATATTGGCGAACCTTTTTGCATTGAGTGCTGAAACAGGGCTGCATGTGTGCGCACAGGGGAGCACCGGAAATTGGAAAAGCAGCTGCCCAATGCACATGAACAGGAGTGCCAGAAACCAAAAGAGCAGTTTCCCGGTGTGCATGTGCCAAAACAGGAGCGCATGTGCACACATGGGGGAGTGCCAGAAACCGGAAGAGCAGTTCTCCAGTGTGCATGTGCTGAAATGGGGAGTGCTTGTGCTCAAGAGGGAGGGGAGCATCGGAAACCAGAAAAGCAGTTTCTGGTGCATGTGTGTGCTGGGAAGCTGAGTTTGAGGTTTGTGGCATGCGAATGCACACTGGTCACCTGTTCTTCTGGTTTCTGGCATGCATGCATGTGTGAAGACCAGCTGGCCAGCACCCATCGGATACTGGAAGCTCAGCTTCTTGATGCTCCTGCATGCACAAAGACCTTTGCACGCGAAGACCAGCTGGCCTGCACACATGTGTGCATGGGAGCCCAGAAGAACAATGGGCGATGACTGGCATGCCCGGAGAGATGGCTCTGCATGCCACTTCCGGCCAGCGTGCCATAGGTTCACCATCACGGGCTAAGGGTATCAAATTATGCATAGGGGAGGGGAGGTGATAGGGGAAAAAGGTTTAGTGTCAGGAACCTGGGATCATCCAATAAAGTTCAGAACATAGAAAATGAGGGACATCTTCAAACAGCATGTAGTTGAACAATGAGATCTGTTCTGGGCATACATTTTGACAGCTTTAAGATGGACTTAAATAAACTCTTCTATTACTGGTTGCGAATATGATGGATATATGCCAGTGGAATGACCCTGAATGTTGAAATAAAATAGAGGACAACGTTATATTCATGCTGTGTTGTGGCTTCCTTTGGCCACTATAAGGACAAAACAACATGATTAGTTAAACTATTTGTCTAATCTAGGACAGCTGTCATCCAGCTCACAAAGGTTTATAAAACTGTCTCAAATGGCAAAATGTGTTGCAGTTAGATTTCAGAAGAAAACCCTTTCACTTCAAGTTGTCACAGTAGTAAGTTTTCAGTTGGCAACATTCTGATGGAACAAAACTAAAAACCATCTAAGCATTAAAAGGTTCAAATCCTTGCTGTTCTTCCAGCTCTGGACTGGGGGTAGCTGTAACCCCTTGCTGTATTAGTAACATTTTTATATGTTTCTGACTAGATTCGTCTTCTTTCCTATTTTTTATTTAGTTTGTATTTTCAGCTTGATAATCTCAAGATTGACTCTCTTTGGTATAACCAGGATAGACTGGGAAACCAATTGTTAGGATTGCAAGATTATTGAATAATGGAATAACGGAATAGAAAAGGACCTTGGAGGTCTTCTAATCCAACCCCCTACTCAAGCAACAAACTCTATACCATTTCAGACAAATGGTTGTCCAATCTCGTCTTAAAAACCTCCAACTTCTGGAAGAAAGCTGTTCCACTGGTTAATTGTTCTCACTAGCAGAAAATTTCTTCTTATTTCTAGATTGGTTTTTGTCCTTTGAATTATTGTTAATGTAATCTATGTCAATAAAGTATAATTCTAGTCTTTCTCATGGTTTTTGACTCCTGGCCTGGTCTACCTCAGAAGCGTGACAGCTTTCCGCTGAATTGCCTATTCAGGAATAGACTTACTTAGCCTAAGTCCTTTAGACTTGATCGATGTCTTTATTGCAGACAAGAATAGAACCCATATTTACAGGGCGATTTATCCTCTGCAGTATGAAGGATGTCTTTGATGGCCTTGGAAGGGACATGATCTGTACTGACATAAAGATTTTCTCTATTCTGGAAATAGCTGAGTCTTGTCTCATTCCTTCATTCCTCAAAGGCAGAGGAGCTGCTCATACTAACCAGCCAGCTTGCAAACAAGATAGTCAAAGAGATTATTTTAAAACTTTTTAAAAGAACATCCAAAAAAATCCTCCATAGAAAGAATTGAAGCATATTGAATCACAACCCTCGATCCCTGTAATTTTATAGAGAGTAAGGGAGATGGCATTGATAGAAACATGCAAGAATCATTATCCAGGCAATAGGGGCTAAAACATATTTTAAATTCAGAGAAAGAAGCTAATACTCAGAATATTAGGGTTAGACATCACCCTGAATCAGTAACATATAAGCAAAAGAAGGAGATACAGCACAAGTAATTTTGCAAGATTCTGTGGTTAAGGCCAATCCCAATAAAAAAATAGCTTTAGTCTTTCTTGGGAGTTGATTTCACAGTCTGTTCTACTTGGTGGGACTAAAAAGTTCTTAACAAGAAAGGTTCATTCACTTTTTTTAAATACCTGAAGTACTTGGCCAACGAACAGAGAATGAACGAAGGTATTTAATTTATAGTTAGAAGAAGCCACTTGCATTTAACAAAGGCAAGTATAGCATTGCTAAAATAATAAGTACATTCTTATCAAATCGTACCCTCCACGGAATTCAGAATACAAAAGCAAAAACAAACACACAAAAAACATTTCTTCTACCACCAACAAACAAATGTGAAATGAAAATGACAAACAATGCAGATCAGTAAATGCAAACAGAAGAAAAAAGGGCACTCAAAGCAACACAAAATCTTCAGTTTTAACTTTTTTAATGCATTCTGGAAACTTAGCACAACAAAAGAAAAGAAAACGTACAGAGGGCACAGGCATGTCAAAGTTCAATAAGCAAGTCAAATCAACCCTGATCTAAACATTATTGCATCTATCTAAGCCCATATTAGCAACACTTCTGCATGGAACAAAATCATGCACACTGCCTTTCCGTAAAGCACAACTCATACATACTTCACATATTTATCCCAAGCTATCTAAGGGAACTAACGTTTCCATTTGGCAAAAAATATCAAGATAATAGTAGAAATGTTATGGGTGGGCTGGCAAGCATGCATGGGAAGCTTTCACTTTTTCTTTGGCCATGGGTGAAATAGTTGTTTTCCTTCTGACATCTTGTCCTGTAGGCCTTCCTAACTAGACCAGACTGGAAACAAGGTCAGATGAGCTAAGTCTACTTACTGTAAGGCTAAATTAGCAGAATCTTACAAGTCTGTGGTCTCATTCATGGCTTGAGAATTTGTGTGTGTGTAAGTGTAAATGAGTGTGTTTTCTGAGCCCCTTTTCATGCCATTTGTACAGTGGTACCTTGGTACTCAACTGCTTTGAAAGTCATCAAATTTGGAACTCAATGCATTATGATGCAAACATTTTGTACTGTCACTTATCGTTTATTTAGTACTCAGTGCACAAGGTAGAACATGTTAGTGTTGTCTGCCTTGTAATTCACTATGTTATTTCTTATGGGAAAAATTGTTTCGTACTCATAGTTTTTGGCACTCATTATGCCTCCTGGAACCAATTAGTGATAGGTACTGAGGTACCACTGTATAGCTGTGGACTACACCCTCTCTGATTTGACATTCAGAGGCAATATTTCTTCCCTCCATCTCCCATCATTTCCACATATCATTACATATCCCTTATAGCCTCATCCAGTTTAAACTGATTATAGACAAAGATGACTGGTTCTTGCTGCTATACTAGATACTCTATAAAAAGTAAACCAAAACCCAAAATGTGAAGCAACAAAAGACAATTAAGTTGCAAGAAGACAACTGGCTCTATCACAACATTTGAAACACTTCCAAAGGAAGAAACACACAATGGCCTTGCTTTGTTCTGTGGTAAGAACAAGAGAGCATGTTTTGTTTTGACCCTGAAACAAAAATTCCCAAAGCTTGTCTTGTTTCAAAGTTAGAGAACTTAAAATAGGTATTTTAAAATTAGAATATTCTGAGGTGGAATAAAATGCATGGTTGCATTTTAGAGATCATACTGCTGATGGAATGAAACCTGTTTTGTTCTCTATCCTGAAAAAGTTCTCCCAAATCTGCCCAGGAGCATTGGGCAACTCTCTGGAACTGTTCTGGGAGGAGTGGGGCGGGGGGAGAAAAGAGATGAGGGTGGATGATGGCGCCATTTCTCCCAGGATTGTTTTCAGAAAGAATGAATTTTCCATATTACATTTCTGATTATTCTCAGCCAAAGGCAAATGTTAAGTATTGCCTCAGAAACGTTTTTCATCTTAATACAGAAAAATGTATTCAGTCTTAAATCCCATCCACCTGAAAATTGTAGATTGTTAGGAGCAATCTACATATATTTGAACTTTCTAAACTTGTCCACCATTTCTTTTTTTCTAAAATGGTTCTAAACTTTAAAAAACAACCACAACCTTGTGATTAACTTATTGAAATAAAAAGGAAATCTAATATGAAAGAGCTGCTGATTATAGTGTAGCTCATATAAATATAAACAAAATCTTATATGATTTTTTAAACTGATCTTTGTGATTTATTTAAAATCACATTTTCCAAACAAGTGAATAAAAAGCAAGCAAAGATTATATTTCAGTGCGAGACTACCATTTCAATAGCTTTTGTTCTTTGAATTCCATTTTTAATGTTTTGCCAAGAAGATAGAAAAGCTATTAATAAAATAGTTCTTTCTCTCGGTTAAAAGATGTGAACATTTAAATAGGTGATAAGCAAACACAGTATTTTAATTGGTATTAGCACATAGGAGAGCTGTGGCTCTGTTAGCATTTCCTTTATTAACCCTGATGTCCAAAGTGCTTATGACTAGAATGTTGAAATCCTGGCCCAGCTAAAGCTTGTTATGTTTTATTCATTGAAAACATCCTAGTTTTTAAAAAAAATAAAGGTTTGAATGATGTCCACTGAAATTTTACACCTTTATGATCAAGATTATCGAAACAGCTTTATATGTGCATTTGTTAAAATAAGGCCTAATTATTTCACATTTTTCTCAACTCTAAACCCCAACTTTTTGTTCAATATATCGCTATCCTGAGAAGACATATTCTTGATCCCATTGTTGTTTTCTGTTTATTTATTTTGAAACCTGCCAAAGCCGCAAACACATTCAATTTCCTCATCAAATATTCTGCATTGTTTTGGGGGTATAAACTTCTTTCTTAATATCTATACTCCTTATTTTATCATATTATCTGATACCTCTATCCAGAACTCCCAATACCAAAATAAACAACAGAGGGGCATCCTTATCTTGTACCCTTTTGAATTCACACGAGTTAGTTGAATATATATGACAATTTTTGCTTTTTGTGATGTGTAGATCGCTTTAATTCCTTGGACAAAATTCTCTCCAAAGCCCATTTATTCCAGCACCTTAAACATAAAGGCCCAATTTAGGTTGCCAAAGGCCTTCTCTGCATCTAAAAATATTAAGGCAGTCTGTTTCTCATTATGATATTGTAAGTATTCAATAATATTTAAATAATATTTAAGACGGTCCTTACATTATATGAGCAAGATTATTAATATAATGAACAGAATTAAAACAGTCCAATGAACTCAAACTAGTGGTAGTCATCAGTGCTAGTAAGGAGTGTAGTTTGCTGTCAGTTTATATTCTATAATATTCTATACATTCTGTAATATAATATTCTAGAATATAAACTGACAGCAAATTGATGATGTTACCAATTTGGGTAATGAAATGTCAGCAAGAAAACAAGCAAGCTCAGAGAGCATCAACAACCTCTCATTTCAACCCTGAGCTACAAATATTCTCCTTTATAAGAATAAATTATAATAATTAAATCTATGCATAAAAAACTGGAAACATTCCATAAAATTAAAGCAATTAATAGGTTAATGCTACATAAAGTACTGTATGTCTTAATTTTTTTTCTAAAGTCTTAATTTCAGCAACATAAATATAGGCAAGATTTAGCTGAGATATGCTCTAATAGAAAGATCCCAACAGCTAAAAATCTGTTTTTAAGAAAGTGCTGTAAATACATGGCACAATCTGATTATCTCATAATCAGGTTGTGTCATGCTGGACACAATCAGGCAGAAAGCACTGATCTTCCCAAAGGTCAAAATAGTGTTTGGATTCCAAAATACAAAATAACTCTTGAATTCAGAATGTTTTCCTCCACAGTGGAAGCAACAACTCAAAATATGCCCAAGGAACTGAGCCCAAGACAAAAATGAGGTCAGATTCTCAAATGTAAAGTTACATATTTTCTCTTGGAAATGCAACAAAAGGCAAAATGAAAAACAGAAGATAAGGTAAGACGATCACTTACTATTCCTATGTGGAATGTCCAGTCTTCTGCTTTGATTTAGGTAGTCTCAGGCTATTCATAAATACTCCATCCCCAAATTCCTTCTAGATTGCAAAGAAGCACATATGCACTTCCATGTGCACACATCTCCCCCCCACACACACCACCGTGAGAGAGAAAGAAATAGAAGGGAGGGAGGGAGGGAGAGAGATTTAGTTCTGTTTAGTTTTGTACTTTTCCCTTTGGGAAGTAAGCATTTTTCATAAGAAAGAAGAATGTCTTGCAACTAAAAATATTGTAGGATGCTTCTATGACAGTAGCACCAACAAAGTGGTTCTCCCAGCTTTTTGAAAAGAATGGGCATAGAGTGGCAGTAGGTGTAAGGTTCTCTCAAAATATGGTGGCAGCATGAATAGCTACAAATATTAACATTTTGTTCCATTCCCGTTGCACTGGTTAATGTATGTACTTCTAATAAGGGAATCCAGGTTATTTAAGTTACATAGGATTGTAAACCATGTTTCGCTTGCTCCTCTGTCAGTGCAGCCCAGAGCAGCCGGTGAAATAAAAGACAGACCATTTGAATATTGTATAATGCAATCACATTTTCATTTCCTTTACTGAACTATTTGGAATAAATTAAGGGCCATGGAAGCTACACTGTTTAAAGTTCTGTTCATGTAAATTTCCTTTAAATCAAGGTGACTCATATGAGCATAATACCATGTATTTCCACTAAGACATTATTGGAAAGCACATTTTGGATGCAAATACGTCTTTGTTATTTCCATTCCTTGCTTCCTTGGGCAATAAACTCCTAATGGTAGAATTAAGAAACCTCCAACTTAGTATCAATAGACACTGATTCAAATCCATAACACCTGAGCTCAAGGATTGTTGCTGTTGTTGTTTTTTTTGCAGTAAATAATGCGTGAATGCCCTGTGATATATTCTACACCATCAAGAACCCAGCTTTTGTTGTTATAGTAACCTATATTCACAGCAAGGACAACTCCAGAACATTCACAAGTTCTTAATGTTAGTGCTATTTATGTATATCCAGGTAACAAAGAAACAAATTTTGTACCTGAAAAGGCTTTCATAATATCAGGCTTGCAGCCTATATTTTCTAAGTGTGTCTGGAAGACTTTATTTTTTAAAAAAATCCAGTCAGTATTTCAGCACAGTTTGAGTTCCAAAATTTTATAAAGAAGCTGTAACACATCACTCTTTCCCACTTTGAGTGCTGCAAATGCTTCCACTCACAGCTCACTGTCAACTGGAAATCAGCAGTAATGTAAAGCACTAAAACTCAATTTCTTTGATCCTTAAACCCTGGGATTTCTTCTCTCTCACTTCAGTTAGCAATGTCTTGTCTTCCAGCAGGACAATTCTTCATTCTGAGGTCATTCTGTGTTTATGGACATTTGTTTTTACTTTGAGCAGAATTGCCTTCCACATCTCCATTTCATTTCAACCAGATTAAGGGAAATTCAGCTCAAATTCAGCTTCGCTGTGGCCTTACTTCATAAGGATTATTGTAAGGATGCCACAAGGAACCAAAAACGTCTCTCTTTCTCTTGAGAATTCTGTGAAGTCCACTTGATAGCTGAGAAATTTGAAGCAGTGAAAATATCTGCTGAGCATTGCAAGTGCTCTATCCAGTACAGGCAAGAGCAGCGGGTGCTAACTTCCTACAGAAGATGATATAGATAGGAATAAAAATATTTTTGAGGTTTACAGATAAAACTGCCTCTACTTATAACAGCTGTGAAGAATATCAGAAGTCATTTCTTTATACTTCTTTTCTGCTTTCCTTTAAACTTTTTCCTTTTTTTACAACTTTTCAAAATCCTTTCATTTCTGTTTATTTCTCCCACCCCAGAGGTGGGTTCCTACCAGTTCGCACCTATTCGGTAGAACCGGTTCGTCAAATCTACTGAACCGGTTAGAAGAGTTTCCACCAGTGGACCCGGAAAGCAGGCCACACCTACAGAAGAGGTTCCAATTTTTTTTGAAACCCACCACTGGTCCTTGGATATGATTATTCTACACTATCATACTCATATTTATAAAACTCAGTGCGTCTGTGAAAGGTAAGGATCACTACTGCGTTTGTGGTGCAATCAGAACATTGCGTGTGTGGAAGTTGTTTTAACGCAAACCAAAGATGCCTTAAAAAAAACAAGTTTACATCATATTCTTATGCATGCCAGTGCTGTGTGTGAGGTAATTTAAGGTGGTTCTGACAAGTGTTGTCGGCATCTTCATATCCGGTCACATGGGCGGCAAGCCACTCCCACAAAGGAGGCCACATCCACAGAGTAGGTTCGAACAATTTTTGAAACCCACCACTGTCCCACCCCCTTACTTCCTATTAGTTTGTGCTAGTTTGTATCTTCTGGTTTAAAAGTCTTACTAAAATTATACATGGAGAAAAAAAACAAACCTTGGAATAATAGAACTTGGATTAAGTGTGGCACCCTCAGGATGGACTTGGGGGTATATTTGAAGGGCAGGCACAGAAAAGTCTACTGTTCTCACCTCTTCATTTCATGGCTAATTCTTATCACAAAATCGCAGCAAGGAGGTAGGGCACTTTTCAATTTATGCCCTTGGCCATAGACTTCTCTGAGCTGTTGTGCTTTCACATTAGCATAGCATTGTTTCGTGTTTCCTCATAATCACTTTCCACAGTGCTGTTGCATTAGTATTTAATGAAGTCAAAATTAAAGGGGGAGGAAAGGAAATTTCACCTTTCCCATAAATTGGATTTATGTTAATTGGATTGCAAGTTGGGCTCCACTTCACACTGTCTGCTGTTGTTACTCTGGGCCCTTCCCATCTCTAGCCTTTTATTGATCCTATTTATTTGGCGTTTTGGCTGATCTGATGCAATGTCTAGCTATTAGCAACCATGCAGTGATACAACTAGCTGATAGTGTCGTGCCATCAGAGAGCTTACCTCCCTTCCTCTTATTCTGGTATTTTCCTCCCCAGCATAGGAAGCAATGCTTTGAAATGTTAATAAATGAGCCAGATCAGCTAATCAGCCTGTTACCCATTCTGGAGAAGAAACTGTATTTCTACAAATAAAATCAGGGATACTTGGGCCATAACCTAATTAGGACAGGAGCCATCATCCTGCAGGATACCTTCTCCAATTGGATCTTCATTGAAAGGAGAGGAAAAAAGATCAGGAGTTTAGTGGTCAGGCACATAGTTTACACGGAAGAGATCCCACTTCAGTTTCCAAGCATTGATGGGAAAGATTCTTTTTGAATCCCTGAGAGATAATATCTTTTCTCAAAGATTTACAGAATAATCATAAAATCCAAACTCACTATTACTAGAAGCACTTGTAGTGGAATGACAAGGCAAAGGCATAATACAGTCCAGTTAAGGATATACAGAATTTGTGATAGTTCATCCAGCAGAGCAACAAAGCATCAGGACTGGAAAAGTTTGGAACCTGGTTGCCAGGGATACAAGGTTGGACTTATTGCCTACAGTTTCCATTCAAACACAACTAGCACTGGTCACATAAACCAGCAGTCCCCAACCTTTACTTGGTGGCCCAACAGGGGAAGGGAAGTTGTGCAGGTTGATTGATGCACGCATGCATTTGTGCCCTCCAGCCACTCAGGTGACTCAGTTCTGAACAGACCACTGTTGTGTATTGAAGAAAGTCCTCGCTGTTACGAATGACAGCTCGGAAGCAGCCAGGCGCGTCTTAGCCAATCAGACGCGCCTGTCAGTTGCCGAGCTGTCATCCGCGCGAGCTGTAACACGAGCCAGGTGCTTGCAGTATAAAAGGCAAGCCGTTTAAACAGTTAACTGTCTTGTTAGAGCAACAACCTTGCTGATTGCTATATTGTTTCAGCTGTTCCTGAAGCCGTCTAGCCGGCTTCATTTAATACATTGTTGCGAGTTTTGTTACACTCCTGCAGCTACTGAATAAAGGGTTACAGTGTTTTAAAGGACCTGCCTGGTTTTTTTAGTTATAATACTGGCGACGAAGACTGGGAGACCTGTAACCTGAAGAAAATCAACTGCAATTTTCTTCTCTCAGTTGTTTAGAGTTCTCCTCACCGTCATGGCTGGTATGCCTACTTTTGCACCTTTTGGAGTCGGAGGTGAGACTTGGGAAGCATTCCTGGAAAGGTTTGAGTGCTTTCTGATCGCAAATAACCGCCAGGGTTATTCTCAGGCGCGAAAGTGCGGATTTTTTCTTACAGCTTGCGGTCCGGAAATGTTTGCCACCGCAAGGTCTTTTGCCGCCCCAAGAGCGGTTTATGACCTCTCCTGGCAAGAGCTCACAGATGGGCTTCAGGCTTACTATGCCCCTACCCCCTCCCAAATAGCAAGACGTTTTGCTTACCGCAGGCGCGTCCAAAAGCCTGCAGAGAATGTCAACCAGTTTTTGCAAGCTTTAAGAGTTGCTGCAGCACAGTGCGATTTTCCTGACTTAGAGGCTAATCTTGCAGAACAATTTGTCTGTGGATTAAAAGACATTTTCCTCAGACGCCGGCTTTTGGGCAAGCCTAAAGTCACGTTAGTTTATGCCATAGATGAGGCTCGCGCTGCGGAGTTGGCAGATTCATCATCCAGCGAGATAGAACGTTACCTCGCGCAGATGACAGTTGCTGGCAGTTTACCAACGGGTCAAGCCTCAACTGCCTTGGTTCCTCCTCCACTACAACAGCCAACGTACATCACCAATTTAATTGATGAGCTTGCCCCTCTTCCAGACTATTTACTTAATTTACAGGTGGACAGGATTGGGGCACAGCCCCGCAGACAGCAACCGCGTCAGCAGCAGTCTATCAGCCGTCCACTTTCCAATTCAAATGCCTGTTTTAGCTGCGGTGGTCCGCATGCCAGGGCTTCCTGCCCCTTTAAGGCTGCAGAGTGCCGCCGTTGCGGGAAAAAAGGACATTTGGCCAAAGTTTGTAGAGCTGCTCAGCCTGCTACAGCTGCATCATCTGCTCCTCCACCTCCTTATGGGACAGCTGCTTCAAACAGAAGTCCTCAGCCCCGCGCGTCTGCTCAGCGACAGGATAATTGCTTCAACGTCAAGCAAGCTGGCCTGCCGTTTCCTGATGTCTCCATCAATTCTTCCTCAGAGGGTACGAACAAGATAATTGTCACTCCATTGATCGAAGGTCAACCTTGCAACATGGAAGTAGACTCTGGAGCTTCCAAATCCTTGTTATCTTGGGACAAATTTTCTCTTTTGTGCCCCCATGTTAAACGCTGTCACCTTTCTCCTCCTGACTCTATCTTAAAGGACTATCAGGGGTCTAGCATTTCTATTGTTGGTTCCTATAATGTCAGAGTTTCTTATGGGCAGCATTGTACAACTTTGCCTGTTTTAATTGTGCTTAAGCCCTTGCCATCCATTCTAGGTTTGGATTGGTTCAGCCCACTGGGTCTCTCAATACATGGAATTCATTCCATGACAGACACTTCTGCTGATGTGGCATTAGTTTTGTCAGATTACGCTGACATTTTTGATGGCCAGCTGGGCCGGTACAAGGGTAACCCTATCTCTCTCAACTTGGATCCCCAGGTTGCTCCCATCAGACTGAAGGCCCACAGGGTGCCTTTTGCTTTAAGGCCCAAGGTTGAAGCCGAGCTCGACAAGCTCGTGGCACAGGGCATACTGGAGCCAGTCGACCATTCACCGTGGGAGACCCCAATTGTCATTCCAGTGAAGCCCGACGGCTCCATTAGGGTCTGTGCCGACTACAAATCCACCATCAACCTCGCCTTGCAAGCAAACCCATATCCAGTCCCTGTTGTACAACATCTGCTCCATTCCCTGGGGCAGGGTTGTATTTTTGCCAAACTGGATATGGCGCAAGCCTACCAGCAGCTTCCTGTGGATGACGATGCGGCGGCTGCCCAAACCATCGTCACCCACCGGGGGGCTTTCCGTTGTCGCCGCCTACAATTTGGTGTATCCGTTGCCCCGGGGATTTTCCAGAGTCTCATGGAGCGGTTGCTCCATGGGCTTCCAGGAGTGGTACCATATTTTGATGACGTCCTGATCGCTGCAAACAGCCGATCAGACCTCATCAAAGTTCTAAGGAAAGTCCTCGACCGTTTCAGGGGCGCGGGACTTAAATTGAAACGCAGCAAGTGTTTCTTTGCTGTTCCCCAAGTGGAATTTCTGGGCTTCACAATTGACGCCCAGGGAATTCACCCTACCCCTTCAAAATTGGCAGCTATCAGGGACGCACCTGCTCCAACTTCCAAGGCGCAGCTACAATCGTTCCTGGGGCTTTTAAATTTTTATGCACCTTTCATTCCACACAAGGCATCACTGGCCGAGCCCCTGCATCGGTTGCTGGACCGATCAGCGCCTTGGCAATGGGGCAGCCGCGAAGCACAAGCGTTTGCAGCTGTCAAATCCCTGCTGACGTCAGATGCAGTCTTAGTCCAATACAGTGACAAGATGCCTCTGACTCTAGCATGTGATGCCTCGCCCGTGGGTTTGGGAGCCGTTCTGAGCCATGTCCTGCCCAATGGTTCAGAAGCTCCCATAGCTTTTTACTCCCGGACACTGTCATCAGCAGAAAGGAATTACAGCCAAATTGACAAGGAGGCTCTAGCTGCAGTGTCAGGAATTAAAAAATTCCACGATTACTTATACGGGCGGCATTTCACCTTGTTTACAGACCATAAGCCACTCCTTGGGCTTTTGGCAGGTGATAAGCCGACCCCTCCTATTCTATCCCCAAGAATGACACGATGGTCGGAATTCTTAGCGGCGTACTCCTACGCCTTACGATACCGTCCGGGCAAGCAGATAGGGCATGCAGATGCCCTGAGTCGCTGCCCACTTCCATTGAAGGAAGTTAAACCAGTTCCTTGCCTTTCAGTTTTGGCAATTGCAGAGCTAGAATTGCCTTTGTCTGCTACAGACATAGCAGCCCACTCTCGGTCTGACCCTATTTTGGCAAAACTTCTTAATTGGGTCCTGAGAGGTTGGCCTTCTGGTACATTACCACCTCAATTCAAACATTTTAAAAACAGACAAGCAGAGCTTTCAATTCATTCCGGCTGCCTGTTGTGGGGCGACCGTGTGGTCATCCCAACGGTCCTGCAACAACAGATTTTGCAACGCCTTCATGAAAGTCATCCTGGGGTCAGTAGAATGAAAGCTCTTGCTCGCAGTTTTGTTTGGTGGCCAGGGTTAGATGCCGACATTGAAGCCTGGGTTGCCAAATGTGAGACATGCCAACAGTCCCGGCCTTCTCCTCCTTCCTCTCCCTCCCGGGAATGGGAGATGCCTCGAGGGCCTTGGTCTAGGTTACATATTGATTTCGCTGGTCCATTCCATGGGCAGGTTTTCCTTATAGTTGTGGATGCGTACTCTCGATGGGTGGAAGTATTGCTAATGCACTCCACCACATCTGACAGCACGGTGCGAGCTTTGCGACGGTTGTTCGCAACCCATGGGTTGCCAGACACAGTGGTGTCTGACAACGGCCTGCAATTTACAGCCACAACTTTTCAAACTTTCCTGGCTGAACTAGGGATACGACATGCGCTGGTTGCCCCTTACCACCCAGCAAGCAATGGCCGAGTGGAAAGGGCGGTTAGATCGGCCAAGGAGGCTTTGGGCCGGCTAAACCGTGGTGACTGGCAGGCTAGGGTGGATGCTTACTTATTGGCACAGCATTCCACACCTTGCCCTCTGACACAGAAGAGCCCCGCGGAGATGTTGATGGGCAGGCGCCTGCGGACCACCCTGGATAGATTGCATCCCGTCTATTCAGGAATTCAGTCTGGCAACCTGGGGCCTCCAACCCCATCCCGTTCTTTCCAACTGGGGGATCTAGTTTGGGCTAGAAATTATGGAGGGGACTTGAGATGGGTTCCAGCAGTTATATCACAAATAACAGGACCCGTTTCCTATAGGGTTGACTTATCCGATGGATCCTCATGGCAAAGACACCTGGATCAATTGAGGAAACGGAAGACAGCAGCCGTAGCTTCTCAAGCGGATGTTCAAGGGTTTCAACTGCAAGTTCAACAAAATCTAGCCGGTGTAAATGCTCCTCCCATTCCAAGGGTTCCAGATCCTTATATACATAGCCCAAACCCCTCAGAGGCAGACTACCAGCCTCATGCCCCTCCAGCATCATCTGCCACCATGTCTCATCCACACACTTCACCTTTTAGTTATGCAATTCCTCCACAATTACCACAAGGACATCGTTGCCAGGATCCGCCTGCAATAGAATTAAGGCGGTCTGAGCGAATCCGTCGTTCCCCTGCTTATTTAAAAGACTACGCGTGCTTGCGCACAGCTGGGGGGGAAGAAGTGTTGTGTATTGAAGAAAGTCCTCGCTGTTACGAATGACAGCTCGGAAGCAGCCAGGCGCGTCTTAGCCAATCAGACGCGCCTGTCAGTTGCCGAGCTGTCATCCGCGCGAGCTGTAACACGAGCCAGGTGCTTGCAGTATAAAAGGCAAGCCGTTTAAACAGTTAACTGTCTTGTTAGAGCAACAACCTTGCTGATTGCTATATTGTTTCAGCTGTTCCTGAAGCCGTCTAGCCGGCTTCATTTAATACATTGTTGCGAGTTTTGTTACACTCCTGCAGCTACTGAATAAAGGGTTACAGTGTTTTAAAGGACCTGCCTGGTTTTTTTAGTTATAATAACCACGACCTGGTAATGGGCCGTGGCTCAGGTTTTGGGGACCCCTGACATAAACAAGTGTATATAGGTTATTCTGGAGTAGTTTGAAACTCTAAGCCATTCTTTTAAGCAATATGATACTTGTTCAGTTCTCTTCCCCTGGGCCTTGATGTGTTGTTATCATTTTGCTTGTGGACTATTTATTTATTTATGAATTGAATTGAATTGACTAGGTAGTTGAGTTTTTGAGGCAGGGTTCTGAATCCACTAAATCCTGGCTCTAATACTTGAGAACTGTGCCCAATGCCTTGTTGAAACCTAATCATTTCTCGTTCCCTTGGAAATGAAGTGCCAACTGAAGAAGAAGTATGATGGGTAGAAGAGTATCTGTGTGCATCTCTCTGTGAGTGAATAATGGCAAATAACAGGTACAATCACACCAATCTTGACATTTTTTTAAATCATGCATGTAAAAGACACCCACTGATCCAAAGATTAGAAAAAAAACCCTGCCTCCCTCTTGCAACTCAGCCAAGGGTTTTGCCCTCCGTGAAAATGAAAGCTGCCTTCATATTAAAGTGTTTTGTATTGGATTAGAAGACGAGAAGAAATATTAGGATTGGAATATCAATAATAAATGGTAGAGAGTAAAGGCAGATATTGCCTTTCTTTGATCCTTTTCCCCTGTGTAATTTTTATAAGCAGAAATCACCTGATATATCAGTATAATCAGGATCAATGGTCTTTCAAAATAAAATTGTGGAAACTGGCAAATCAATAAAAAAACTGGAATATCATAAACACATGCAATCCATATTTCAGCCTTGTTATTAGCGTGAAGCCTGTATTTGCTAATACAAGTTAAAACAACAGATGGAAAGAGAGAGAGCCGTAATGGCGAACCTATGACATGCGTGCCCAATGTGGGCAATCAGCTGTCCTTCACGTGCGCGGCAATGCTGAAAACTGGCGTGCCCATGTATGCTGGCCAACTGATTGTCGAGTGCGCATAGACGCCACAACCCGGAAGTTTGACTTTTCCAAAGCACGATCAGTTCGCATACATGGCAATGCTGAAATCTAG
The DNA here is from genome assembly GCF_051295495.1 of Thamnophis sirtalis. NCBI lineage: Eukaryota > Metazoa > Chordata > Lepidosauria > Squamata > Natricidae > Thamnophis > Thamnophis sirtalis. The sequence goes on along the minus strand of NW_028261381.1, from coordinate 46,833,642 downwards.
CCTGCGCATGCCCACTGACCAGCTGATCATCAGGAGTGCATGCACGCTAGAATCTGAATCTTTGGCTTTTCTAGAGTATGGCCCCAATGAGCATGTGCGCGCTGTTTCCACGTGACCTTTTGGGGACTTGGTGCCGAAAAGGTTCGTCATCACTGAAATAGAGGAAGAGACATCTCTTTATTAGCCATTATTAATGAAATTTAGCACCACGGTATACACAGTCATTGTTTTGATACAGAGGTCAATTCCTTCACAACCTTATTTGTGATTTTTTTCCCATTCCCCTATAGGCACGATTCACTTGAAACCCCAAATTAAATTGCCCTGAAGATAATGCAGAAAATATGGAAAACATAACATAAATGGGAAGGAAAGTAAATTGGTTTTGAAAACATCCAAACAGGAAGACAATTTGGAATTGACAGTGCCATCCATCCCAAAAAAAGAGTTTTGAAATACTTAATTAAAATGAGTCTTGGTAGTTGGCCATGTATCTAGCGCCAGGTTAGAATTTTCATCCATTTTTCCTAGTAGATTCTTTAGTTTTAACAGGTCTGGGGCTTTACAGGTTCACTATTGCAATACAACAGTATAGTTATAGACACTTTTCAACATTTGCAATTTTTTTCATAAATGACATGAAAAGTAAGAATTATATTTTCACAAAAACACAAGGAAAAAACTGATGCATATATTTAGTCTTAGATAGATATTTTAAATTCCTGATTTCAGCAATGTAGGCTTGAAAAAGTAGTCTGGTAAATTTTTAATGCAGTGACTGGTTTCATGCTTCCTGCCAAACTTGTTAAATAAACCACAGTTGGCTGTATTCATACTTAGTGCTAAGAGACAAACCACGTTATGCAAACTAGGAAGCCCAGAAACAAGATAATTAGAATGGTTTAATAATGCAATGCTAGTCTGTGACCATAATAAAAATTGTTTGATTGATCAGAATGGTTTAATGATGTGACTGAGCACAGCTAATATCAACCAATACAGGTAGTCCTTAACTTAAGATCACAACTGAGCCCATTTTTTGTTGTTGTTAAGTGAGACATTTGTTAAGTGAGTTTTGTCCCATTTTATGACCTTTCTTGTCACAATTGTTAAGTGAATCTCTGCAGTTGATAAGTTAGTACACTGGCTATTAAGTGAATCTTTTTGCATTGACTTTGCTTGTCAGAAGGTTGCAAAAGGTAAATTACATGACCTTGGGACACAGCAACAGTCATAAATATGAATCAGTTATCAAGTATCTGAATTTTGATCACATAGTCATGGGGATGTTGCAAAAGTTGTTACTGGGAAAAACAGTCAAAAGTCACTTTTTCAGTGCCCTTGTAACTTTGAACCATCACTAAACAAGCTGTTATAAGTCGAGGACTACGTGTAATTATAGGCTTATATTTTATTTTCAGTACTTATCTTTCTTGTTTAAAAATGAACTCCATTATTCCTAACTTACTAATGTCATTTTATATTCTCAAGATACTTTAGTAATTTTATTAAAAACCATTTTTTGCCTAGTATTTATAATGGTACATGCTACTAACAGCATAATACACTCAATAACTATAAAAGAGATATGTGGAATAGAATAAATGAAATATATATATATATCCCAAGTCAATTGTAGAAAGGAGAATATTGAAATAATAACAGTGTAATCATAATGAAATGCTCAGTAATTTGTCTGCTCATAAATCTGAACAGTGATGAGATATTTTCTTCTCTTATAACACTGATAGCAGTGCTTTTTTCCCCAAAATACACCTATTGAATTTACCATTGAAATTATTTCATCTACATGGAATGAGAATGACTAATGATAAAGGCATAAGAGCTACTTATATAAAGGATAATTCTGTTTTCATCTTTCATAATCTATTGTTGATATGGTTCTTTAAACCTATGTATTAAGGCATAAATATTAAAAAATATTTATTGACATTCAGTGGCTCCAGTCCTTGATGAAATTATGATTCAGTGAGCTATGACTTTGTCTACATAAATATAGTTAACCTATTATTTCCAGCAGCTGCAAAATAGGTGCTTCAGTTTGGAGATTATATAGATGGGGGGAAAATTGTCCTTATCTGTTTCAGCAGTTTGGGTGTCAAACTCACAGCGTCATGTTGCCATCAGGTGATGTTTCACAACATTTTCCTCATTCCCGGGGCTGTGGTAGCCATGGCCTATGCATGACATTCGGGCTGTGGGCCGCCAGTTTAACACCCCTGATCTACAGTTTGCAAGCAAGTGGGTTGATCTGGGTGGACACCTTATTGGCAAGCACTAATTTATAAAATAAAGTTGATTCTTGACTCTGATATTTAAGCTTTCAACAGGTCCAGATTTTTTTTTAATTTCCATGGAGATGCATTTGCTGGAAATCTATCTTGCACACTAGCTTTCATCAAGATACTGCCTTCTGTACATATCCAACCCCCACCCCCCCACACTAACTAGTCAATCTGGTCTTATCTGCTGAGATAAGTGTTCTCTGTAAGGACCTAGTTTGAAAAAGGTTCCTTTCACAATTAAAAAATAAATTTAAAAATCTGTGACAACTTATAAACTTAAATGTTTCTGCTGACTTTATAGGTTGCAAAATATTTATATTAGCCTCCCTTCTCCCTGGTAAGGAAAGAACATAGACCCTTTAAATCTAGAAGTCTGCCAGTTGGGTTAAATAACCAGATATCTGTTGTGGCCCGGCAGGAGCCGTTGGAGTTGCCACCAGACTCCGACAGCAAGGGGCCCTATGAGTTGGCCCTGGAGGATGTGGAGGACCCTGGACAGGGTTTCGACTCCGAGCAGGGCGCAGAGAGACTGGTTGGCCACCAGGTGGCACCTGAGCCTTGGATCAGTGGGGAGGTGATAAGGGAGAGTGATGCAGAAACCAACTGTGAGTTGTTCCGGGATGCATGCTGTCAAAGGGCTACTCGGCATCAAGAACAACTACCTAATTACAGGAGGTAATTACGTTCAGCTGATGGTCATTAGGCTCCTCTCCAGACTATAAAAGAGACTGCTTGTGCCACGCCTTTCTTGCAGAAGTCAACGCTTTGACTAAAGAGAAACAAACTTGGCAGGCTAGATTACTGCCAGAGTTCATCTGAATTGCTGCCAAGGTGTCGGACTTGCTGCCAAGGTCCTTATCTGTTTGTGGCTTTCAGCCACCGAGATTCTGGTCTTGTTATTAAAGGACATTCCATTTTACACTTGTCTTGGTTTTCGTTACTGGACCGAGGAGGGGGCCAGAACAGATACCTGTCATCTATTGAATATGATATAACATTATTTTAGAATAAATTAATATTTAAAGATGGCCATGTTTTTACATAAGCATCATTTTCTTACACTAATATAATACATAACTGTGACATGGCCAACCAGCAACTTTTTAAAAATTTCTTAATAAGAAGAGAAGTGAGAAAAGATGATGAGTAAGTAACATCTTCATTGGGCCAAGTATGTCCATAAAATATCTAGGTAGGAATACTGGCTTTGAGTGCAGGCTGTCAAGTATTATTCTCTGGATTGTCATTTTAAACCCAGGGTATTTTGCCCAGAGATCCAGACGCTGTAACAACGACCCCACAAGCTGGGTGATGGATTAAGAGTTTTGGGAATGTGCTTTGGTATGATGGATGATGCGCAGAGGAAGGACCATAAAGATAGAACATAAAGTTAGGAAAAACAGAACATGGAAAAAATGAGCAACATTTCCCAGGAAGCAAAACAATTGTACTGAAATGTTTTCATCTTTCTTTTATTTCCCATCAGCTCTACTTATACTTTTATAAAACAAAACAGTTACTTAGGAAGTTGATAACAATTTTACCAATCTCAAAATAAATCCTCCTGAAAGAGAAACATATTTTATCAAAATTAAGCCTTGTCATTATGTTAAGTGCATTCTTCAAAGAAAACTACTGATCAATTTTAAAATAAGGGAATGAAAGTACAGATTTGCTTGCAAGTTGCCTGATTTCTCTTATTTCCTGTACATTGAACTATTTCGCCATGTAACAAAATGCTCCTTTTACGAGTTCTAGGTAATGTTGTTTGAATAAATACATGTAATTGTTTTAATGCTTTGCAAGCTGCCATCACCTTACTGAAGAGCCTAGACAAATTGGTTTGGCTTATTTCATGCTAAGATCCTTAGCAGAAGCTGGAGATGTGCCAGAAGACTAAGCCACCCAACAGATGCTAATTGTATATTAGGTTACACTGCATGACTCTGTTTTGGAATTACTCGAAATGTTACAGTCACTCAAAAGTAACAGACAAAATATCTTACACTTAGTAGTCTTCCTGGACAGAAAAAGTAACATCACTATAGAAAAAACAAGATCTTGTGGACAATCTGAACTGTGACAATTACTCTTGAATATTTACCCTAAAGGAAGTTAGTCCTTGTTTTGTCATGTGCAAAGAATAATGCATAATTTGGTCCTTACATTTTCATTCTTTTTATATAGCTTTATCAGCATTTTGAAAGATATATATGCTCTTGTTCTGCTGAGACAAAATAAAAACTTTGGATTGCAAGTTTCTTTTTCTAGCAGAACTTTGGCCCTTTTAATACCAATGTATAGAAATGTAACCAATGGATCCCAGTGTGACAACAAAACATATTGGAAATGTTCTACCTCTATTGAGAAGTTTGTTTTAAAAGCTTGAATCCAACAGATCTGAATCTTCAGGATCTCATGAAACACCAAGGAGGCAATGGGATATAATCAGAGTTAAGAATTTATTTTGTAATCTTCCCCTTCGCCTATCATTTTGCTTGCCTTTATTAGATATTGTTAATTTGAATTCACTTTTTTATGCTTCCTTCATAAGCCAACATACAAGAGGTACATCTTCTTTGATTCTCTTCCTGGTAAAATTAGCTCGTGAGAAGCTATACGTTGCCTATCCCTTTAATATATTTCCTGTAAACTCACCTATGATTATGAAACCTGCTTCATTGCTCTGTATGGATTTACACTCTGAAGAATGCTCTCAGATGCTTTCAATCTCTAACAATGACTGGACTCATAAAGTTGACGCATTCTTCTTAGTAGCTCTCCAGATGTTGCTGAAATGCAGTTTCCAGTAGCCCCAGTGAAACGGCGAATATTTGTAGCGAAAGCGTATGTCCTGCTATGAAATTTGTTATATAGTGTATATAGTCCTCGCAGTTACGAATGACAGCTCGGCAGCAGCCAGGCGCGTCTTAGCCAATCAGACGGGCCTGTCAGTTGCCGGGCTGTCAAGCGCAAGACAGCCGAGTATAAAAGGCAGAGCAATTCCAACGGTTCCCCAATCTACTACATAGCTGCGAAAGCTACCGGTTTACTGTTCTGTCTTTCCAATCTACCGCGCACAGCTACAAGCCTGTCCGGTCTACTTCAATTGTTTCTGTTACAACGTTCTTGTTAAATTAAACTGGTTACTGTTACCTTCGAGCCTCTGTCATTCCTTGTGAAGATCTAATACTGGCGACGAGGACTGGGGAAAATCTGTAACCAGAAGACAAGCAACGTTACAACCGTTATTCAATTCATCGCGTTCTCCACAATTACCTACAACGCTTCAAGCAACTCTGATGGCTGGCATGCCAATTTTCGCCCCTTTCGGGGTTGGCGGGGAGACTTGGGAAGCCTTTCTCGAAAGATTTGAGTGCTTCTTAATCGCTAACAACCACCAAGGCTACTCGCAAGCGAGGAAGTGCGGCTTCTTTTTAACAGCTTGTGGGCCAGAAATGTTCGCGACTGCTAGGTCATTCGCTGCTCCAAGAGCCGTCTATGATCTCTCTTGGCAGGAATTAACAGATGGCCTGCAAGCTTATTACACTCCGACCCCTTCGCAAATCGCTAGGCGCTTCGCGTACCGCAGGCGGGTGCAGAAGCCCGCAGAAACGGTCAATCAGTTCCTGCAGGCTCTGTGAGTCGCCACAGCACAATGTGAATTTCCCGATCTGGAAGCGAACCTGGCAGAGCAATTTGTATGTGGGCTAAAAGACATTTTCTTACGGCGCAGATTACTAGGGAAACCTAAAGTCACCCTTGTGTACGCAATCGATGAAGCTCGAGCCGCTGAGCTGGCTGATTCCTCATCTTCAGAGATCGAACGCTACCTGGCCCAGATGACCGTTAGTGGCAGTTTACCCACCACTAACAACGCTCAATCATTATCGGCTCTTCAGCCACCTCCTCTTCAACAGCCCTCATACATAACCAACCTAATTGATGAATTAGCACCACTGCCAGACCACCTAAGACAACTTCAAGTGGACAGGCTGGGTGCAATTCCGCGTCAGCAGCAGCCTCAACAAGCTCAAGCTATCAGCCGGCCTCCTACAAATTCCTCCGTTTGCCTCGGCTGTGGCTGCGTGCATCCCCGGTCTACCTGCCCCTTCAAGGCAGCGGTTTGCCGCCGCTGCGGAAAGAAGGGTCATCTCGCCCAGGTCTGCCGAGCCTCCCTGCCTGTTCCTGCTGCTCCTTATGGACCACCTCCCCCTTACGGACCTCCTCCTCCGCCGAAGAATCAACCCCGCAAGTCTCCACAGCGCAAAGATGATTGCTACAACATCAATGAAGCCACCTCTCCTCTTCCAGAGATCACCGTCAACCTGGCCTCAGAGGGTATGGAAAAAATCAACATCACCTTACAGATTGAAGGAAGACCTTGCAAGATGGAGGTCGATTCCGGCTCCTCCAAGTCTCTACTTTCTTGGGACAATTTTTCCAAATTATGCCCTAATGTCAAATGTTCTCATCTATCACCCCCCGACGCTATTCTGAAAGATTACCAAGGATCACATATCCCCATTCTGGGTTCTTACACTTTGAGGGTTGCCTATGGCACTCACGCTGCTGTATTACCAGCCCTAATAGTTTTAAAACCCTTACCTTCCATTTTAGGATTAGAGTGGTTCGCTCCCTTGGGTCTATCCCTTCATGGCATCCATTCTACAACGGACACACCCCCTTCCGATGTGGCAGCAGTCCTAACGGACTATGCTGACATATTTGATGGCCAGCTAGGTCATTATAAGGGCAGCCCCATTTCCCTTAACTTGGATCCCCAGGTTGCCCCAATCAGACTGAAGGCCCGCAGGGTGCCTTTTGCCTTGAGGCCAAAGGTTGACGCCGAGCTTGATAAGCTTGTGGTGCAGGGCATACTGGAGCCCGTCGACCATTCACGTTGGGAAACCCCCATAGTGATTCCAGTGAAGGCCGATGGCTCCATTAGGATCTGCGCCGACTACAAGTCGACGATCAACCTTGGCCTCCAGGCAAACCCCTATCCAGTCCCTGTAGTACAGCACCTGCTCCACTCGTTGGGGCAGGGCTGTATTTTTGCCAAACTGGATATGGCGCAGGCCTACCAGCAGCTTCCTGTGGATGACGATGCGGCGGCTGCCCAAACCATCGTCACCCACCGGGGGGCTTTCCGTTGTCGCTGCCTTCAATTCGGCGTATCCGTTGCCCCGGGGATCTTCCAGAGCCTCATGGAGCGATTGCTCCATGGGCTCCCTGGTGTTGTCCCATACTTTGATGACGTCCTGATCGCTGCAAGCAGCCACTCAGACCTCATCAAAGTTCTAAGGAAGGTCCTCGACCGTTTCAGGGGCGCGGGATTGAAATTAAAACGCAGCAAATGTTTCTTTGCTGTGCCAAAGGTGGACTTCCTGGGCTTCACAATTGATGCCCAGGGAATACACCCCACCCCTTCAAAGCTAGCCGCCATCAGGAACACTCCCACTCCAACCTCAAAGGCGCAACTGCAATCGTTCCTGGGGCTTTTGAATTTCTACGCGCCATTCATTCCCCACAAGGCATCACTAGCCGAGCCGCTACATCGGTTGCTCGACTGATTCGCAGCCTGGCAATGGGGCAGCCGCGAAGTGCATGCGTTCGCGGCTGTCAAATCCCTGCTGACGTCAGAGGCAGTCTTAGTGCAATACAGCAACAAGATGCCCCTGACTTTGGCTTGTGATGCCTCCCCTGTGGGCTTGGGGGCTGTTCTGAGCCATGTCCTGCCCAACGGCTCAGAGGCTCCCATAGCTTTTTACTCCCGGACACTGTCCTCGGCGGAGAGGAACTACAGCCAGATAGACAAGGAGGCTCTGGCTGCAGTGTCCGGGGTTAAAAAGTTCCACGATTACCTATACGGGCGGCATTTTACTCTATTCACCGATCACAAGCCACTCCTTGGGCTTCTGGCTGGTGATAGGCCGACCCCCCCTATCCTGTCTCCAAGGATGACCCACTGGACGGAGTTCTTAGCGGCGTACTCATACGCCTTGCGCTACCGTCCAGGCAAGCAACTAGGGCATGCAGATGCCCTTAGTCGCTGCCCCCTTCCGGACAAGGATATCCAATCGGTTCCTTGCCGTTCAGTCCTGGCTATAGCAGAGCTAGAATTACCTCTAACTTCAACGGATGTGGCTACTCACTCTCGGTCAGACCCACTCTTATCCCAGATAATGAATTGGGTCCTGAGAGGATGGCCTACGGCTGCTACACCTCCGGATTGCAGACCATTTAAGGCCAGACAACTAGAGCTGTCACTTCATTCCAGGTGCCTGTTGTGGGGCGACCGCGTGGTCATCCCATCGGTCCTCCGGCAACAAATACTACAACGGCTTCATGAAAGCCATCCCGGAATGGTTCGAATGAAAGCTCTAGCTAGGAGTTTCATTTGGTGGCCAGGTTTAGATGCGGAAATCGAAGCCTGGGTCGCCAAATGTGAAACTTGTCAGCAGTCCCGGCCATCTCCCCCATCCTCTCCCTCCCGGGAGTGGGAAATGCCCTGTGGACCATGGTCATGAATCCACATAGATTTTGCGGGCCCATTCCACGGACAGATTTTTTTGGTAGTTGTAGATGCGTACTCTCGTTGGGTGGAAGTATTGCTTATGCACTCCACCACAGCCGACAGTACTGTGCGAGCCTTGCGACATTTGTTCGCAACCCATGGGTTGCCGGACACAGTAGTGTCCGACAACGGCCCGCAATTCACATCTACAACCTTCCAAACCTTTCTCGCCGAGCAAGGGGTCCACCATGCACTGGTCGCCCCTTACCATCCGGCCAGCAATGGCTGGGCGGAAAGGGCGGTTCGATCCGCTAAGGAGGCTTTGGGGAGACTGAACCGGGGTGACTGGCAGGCAAGGGTGGATGCGTACTTAATGGCACAGCATTCCACACCTTGCCCCCTGACACAGAAAAGCCCCGCGGAGCTGCTGATGGGCAGGCGCCTGCGGACCACCCTGGATAGATTGCATCCCCTCTATTCAGGGGTTCAGTCTGGCAACCTGGGGCATCCAACACCCTCCCGATCTTTCAACCCTGGGGATTTGGTCTGGGCTCGGAACTATGGGGGGGAAATTAGATGGGTCCCTGCCACTATAACAGAAGTAACAGGACCCGTTTCCTACAGGGCAAGAATACCCGATGGATCCATCTGGAGGAGGCACTTGGATCAGCTAAGACTCCGGCATAACTCCGAAAGTTCATCTCAAGCCGACACGCAAGGGTCTGACATAGGCGCAGCTCTGCCAGCCCTAGTCCCGCAACTTCGTCCAAACGTCCACATTCCTCCAGCCTTCCCAAATTCAGGCGAGCCTGTCCTTACATCCAGGGTAGCGAACCCTGATCATGCACCTCTTGATCCTCAAGCCGAGCCCGCAATTCCCCTTCAGTTCAGTGTAGGTCAACATGGACCCATTCCTCCCAACTCACAGGCCGCCTACCGGCCTAGATGCAATCCACCGCCATCCTCGGCCGCGCCCCCTTTGCCCAGCTTACCTTACAGTAGAAGTCGTACAGTCACTCACAAAGGCCCGTCTGACGTCACCTGGAGCTCTACTCCCCAAAGGGAGGAGCTCAGACAGGGACATCATTCAGAAGATCCGCCTGCAGTACAACTGCGGGGGTCGGGGCGTGTCCGACGTTCACCAGCGTACCTTAATGATTACGGGTGCGCAAGTTTAACGCATGCGCACAGCTGGGGGGGAAGAAGTGTTATATAGTGTATATAGTCCTCGCAGTTACGAATGACAGCTCGGCAGCAGCCAGGCGCGTCTTAGCCAATCAGACGTGCCTGTCAGTTGCCGGGCTGTCAAGCGCGAGACAGCCGAGTATAAAAGGCAGAGCAATTCCAACGGCTCCCCGATCTACTACATAGCTACGAAAGCTACCCGGTTTACTGTTCTGTCTTTCCGATCTACCGCGCACAGCTACAAGCCTGTCCAGTCTACTTCAATTGTTTCTGTTACAACGTTCTTGTTAAATTAAACTGGTTACTGTTACCTTCAAGCCTCTGTCATTCCTTGTGAAGATCTAATAAAATTAAGGATGTTTTCTCAAGAGGAAATGTTTGTCAAGTAGATGCAGGTGAAGTGGCACTGTGAAAGCAAAATCTGGTACTAATCAAACCAGCAAAATCTGTGTCCTTGTGTGTGAACGTGTGACAATCATCAAAAGGCAGATCATAGCATTGTGAGAGAAGTCCCTCCCTTTTGTAGCGTGTGATATCATCACACATACAAAAGGTTTAGGACTTCAATAACAATGTTGTAAACACCATAGTGCCTGATTTTATTCCCCTTGCCCAGACATCTGCAAATTTAGTAACTTTAAGTCTTGTGAACTTCAGTTCCTAGAATTCCTCAGCCAGCCATGTTCTAACTGATGCCAATATTCTAAATACATGCCTACATGCCCACATCCTCACCATCTTTTTTATTTAGGTGCTTTGGACACCTTTATATTGAAGAGGTAAAGTATAATCTCTTCTTGTTCTTCAGATTTAAATTAAGTGGGAGAGATATGCAGTTATGATAGACCCTCAACTGAGTGGCCCTAAGAAAAAAGATCTTGCTCCAGGAAAGGATGCTGAATTTTCTTTCTTCTTCATTTTTTAAAGAAGCCAGAACATATTTTGATATTAAACAAATTAGTTAAAAAATAACACATTTTTCTTCCAGACAGCAGCTGGTGACCCCCCTGCTTTCCTCATGGAATCAGTATTTTTAGTAACCGTAACATCTTTAGTAACTTCAGGTGATGAGCGGTGATGTGATATAAAGTGACAGAGTAAACATCACATTGTGACTCCAAATTCAGGTAGGCATAGAAGTTGACTGGATGATTTTAAGCTAGTCATCCTCTCCCACAGTTGTGGTGAATATAAGGAGGGAATACAGTGTCCCTTTGACTTGTTGGGGGAAAAAGTCAGGGATGTGGTACATACATGTAGAAATAACTGCATGAATAAAACCATTTTAGTCCAAAGAAGGGTAATATTTCTCAGAGGGAGCATTTAACCTATTTTCAATGTCATTTTTGGCTTACTAATTAACAAAGCTAAAGATGGGAGCTTTATTACGGGAAGGTGTTTGTGAGCAAAGAATGCTGGTAATGGAGGCCAAGATTATATAATCCCAAGGGTTTCACCTGAAAGTTGTGAAAGTCATCCCAGCTAAAGCAAGCATGTATCTACACTGAGTAGTAGTAATATAGGAAGATACTGGAGGTGGAAAATAAAAAAATACCAACATGTCATCAATATGTACTTCACTAACTATAGAAAAGTATTTTGTAGATCATACCTGGAATCATATCAAGTGGAATGTGCCTATAAAATACAAATACCAGAACATCTAATTTTTCTCATGTAAAACTTATGCATGGATTAGAAAGCCACAGAACATGGTGAAACACCAAAGGAAGGAGATAAGGCTGCATACTGTTCCTTTATTTATTCAGCCTACTTGTGTGTGCTGAATATACAGTATATTGGATAGCTGGATTATAAAATGATGAATTTGGTTTTAAAACCAGGAGAAGAAAGATCAATAACCTGTACTATGCTGGTGACATTCTGTGGTAGCTGAAATTGCAAATGAGTAATGAAAGTCAAAGAGCATAGTAAAATGGGACAAAGATTAAATATAAAAGTAATGACAACAGGTAGAGCAAGCAGCCTTAGAACTGACAATGAAGATACTGTATGACATGATGGATAGTTTCTGCATTTTAGATCTGACTAACTAATAAAGAAACCAGCAGTCAAAAAATGCACTGCAGACAGGTACCGTAGCAATGAAATCCTTGGAAAAAGATATAATTAAATATAAGTTGATACCAGTGGTGGGTTTTAGATCCATTGCAACCGGTATGGTGCAATGGGGCCAGGTCTCCACCACACGCCTGCCTACAGTGCACACATGTGTACTTACTGCCTGCGATGCTCCGCAATGCTCCAGCTGCTCAGCGGAGCATTGCGCAGGCACCATATGCTCCTTGTGTGTTCGTGGAAACCCCAATTGGCTCAAATACAGATAAGGAGGGTGGGTGTGCAGGTGGGCCATCTGGAGCACTGTACCAGAATGGTATCTGGTGCCCCCAGCAGGCACTGATATGCCCATACTGGGAAGTACTGGTCGTATCCCACCACTGGTTGATAACTACAAATAGCAATAATAGCAATAGCAGATTTTTATATACCGCTTCATAGGGCTTTCAGCCCTCTCTAAGCGGTTTACAGAGTCAGCATATTGCCCCCAACAACAATCCGGGTCCTCATTTTACCCACCTCAGAAGGATGGAAGGCTGAGTCAACCCTGAGCCGGTGAGATTTGAACCGCTGAACTGCTGATCTAGCAGTCAGCTGAAGTGGCCTGCAGTACTGCACTCTACCCACTGCGCCACCTCGGCTCTATAGATCTGAAATGTGTAAGCCATGGTAATCCTTATGGTACTCTGTGGAAATGAATGTTAGACTTTGAAGAAGCAGGATAGAAAGCAGAGGTGGTATTCAGCAGGTTCCAACCAGTTCTGGAGAACCGGTAGTGGAAATTTTGAATAGTTTGGAGAACTGATAAATACCACCTCTGACTGGCCCCACCTTCAACTATTCTCTGCCTCCTGAGTCCCAGCTGATCAGAAGGAAATGGGGATTTTACAGTATTCTTCCCCTGGAGTGGAAAGGGAATAGAGATTTTACAGTATCCTTCCCTTGCCACATCCACAAAGCCACACCCACAATGCCATGCCATGTGTACAAAACAGGTAGTAAAAAAATTGAATCCCACCACTGATGGAAAGAATAGTGACACTTTTGAACTTTGTTGTTGGGGAAAACTGAGATTACTGTGAAAGGGAAAAAAACCCAATGGATCAACAAAAACAACAAAATCCAGGTTCTCATTATAGGGACAAATGACCAGACTCCATTATTCTACCTTAGACACATTACCGGTATGTGGAGACTCAGCTCTCTAGAAAAGGCTCTAACGCTAGGAAAGGTAAAAGGAGGAGAAGATGATGACCAATACTAAGGTGGATGGACTCAGTTGCAGTGGTGATTGGTGCAATGTTGGAAGACCTGAAAGACCAGGTTGGAGCCAGATAATTCTGGGGGAGAAAATTATGTGGTGACTAAGAGAGAACACCAACTTGATGGCACATAACCAGTCATTCTTCCTGTTTTCTATCTGCTTTTGGCTCTTAAACCTTCACATGCATTAGAAGCCATGCTCAGATATAGAAAAACATTCTAAACTGAGCCAATACTGGGCCACCTAGCTCAATATTCTTATCATATTCATCTCAGTTGGATCTTTAACTGGGGGAGAGAAAGAGGAATGTAGAATGCATGGGACTGACTTTGAACTGCATGTCAGGGCTGGGTGTTTCCAGCATAAAAACCCTGAGATCTGGGATCATTAAAATGGTAGAATAACTCTTTGGAAAAGCTAATCACAGGTGTGTGTTTGGATCTTGATTTAGATGTTTGTCTGACAACAAATCTGACCATTGCCTGAACCAGTCTGTTGGTCTATGATATTAGATGACAATATTAAACCTTACATGATACAAAGGGAAGATTGCTCTAAATATACCTTGTAGGCCTTTGGTAACACTGATATTTTTAGTCTGGTTATTTTTAAGAATATGCTTAAGTAAAGGTAAAGGTTCCCCTCGGACATATGTACTAATCCAGTGATGCGAACCTTTTCGGTACCGAGTGCCCAAACCAGAATGTGCATGCGCACGCATACGGAGTGCCAAAAATGCAAATACCAGCTGTCCAGTGTGTATGCATGCACCGGCCACCTGATCTTTGGGTTTCCAGTGTGCTCATGCACACTGGCCAGCTGGCCTTTGCATGTGCCGGAGTGGTGGAAACCTGAAGGACAGGTGGCCGGTGCGCATGTACGTTCCAAAAACCAGACAAGCATCTGGTGATGGTGCGCATGCCCACAGAGGGGGCTCTGTGTGCCACCTCTGGCACATGTGCCATAGGTTTGCCATCATGGTATTAATCGTTCCCAACTCTAGGGGATGGTGCTCATCTCCATTTCAAAGCCAAAGAGTCAGAGCTGTCCGAAGACATCTATCTCCATGGTCATGTGGCTGGAATGACTCAACGCGGAAGGCACACAGAATGCTGTTGCCTTCCCACCAAAAGTGGTCCCTATTTTTCTACTTGCATTTTTACATGCTTTTGAACTGCTAGGTTGGCAGAAGCTGGGACAAGTAACGGGAGCTCACTTGGTTATGTGGCGCTAGGGATTCAAACTGCCGACCTTTCTGATCGACAAGTTCAGCATCTGCATCTTAGCCACTGAGCCACTGTGTCCCTACTTGCTTAATGTTAAGACAAGTTAATTAGAATATTAGATGATGAGACTGAAGTACAATCTGAAAAATGGAAGCATATTTTTTTCTACAAAGCCTCATTCCTGATACCATCAGTTTCCTCGGTCCTTGGCATTAGACAGGCCTCAACAGTGAGGTTTTTCTCACATGAGGGAAGAATCCTTGTTGTCAAGGTAGAGAGGCAACACAATGAAGTGCCTTTTTGTTTTTCTTCCTTCATGTATGCAGCCTTCTCCATCGCTTGCAAAATCTGGAGGAAACTTTTATGCAGGCACTGTGCCTATGCAGAAGCTCTTCTGGGCATTGCAACATTGGAGAAAAGTGAAAAGATAAATGAAGCTGAGCAAAGCAAGCTGGAAATTCCCAGAAACAAGTGATTTGTGGTGCTTGATGAAGCAAAGTTTGCTTTGCTCAAAGTTTGGTTGAAATAAATTTCCTCCCTTGAAGATTTGCAGGGATGAAGCATTTATGTTAATGTTATGTTTAATATTTATTATATTTATTTTAAATATTCTTTATATTTAAACATTTATTAAGTGCAGAGAAGAAAAACAAAGCTGATTGGGGGGCTGGAAACTAAATCTATGTAGAATGGTTGCAGGAATTGGGTATGGCTAGACTACTGAAATGCAGGACTAGAGCATAGGTCGTCAAACTATGATCCGCAGGCAACATGCAGCCCACTGAAGCCATTAATCCAGCCTGCGCAGGACCACGAGGCTGCCCGGCCACATTGCCCCACCCACCCTTTGGCTGAGCGCAGGACTTACCTTCATGAGTCCCACGATCTGGAACTGAAAGGTAAGGTCAACAATTTTGGCCTGCAGAGGTGTTCTGGAGGTGTGTGTGTGGGGGTGGGGGTGAAAAACAAGGTGCACAGACACCCCAAGAGGCTAAAAAATGGGCAAAACTGCCTGTTTTGGGCCAAAAAAATGAGCTGTTTTTGGCTGGCAGAATGCTTCTGGCGGTGTGGGAGTGTGTGTGAAAAACAGGGTGCACAGACTTCCCCCCCAGGAGGTTGAGAGAGAGAGACAGAAAGAGAGAGGGGGGGGGAGAGATTTTTCAAGCTCCTTGGGGTTGAGAAAAATTGCTGCAAAACTAAGTTTCCTGAAATGAACCACTAGACTCCTAAACAACTGAAAAAACAATATAGTAAAAAGAAAAGGCAACCAAAAGAGCAACATGCAAAGAAAAGCAAATAAAACTTCCCCAGGAGCAAAACAAATTAAAGTTTAATTTGTATGCATTGTTCAATGGACTGTTAAATTGGCCATGCCCATCTAGTCACATGACCTGGCCATACCCACCCAGTCACATGACCACCTAGCCAGTCTGCCCCTCCGCCAACAGTCTGAGGGACCGTGAACTGGACTTCTGTTGAAAAAGTTTAAGGATCCCTGGACTAGGGTGACCTGATAGCAGTGTTCCAATATTTGAGGGGCTGCCACCAGGGACGTGCAGTCACTGGAGGCAGGGGAGGCGGGGCCTCACCAGTCTCATGAGGAAAAGGAAAGAATTTTTAAAATAATTAAAAAGGCCAAGGTAGTTGCTGCCAGACTCCAAGTCACAGTGACTCTGAGTCTGCTTAGTGCTAACTGTAGGGGGAGGCGAGAGAACTATGGGCCTCCTTTGCATAAGGAATTTTTCGCCTTTTAAGAGTTAAACAAGGGTTAAAAAGCGAAAAATTCCTTATGCAAATGAGGCATGTGATTCTCTCGCCTCTTCCTGCAGAGGGCACTTTGTTTAGAGGCTTTTAAAAAACATTTAAGCAGAGTCATCCACGTGGTGACTCTAGCAGCAACTATCCTAGCCTGCCTGGCCCTGGCCTGGCTAGACCAAATCTTGCATTTTTGACGCAGCTGGAAGGTATGTGAGTCAGAGGGAGGGGGCAGGGGGAAGGAATTCAAAATTATTTGTAATGTAAGTAATTGTAATTTGTTTTTATTGTGTGTGTGTGTGTGTGTGTGTGTGTGTGTGTGTGTGTGTGTGTGTGTGTGTTTCACCTGCCTCTGCTGGCCCGTGGGCTGGCACATTTATTTTTATTTTTTATTTTTTATTTTTTATTTTTTATTTTTTATTTTTTATTATTTTTTATTTTTTATTTTTTATTTTTTATTTTTTATTTTTTATTTTTTATTTTTTATTTTTTATTTTTTATTTTTTATTTTTTATTTTTTATTTTTTATTTTTTATTTTTTATTTTTTATTTTTTATTATTTTTTATTTTTTATTTTTTATTTTTTATTTTTTATTTTTCATTTTTCATTTTTCATTTTTCATTTTCATTTTTCTTTTCTTTTTCATTTTTCATTATTTTCATTATTTTTCATTATTTTTCATTATTTTTCATTATTTTTCATTATTTTTCATTATTTTTCATTATTTTTCATTATTTTTCATTATTTTTCATTATTTTTCATTATTTTTTATTTTTTAAAGGGCTGGCCTGCCTTCCAGGCTGGCCATTGAGTGGGACATGCTTGATGTGCTCCATCCCGGCAGTCGGAGAGAGTGAGGGAGGACTGGAGGCGACGGGCGGGCGGGCAGTGAAGCGAGGCTGCTCGGGCAGCTGAGGCATGGCTTTAAAGTGGCGGTAGGGTGTCGACTGCTCTAACGAGGCTTCCAACTCCATCCCGGTGGGCGGAGAGGGTGAGGGAGGACTGGAGGTGACGGGTGGGCGGGCTCAGCAGCGCCGCTGCACCGGCAGAGCCAGCCTGGGGTATTATAACTGAAAAAACCAGGCAGGTCCTTTAAAACTCTGTAACCTTTTATTCAGTAGCTGAAGTAGTGTAACAACTCTCGCAACAATGTATTAAATGAAGCCGGCTAGGCGGCTGCAGGAACAGCTGAAACAATAGAGCAATCAGCAAGGTTGTTGCTCTAACAAGACAGTTAACTGTTTAAACGGCTTGCCTTTTATACTGCAAGTACCTGGCTCGTGTTACAGCTCGCGCTGATGACAGCTCGAACGGTCGAGGACTTTCTTCAATACACAACACTTCTTCCCCCCCAGCTGTGCGCAAGCACGCGTAGTCTTTTAAATAAGCAGGGGAACGACGGATTCGCTCAGACCGCCTTAATTCTATTGCAGGCGGATCCTGGCAACGATGTCCTTGTGGTAATTGTGGAGGAATTGCATAACTAAAAGGTGAAGTGTGTGGATGAGACATGGTGGCAGATGATGCTGGAGGGGCATGAGGCTGGTAGTCTGCCTCTGAGGGGTTTGGGCTATGTATATAAGGATCTGGAACCCTTGGAATGGGAGGAGCATTTACACCGGCTAGATTTTGTTGAACTTGCAGTTGAAACCCTTGAACATCCGCTTGAGAAGCTACGGCTGCTGTCTTCCGTTTCCTCAATTGATCCAGGTGTCTTCGCCATGAGGATCCATCGGATAAGTCAACCCTATAGGAAACGGGTCCTGTTATTTGTGATATAACTGCTGGAACCCATCTCAAGTCCCCTCCATAATTTCTAGCCCAAACTAGATCCCCCAGTTGGAAAGAACGGGATGGGGTTGGAGGCCCCAGGTTGCCAGACTGAATTCCTGAATAGACGGGATGCAATCTATCCAGGGTGGTCCGCAGGCGCCTGCCCATCAACATCTCCGCGGGGCTCTTCTGTGTCAGAGGGCAAGGTGTGGAATGCTGTGCCAATAAGTAAGCATCCACCCTAGCCTGCCAGTCACCACGGTTTAGCCGGCCCAAAGCCTCCTTGGCCGATCTAACCGCCCTTTCCGCTCGGCCATTGCTTGCCGGGTGGTAAGGGGCAACCAGCGCATGTCGTATCCCTAGTTCAGCCAGGAAAGTTTGAAAAGTTGTGGCTGTAAATTGCGGGCCGTTGTCAGACACCACTGTGTCTGGCAACCCATGGGTTGCGAACAACCGTCGCAAAGCTCGCACCGTGCTGTCAGATGTGGTGGAGTGCATTAGCAATACTTCCACCCATCGAGAGTACGCATCCACAACTATAAGGAAAACCTGCCCATGGAATGGACCAGCGAAATCAATATGTAACCTAGACCAAGGCCCTCGAGGCATCTCCCATTCCCGGGAGGGAGAGGAAGGAGGAGAAGGCCGGGACTGTTGGCATGTCTCACATTTGGCAACCCAGGCTTCAATGTCGGCATCTAACCCTGGCCACCAAACAAAACTGCGAGCAAGAGCTTTCATTCTACTGACCCCAGGATGACTTTCATGAAGGCGTTGCAAAATCTGTTGTTGCAGGACCGTTGGGATGACCACACGGTCGCCCCACAACAGGCAGCCGGAATGAATTGAAAGCTCTGCTTGTCTGTTTTTAAAATGTTTGAATTGAGGTGGTAATGTACCAGAAGGCCAACCTCTCAGGACCCAATTAAGAAGTTTTGCCAAAATAGGGTCAGACCGAGAGTGGGCTGCTATGTCTGTAGCAGACAAAGGCAATTCTAGCTCTGCAATTGCCAAAACTGAAAGGCAAGGAACTGGTTTAACTTCCTTCAATGGAAGTGGGCAGCGACTCAGGGCATCTGCATGCCCTATCTGCTTGCCTGGACGGTATCGTAAGGCGTAGGAGTACGCCGCTAAGAATTCCGTCCATCGTGTCATTCTTGGGGATAGAATAGGAGGGGTCGGCTTATCACCTGCCAAAAGCCCAAGGAGTGGCTTATGGTCTGTAAACAAGGTGAAATGCCGCCCGTATAAGTAATCGTGGAATTTTTTAATTCCTGACACTGCAGCTAGAGCCTCCTTGTCAATTTGGCTGTAATTCCTTTCTGCTGATGTCAGTGTCCGGGAGTAAAAAGCTATGGGAGCTTCTGAACCATTGGGCAGGACATGGCTCAGAACGGCTCCCAAACCCACGGGCGAGGCATCACATGCTAGAGTCAGAGGCATCTTGTCACTGTATTGGACTAAGACTGCATCTGACGTCAGCAGGGATTTGACAGCTGCGAACGCTTGTGCTTCGCGGCTGCCCCATTGCCAAGGCGCTGATCGGTCCAGCAACCGATGCAGGGGCTCGGCCAGTGATGCCTTGTGTGGAATGAAAGGTGCATAAAAATTTAAAAGCCCCAGGAACGATTGTAACTGCGCCTTGGAAGTTGGAGCAGGTGCGTCCCTGATAGCTGCCAATTTTGAAGGGGTAGGGTGAATTCCCTGGGCGTCAATTGTGAAGCCCAGAAATTCCACTTGGGGAACAGCAAAGAAACACTTGCTGCGTTTCAATTTAAGTCCCGCGCCCCTGAAACGGTCGAGGACTTTCCTTAGAACTTTGATGAGGTCTGATCGGCTGTTTGCAGCGATCAGGACGTCATCAAAATATGGTACCACTCCTGGAAGCCCATGGAGCAACCGCTCCATGAGACTCTGGAAAATCCCCGGGGCAACGGATACGCCAAATTGTAGGCGGCGACAACGGAAAGCCCCCCGGTGGGTGACGATGGTTTGGGCAGCCGCCGCATCGTCATCCACAGGAAGCTGCTGGTAGGCTTGCGCCATATCCAGTTTGGCAAAAATACAACCCTGCCCCAGGGAATGGAGCAGATGTTGTACAACAGGGACTGGATATGGGTTTGCTTGCAAGGCGAGGTTGATGGTGGATTTGTAGTCGGCACAGACCCTAATGGAGCCGTCGGGCTTCACTGGAATGACAATTGGGGTCTCCCACAGTGAATGGTCGACTGGCTCCAGTATGCCCTGTGCCACGAGCTTGTCGAGCTCGGCTTCAACCTTGGGCCTTAAAGCAAAAGGCACCCTGCGGGCCTTCAGTCTGATGGGAGCAACCTGGGGATCCAAGTTGAGAGAGATAGGGTTACCCTTGTACCGGCCCAGCTGGCCATCAAAAATGTCAGCGTAATCTGACAAAACTAATGCCACATCAGCAGAAGTGTCTGTCATGGAATGAATTCCATGTATTGAGAGACCCAGTGGGCTGAACCAATCCAAACCTAGAATGGATGGCAAGGGCTTAAGCACAATTAAAACAGGCAAAGTTGTACAATGCTGCCCATAAGAAACTCTGACATTATAGGAACCAACAATAGAAATGCTAGACCCCTGATAGTCCTTTAAGATAGAGTCAGGAGGAGAAAGGTGACAGCGTTTAACATGGGGGCACAAAAGAGAAAATTTGTCCCAAGATAACAAGGATTTGGAAGCTCCAGAGTCTACTTCCATGTTGCAAGGTTGACCTTCGATCAATGGAGTGACAATTATCTTGTTCGTACCCTCTGAGGAAGAATTGATGGAGACATCAGGAAACGGCAGGCCAGCTTGCTTGACGTTGAAGCAATTATCCTGTCGCTGAGCAGACGCGCGGGGCTGAGGACTTCTGTTTGAAGCAGCTGTCCCATAAGGAGGTGGAGGAGCAGACGATGCAGCTGTAGCAGGCTGAGCAGCTCTACAAACTTTGGCCAAATGTCCTTTTTTTCCGCAACGGCGGCACTCTGCAGCCTTAAAGGGGCAGGAAGCCCTGGCATGTGGACCACCGCAGCTAAAACAGGCATTTGAATTAGAAAGCGGACGGCTGATAGACTGCTGCTGACGCGGTTGCTGTCTGCGGGGCTGTGCCCCAATCCTGTCCACCTGTAAATTAAGTAAATAGTCTGGAAGAGGGGCAAGCTCATCAATTAAATTGGTGATGTACATTGGCTGTTGTAGTGGAGGAGGAACCAAGGCAGTTGAGGCTTGACCCGTTGGTAAACTGCCAGCAACTGTCATCTGCGCGAGGTAACGTTCTATCTCGCTGGATGACGAATCTGCCAACTCCACAGTGCGAGCCTCATCTATGGCATAAACTAACGTGACTTTAGGCTTGCCCAAAAGCCGGCGTCTGAGGAAAATGTCTTTTAATCCACAGACAAATTGTTCTGCAAGATTAGCCTCTAAGTCAGGAAAATCGCACTGTGCTGCAGCAACTCTTAAAGCTTGCAAAAACTGATTGACATTCTCTGCAGGCTTTTGGACGCGCCTGCGGTAAGCAAAACGTCTTGCTATTTGGGAGGGGGTAGGGGCATAGTAAGCCTGAAGCCCATCTGTGAGCTCTTGCCACGAGAGGTCATAAACCACTCTTGGGGCGGCAAAAGACCTTGCAGTGGCAAACATTTCCGGACCGCAAGCTGTAAGAAAAAATCCGCACTTTCGCGCTTGAGAATAACCCTGGCGGTTATTTGCGATCAGAAAGCACTCAAACCTTTCCAGGAATGCTTCCCAAGTCTCACCTCCGACTCCAAAAGGTGCAAAAGTAGGCATACCAGCCATGACGGTGAGGAGAACTCTAAACAACTGAGAGAAGAAAATTGCAGTTGATTTTCTTCAGGTTACAGGTCCCCAGTCTTCGTCGCCAGTATTATAACTGAAAAAACCAGGCAGGTCCTTTAAAACTCTGTAACCTTTTATTCAGTAGCTGAAGTAGTGTAACAACTCTCGCAACAATGTATTAAATGAAGCCGGCTAGGCGGCTGCAGGAACAGCTGAAACAATAGAGCAATCAGCAAGGTTGTTGCTCTAACAAGACAGTTAACTGTTTAAACGGCTTGCCTTTTATACTGCAAGTACCTGGCTCGTGTTACAGCTCGCGCTGATGACAGCTCGAACGGTCGAGGACTTTCTTCAATACACAACATGGGGGATGAGGGGTGGCCGAGTCTCAGCCACTCGAGCAGCCTCGCTTCGCCGCCCACCTGCCCGTTGCCTCCAGTCCTCTCTCACCTTCTCCGCCCACCGGGATAGAGCTGGAAGCCTCGCTGGAGCAGTCGGGGGCATGGCTTTAAAGTGGCGACAGGGCCCCGGTGGCAGGACTTTAAAGTCCCGGTGCCATCTGCCATAGAGCGGGTCCCGGTCCCACTCTATGGAGGACGCGGCACCGGAGCTTCCGTGGGGCTTTTGCGGTTGCCTCACCGGCCATGAAGCTCACCACATGTCACTGGCTGCCACAAAGAAGAGGGAGTTAACTTATTTTCCAAAGTCTCCAAAGGCCGGACAAGAAACGGATGGAAATTAATCAAGGAGAGAAGCAACCCGGAATTAAGGAGAAACTTTTTGACAGTGAGGACAATTAACCAGTGGAACAGCTTCCCTTCAGAAGTTGTGGGTGCTTCATCACTGACTGGAGGCTTTAACGAAGAGACTGGACAGACACCTGTGTGAAATGGTATAGTCTCCTGCTTCAGTGGAGGACTGGATTATAAAATCTCCAAGGTCCTTTCCAACTCTGATATTTTATTCTATTCTGTGATCAGTTCTTAAATCATATTTAATAACTGACATTTAGATGGGATCTTATTTCACTGAGCTGAAATACTCTGGGTTATCTACAATGTGTTGATATTGATGTTTGAAAATACTACCATTTGGTTTTCAAAGGATCCCACAAGTCCCTGTTTTGCTAAATCATTATCTTATGAACAAAGGATGGAAAGCCTGCAGTTTTGTTCTTATTTTAAAGGCAGGGAAGATCAATACAACACAATCCGCATCTAGGTGGAAATAATTGATCAAATTCATGAGCAATCCCCTGGGGCTCACTGATGTCTCCAGCTGAGCTAATGGCATTCAGTTAAACATAAGGCCCATAAGAAAAGTTTGAAATAGGTTGATGGCCTCTTGAAAGGTGAATTTCCAAAAACTAAGAAGATTGCTCCTGAAATAATTCAGACTGGAGGATAATGGAATCTTATTGGTATCTATAGAAAAGTTATAGTTATAGAAAAGTTTGAGAATTTTCTTTCCTCTGCTTGTTTATGCCTAGTTTAGCTGCTTCCCTCCAAGAATGAAAGTTCATCACACCTCTTGCCTTCATCATACAAATAGTGCTATTCAGATATCTATGGGAATTCTCTATCATCCACATCATGATTGGTCCCAAATATGCTTTTCCAAAAGGCAACTGGACTTTTTTCCCTTTGAAAATGTTTTGCTTCTTATCCAAGAAGCTTCTTCAGTTCTTGGATGAAAAGCGAAACATTTTCAAAGAATTTTTTTTAAAGAAAGTCAAGTTGCCTTTTGGAAAAGTACCTTGGGTGCCATTCAGATTCCATATCATAGTCTTCTGTCATTAGAGGAAGTTAAAAAACAGCAAGGCTTCCTTCATCTATACACTTCATCTTTTCCCCCTCTCTCTAACTGTACCAGTTCTTAAAGCAAATGCCAAAACAAATTGCATGCAATTTTTGTTTTGCAATCCCTTTGAGAAGTTTTGCAGTGGAAAGAAGAGATAAAAATACTTTAAATAAAATCTGCATCCAGTTTTGGCATGCTACACCAATACCACCTGGGTGTCCAGCATTTTTTCCTTGGCTCCCAACACTGTCCCTGATTTCATTTTTCCCCAATTCTCTTAATTAAAAAAAGAAAACAGCCATAATCTCAATTTCTAATAATGCTACTTACACCTCAGAGGCATTTTTAGAAAATCAAAAAAGTTCATCAAACGGGAACTGTATTTGGGCAACTGCTAACAGATAGGGTTTGTGGGAATAGAGGCGAATTAAGCAAAAATTGCAGAGAGCTGCTAGGAAGTTAGGGAATTGCTATGGAACAACTTCACCTTTTGGCCAACATTCTCTCCTCCTTCTTGGCTTACGAGCCCATAACCTGTATTCACAATTCCACATCTGTCACTGGTCCAAAAAAGTTTTCCACTTCTGCAGGATCTACAAAGGGAAAAACCTTACTGCTTTGTTGCTGACTTACCCATTGAATGCCCTTGTTAAGTTAATTCTTTGGGGTGCTGATGGGATTCACCTTGGCTAGGAGAATAAAAGACTGAGAAACAAAAGAAGAAAAAGAGGATTATTTTGTGCGCTTAGCAATTCCATACATTTATGACATTGTTGCCATGGGACAGTCTCTAATTGTACAAGAAAACTATGCTGAATGGTCCTGCATTTTGTCTTTAGAAATGTTCTCCTCTTCACTGATAAAATACCGTAATCAGATCTGGGCAGAAACATGGAATGCCCCATCCTTTTGATATGGTTATGATGCTAATTATGCTTAGCAACACTTTGGCAAATTCTCCTTAACTTTGACATTTTTCCCCCTAAAAATATCACTTTAATCCATGGATCAGTAGCTGGAATTTGGGCATTTTAGCCACAAAGAACTAAATATCAAAAATAGAGCAATGAGGTGTATGATAAATTAGAACTAAGGCCTCGCTACACTCTTAAAATACTGGGAATGTGGGATTATATTTTATTTTTTATTGCAATACAAGATTCATTTTGAAAATATAACACAAACATTGAATTTGTGAGCCTCAAAAGAACACAAAGGAAATATTATGCTATCCAAATCTTGTATTTCAGTAAGCAAAGTTATTTTAGCTTACAATTGGCTTGGTTATAAGGACAGCATTCAGACTGGATGGAATGAGACTTTTGATCCACAGAAAAACATTGTTAAAACCATTTCAACAAAAACTCTGAGAATTTCACTATTGAATTTTGGGGAAAGAAGATAGGAGATTAAATCCACCTTAACCTGAAGCAAGTCAGCAGGTTTTGAGCTTGTAAATATTTACAATCACAATTTAAATCTATAATTTAAATGAAAGCTCAGTCTCATAAAATAGGTCCTATTTTAGATACCTAAGTCCTACCACACCAAGTTATCTTGTCCCCAACGTAACTTTTCAATAGACACTGAGTTTGGTTCCAGTGTGTTGAATAATCACAGCATATGTTTAGTAGAGACACTGGTTTTTTAAAAAGATTATCTATTTTAAAATGTATAAGGGAAACTCCCAAACCAGAATTGTATACATGGACTTGCAAAAACTCATCAAGCACAATGGGATGTCCTAAATGGCAACCAAGTCCCCAAGATGACAACCAGTTCTCAGCATTCTACCTTTTACCAAGGGGACATTCTACCTTTTACCAAGTTTGTGTTCATAGTATTTGCAATAGCACTTAGACTTATATATCATCCCATAGTACATTTTCAGTACTTTCTGGGCAATTTACAGAGTCATCATATCGCCCCAACAACATGGGTCCTCTTTTTACCAACCTCAAAAGGATGGAATGCTGAGTCAACCTTAAGCCCCATTAAGGTTCAACTCTAGGCTAGGTAGTTCTCCAGTGTGGAATGGGACCTTCAGGCTCCTACCTTTCTTCTCCAGGCTTCCGCCTCCACCCATTTACCTACAGATTTCCTGCTCAGCTAGCCTTCCCCTAGCCATTCATCCTGGTCAATTATCCTCAACCCCTCTGCCACACGTCTTTTGGCCCGAACCATTCACCAACCATTCCATTTGTCCTGGTCCTTTGTCTGTATGGGACAGTTAGCCGCCAACTAATCAGGTGGCAGTGGGTAGAGTTACCCAACAATACCACATTATAACCACTGAGCTACCAGGGCCCATTTATATCCCACAAGCTGTGGAGGCGCCTCTCTTCCCAGACAAAACTGAGGGGACTCCCGACAGTGAGGCCCATTCAGCCCTGTTGGAAGAGAACAGTGGAGAGGACGACCCTATGGTAAGTGCAGCTGTCCACACCTTCACTATCAAGATTAAGATAGTAGTTCCAGAGATGGAGGTAGAAGAGGAGATAGGGGCTGTCATAGACACAGGCTACATTCGATGCCTAATCAGCCTCTCCATAATTGAGCACTTAGGCATTCGCCCCGAATGTGCTCAATTCGCTTTGAGCAAGTCAATGGAGCCTTAATTGGCAGGGCTCCAGCCACCTGAATCCTCGAACTCATCAGATTCAACCAAGGAACAACTGCAGTTAATTTACGCATATACCCAATTTAATACTCATTGTACCCTTTCTACTAGAGCAACCCTGCCCCATACACACACTGCCACAAGTTCAGCTTAACCATTGTAGTTAAACCAAAATGGCAAATTGACCCAAAGGAAAATTCACCAAGATTGAAAATGTTCTATGGCTTCAAGTGTGCATTAGACTCTTCTGGAAACAAGAAGGGAAATATTCCAAATGGAAGGTACTTTTAAAAATAATTATTTTGATGTTTTTGGAACAATATTCAATAGATTTGTTAAAAAAAGACTGTGAATTTCTTAGGGTCTCTATTTTGGAGTTGTGGGGTCTATACAGATGTGCACATGCAAACAATCCACCTTGAGTCATTGGAAGAAGGGCAGGATATCAGTTAGTGCAATAAAAAAAAACATAAAGCCAGAATAACATAGCTGACTCACCTCCAAATGGGCTACTTTATGGCATATTAAATGATGCAAGCAAAATGATGCTGCCAGAATGATAAATGAAGATGTGATCATTTTAGAGATTTATCAAATTACTCACACAGAGAGGTTGGCACGTTGACATTGTTTGGCCACGCAAATGACTGTCATGTGTCAGCAGAGAATTTCAATGCTCTAAAATGTTTCTGTTTCAATGTTTGAGCAAAATGAATACTGCAACCATAAAAAGTAGAATATGACACCTGCTCTCTAGCCCACCCACAGAGGTAAAGCAGGATTCTACTTAATACGGGAACTTGCCAAAGTAGATCACTGCCAAAGCTCCTTGCTATTCTACGTACACCTGAAGGGAAACAAAATCAGAAAATGAAATCTACAGTGAACATGCATAGGATAATTTAAATGGTCCAGCTGTCTAATTTTCAGTATGTTTGATTATTTCATTACTTACACTGGGGTGACACTGTGCATGAGAAAAAAAGTTAGTCAACCATTTATGGATTGTTAGTCAAAACCTCGCAAATACTACTAAGCTCTCAGAGATATCTGCTTCCCAACCCTTCTGTCTTTTTGCCTCTAACCAGAGTGATCAAAGAGAGCATCTGGTGGCACTGATTCCTTTTAAAGTCCTACCAAATATGGCTTAGGTAAATTTGATGGGATATTTTGACCCTTAGGATATAAAATATGCTCACTGTTTCTTGCACGGGCTTATATTTAATCCATCTGTTCACAAATGTTTAATATTTTAAGAGTTTAGTTGCTGGCAGCTGATCAAGAAACTTCCATAAAAGAGAGACATGCACGTCTCTTCCATTAAAAACTCTGCAAAAGAAGTCCTCTTAAACAAAGAAGAAGCAAAAGAACAACACAAAAATGATTGTTCCCTAAGTAGCTGGAATTGATGAGAAAGGTGCCTTGAAATGACTTTGTTTACTGCATGTAGCTGATATTGCTTCCCGCATAATAGAATGGGTTGGAATTCATCCTTGGGATCTGAGATGATTTAGTTGTAAAATCTAGATTATCACAATCTTATTGTACTCTCTCCATTCAGATCACAATATGATTCCCCCTGCCTTGCTTCCAATATTTGAGATGGATCAATTAAGGTGATATGTATTTACATATTTAAGTTTGTTTTTTTCTCTATACTGCTGAATATATAAAAACAAAGAGAAAATAATTGCTCATCTGTTTATTCTGAAAATATGATCAAAATGGATATCTTCAATCCATTTTTTAATAACTGGGTTCACTTATCATGCTAAAACATAAAGTGATTTATTGTTGATTGGCCAATGAAACGTAGAGTATAAATCCATTTAAATCATGGTTAATGGCTTAGTGTCATTGCACATGGCTGCTACGTCTTGCCAAACAAACCATGGTTAAAACAAAACATGGTTCTAGGGTTTCCAATTTAAATAATCTGCATATGGCCACTATGTCTTGCCAAACAAACCATGGTTCTGAGTTTCCAATTAAAAATATAGATCAAGGATATAGTGAGATTGTGGACATGCGGGCGTGTGGGCGTGTGCCACTCTCTTCCTTCCTTCTTCTTTTCTTCCTTCCTTCCTTCCTTCCTTCCTTCCTTCCTTCCTTCCTTCCTTCCTTCCTTCCTTCCTTCCTTCCTTCCTTCCTCCCTTCCCTTCCCTTCCCTTCCCTTCCCTTCCCCAGTATTGAACTTTGGGTATTGTCCAGCTCCTCCCTCTTTGCCTTACTGCCTTCTGCCTGAAAAAAAAGTCAACTGCTTTGTAGCAGTTCAAACACCAGAAATACAGGTTTTCGGTTGAAACATAAACTGCCTGAAAACAGTAGTTCTGGGTATAGAACTGTTTGTCCATGGAATGTTATGTACATATCCTAGTCAGCATTGCTCCATTTTGTCTATGCATCAACAAAGAAAAGAACAGGAGAGAAAGAGAAGATGGAAAAGCAAACCTATTCACTATAGAATCCAGTTCTAAGACCAGTCTGCCTGCTACTATCTACCTGGCCAATGGGGAAGGCAATAAGCAGTGGTTTAGACTGGTTTGGACTGGTTTGGCTGAACTGGTAAAGGTTTGGCAGCCTGGGTCACTGGAACCGGCAGTGACCCAGGCCTGCTACGCCCCAGAACCGGTTCTCCGGGCGGCGCCATAGGCACCACCATCTTCTTTTTCAGTTTGGCGCATGTACAATTTTTATTGCACTTTGCATGCAGTGGTGCCTGCTGGAACCCATCCCTGGCAATAAGAATGTTATGAAATGTAGTCAATATTCTTCTGATGCAAAAGATTGGGACTATTGTGTTCTTGGAGAAAGTGTACAGGAATCTTTGCTGTCTGAACCATCAATAAAGAGATTATGCTAGACCAAGAGAACACTGGGACTTTCTTTACAGAGTATTTTTCCTATGTAGTGTGTTTATAAAATAGTTCCTAAAAGATTTTTGCCAATTAAACACTCACTCATGTCTACTGCTATTACAACAATTAGATAAGAAAGCCAGTTTGGTGTAGTGGTTAAGCAGGCTAGAAATTGGGAAGCAGTGAGTTCTAGTCTTGCCTTAGGCACAAAGCCAGAAGAAAGCAATGGCAAACACTTCTGAAAAACTTTGCCAAAAAACACTGCAGAGGCTCTTTTAGGCAGTCGCCAGAAGTCAACCCTGACTTGAAGGCACAAAACATTAAATAAATAATATAAAATTTGTATAAGAAAAGGCAAAATAATTTCATGATGAAACCATCAGCACAATCTTACTGAAAAACTCCCAACGCCAAACAAATCTTATTAGCAAAAATTATGCTCTTCTTTTTTCCCAAGGAAGCATGATTTCTGATCCTTTTTTGCTCTTGCTTTGTTTTCAGGGAATCAACCTTATTTATCCACTGGTTAAGATTCAATTTCGTCTAGGATGTAGAACTCTATAAAGCTGGCTGAGGTTTCTAACATCAATTAGTTTGTTCCTGCAACCAGTCCAGAACAATATACTGGTAAATTGTAAAGTAGTAGTATACTATCTCCACAGAAGCAACCTCTGGCAGGTTAGAAGACATGTTGAAGACCACTTGCAAACATTTCTCTCTCTCTCTCTCTCTCTCTCTCTCTCTCTCTCTCTGTGTGTGTGTGTGTGTTTAAAAATTAAGTTTCAAAGGTCTTCTCTCTAGGAAATCTTCTTACCAGTGGTTTTATACTATTATTCTCAGTGTTCTCAGAGAAGGATTGAACAAATGGCTTGGGAAAATTGTCTCTCCGGTGTTGTGGCAGGAATCATTGTGCTAAATATTTTCTCAGTTAAAGCAGGATTCGTTGCTTTCAGGGAAAGGTGGGAAAAGATTGATTTTAAGAAATTCCAGATTGATTAATAGAGAGTAAATCATATACTGGCACTTAAGAAAATATGGAAGGGACAAACTAATTGCCTCATCTCAAAAATATTAAATTGATAGTATTCTTGAATAATATTGGATTACAGACCACCATCCAAAGTTGAAGCTCTCCAAGAATTTAGGATGGAATTAAAAAAGAAAAAGAGAAATATTATTATGATTATTTTGAAAATTTAGTCTAGTTTAGATATCACAAATGACAAATGGAAGAAAATATTAAAGTATATGTCATTTTTATTGTTTGCTGAAGAAACATCTGAATATCCTCTAATTATTATCAACAAAATTTCAATGATATGCATGATTTCCTCCTATTTTCTGGTGGGAGCCATTGGCCTATGTATGACCTGATCTCTTTTCCAGGCTTTCATTTAAGATGGTGAAAATACCTACATTATCATTATGGCCTTTGTTCTTTCCAAGAAATTTTCATAAGGCTGTCTCTTCAATGAAAGCTTTCTTTCTCATGAAAATAATTAGACAGTTTTGTACAAGACAGACAGACAGAGATAGTCCTTAATTTAGGGCTTCACCGCCTTATGATTACAAATTATGACAGTCGTAAAGCAGGTTACCCACATCACCAACCTATTTTATGACCTTTTTGTAGCAGTTCCCATGGTCACTAATTGTTCTCTGGGGGTTGATTTTGCTGAAAACTGGAAGTAAATGCCAGTTTTTGGCAATAAAGTTGTAAAATGCAGTCACAGGACCGTGGGATGTTGCCAGTGGCCTTGAATGCAGGCTGGTTGCTGCACAGTCATGGCTGTCAAACATCAGAATGTGAAGATGCTAAGCAACTGTTCCTAAGTTGACATCTACCTATGGTTAACCCAAAGGTGCTTTTTCAAGAAGAAACTGGACTTCCTTGTTTTTTCTTTGAAGACATTTTGCTTCTCATCCAAGAAGCTTCTTCAGCTTTTTACCTGCAGTTAAAGCCTCTTTCCAGTCAAGTTAGCAACCTGGTGGATTCACAGCTACATTGATATAATTTGCTTAGCAACAAAATGGTAGGGAGGGAGGGAGGGAGGGAGAGAGGGAGGGATATATATTTAAACTCTCCCTTATCATAGAACCCTGTTCTTCCAAGTATTAACTGGATCTGATTCTGCTTATTTTTCAAGTCCAGCCAAGATTGGTTAGAAGTTGCTCTCTAGCCAGGCAAGATGAAGTCAAAATCAATTCCATGCCTTGCATCAGTTTCCTAGGTAATCAATTTTCAAAGATGATTTTTTTTATTGAGGTAAGCATGAGGTGAGACATTTAAAACAATAAAGGAATCTGAAATTATGCTCTGTTCTTGTTTGTGGTCCAGCCCTGGAAATCAACTTGCCTGGAAATGTAACATGCCTCATAAATCATTAGGTTGCACACCTGAGCCTTGTCAATGTGCTGTCATTAGCCTGTTCAATTATATTAGTAACCAGGTTATATTTACCAGCATTTTTTTGCTGAGAAGAATGTTTTAAAGTATTGATGGGGATGTCTAATAGCTATGACTGTAAGCACTGTTGAGGCAGCTTGAAAGCTTCAAATAAAAGAAGTAAGTACCAGGTTGGAGTAGAAGATGGGAAGACAGAAAGAGAAGCACAAATCACTTGAATGTTAACATCTTGAAAGGCAGCACAAGTGTAAGGAACATGGGCTCATTACAGAGTGGGAATAGAAAGTTAGACTTTGATCTGTGCCTTTGAAACAGAAATGGGAGTCCTAGTTGGCATAGTTCATTTATATGTCTGGCTCATCATCATGAAAAATCCTGAGCTAGAACTGCAGTTTCTTCTTCACAAGGATGATTTAAATAAATGTAACTGCATCTGAAGCTTTTACCAGCAACACTGGCACTTAGCAATAGTAATAGCATTTAGACTTATATACCACTTTACATGGCTTTACAGCCTTCTCTAAGCAGTTTACAGAGTCAGCCTATTGCCCCCAACAATCTGGGTCCTCATTTTTCCGACCTCAGACGGATGGAAGGCTGAGTCAATCTTGAGCCTGGTGAGATTCAAACTGCCAAATTGCAGTCAGCCAGCAGTCAGCAGATGTAGCGTGCAGGACTGCATTCTAACCATGGCTCAAAATCCTATAAACAGCAGTTTCAGCCTTATTTATATGCTAACTACTCAATTGTCACTCAGGGTTTTTAGGGTGTTCCACATAGACTTGGAGCTGGCAAGATGGTATTGGTGAGTGCATGGTACTTGAGAACCCTCTCAACACTATTCAACTCCCCAAATTTTACACGGTCACCCAGCCTCGTGAAATTTCAGTATTTTAGTACAGAATTAAATGTTTCAGAATTCTACAACTTCACCATGTAAAACATACTTCTTTTGTGAAAATATCTGGATTGTCAGTAGATGGCTGCAAAGAGGGACATAAAACCTGAACTCTTTGCTGCCACCTAGTGGTTTTGTTGTATCTTTGTGATCTAGATTTGGTAGCTGAACTACTAAACCTGGAAGAAAACATGTAGTCCTTCAGTATGCTTTGGGCATCTAAGCTGCATAAATCAGAAAGTTATTTTTGTCACACTTGTTAGCTAAGTTGCACATATGCATTGCTAAATAATTTGTTAAGCAAGAGTGGCTGTTTTTTTCCAGCCTTTGGCAACAGCTTTTTGCAAAAAAACTTTCAAGTTACTTTATTCCCTCTACCTGCCTGTCATTTTCAGTTTGGCCTACTTGTAATCTCCTGGGACATTTTCTGTCTTGTAATTATAGATACAAATCCTAAACTGGTGTGTCTCAAACTGCAAGGACCTCTTTGGGGAAAAAGTGTCTGCTCTTCTAATATTTGCTTTTTTCTAAAAATCTGTTTGCTCAAATCAGCCTTGCCAATCTTTGTTACATAGCTCAGGCACATTTATTTGCTTATTATATTTATATCACACCACAATCCATCAACTCTCGGTGGCTTGCATGATTCATAATATAGTAGAAACAGAAAACGGCCATGGTAGGATTAAAACACTAATGAAAAAATAATCATAAAATCCCAAATGGAAAAAAAATGCAATATAAACAAAACGAAATAAAAAAGAACAAGAGAACAAAAAAACAAGGAATAAAAGATAGCACAGTGTTTGCTAAGAAACTTGCCAAAATAGTTTCATTTTTAATGTCTTCCTGAATACGACTGGAAGACTATTCTAGAGCACTGGGGCCACCGCCAAGAAGCCACTCCCTCTGATTTCAGCTGACTTCGTTTTTCAGAAGTATAGGCCAGGAAAACGTTTCCCCTAATCCAGGTCAAAACCAGCACTTTAAACTGTACACAGACATTAATCAAGCAATGTGGGGCCTGAAAATAGGTATTATGTGCTTCCAGTATTGCGTGTAGATGACCAAATGGGTTGCTGCATCCTAGACCAATTGTAGATTCTGAGTAGTCTTTAAGGCAGTCCCCAAAGAAAGGGTTGCAGTAGCCTAACCAAGGGGTGATGGGGTTATGCGTTATATAGCCTGAACTTCCTGCAGAAGATCATCTAGCCATGATTTCTACTTGCTACTGGAATAGGAGTCATCAATCCAGAAGGACCTCTAAACTATTGATTAGCAGCTGATCATGTTTTAACTTTATATTACATTAACATTAGTTTTAACATAACATAATGCAGGGGTGTCAAACTTGTGTCATCATGGTGCTGTCACATGACATATCCTGACTCCCCCCCTCCTTAGCTAAACCGGGCATGGACAGTGCATGATGCATCCAGCCCATGGGCTGCAAGTTTGACAGCCCTAACATAACATCATAGAGTAAGGTGACCAGACGTCCCACTTTCAGTGGGACAATCACGATTTTTAATGATTTGTCCCGTGCCCCGCAGCGTGTTCAAAAAGTCCCGATTTTCCAAAAGAAAGAAAACAATTTTAAAAAGGACACCGTTAAAAAAAAGTTTTTATTTCTCTGAAGTGTTGTTCCCGATGTGGCCTTTAGAGGGCAGTGGTTTCCCTCTCTCCGGTTGGCTCCCTCCCCTTCTGCGCATGCGCGTGCTGACGCACACTGTTTTTCTGCAGGCAGCGCGGCGAGGAGGAGGCTCGGTCCCAGGCCAAGAGGCTCAGTTGTCGGAAGGTTTTTCTTTTCTTTTCTTTTTTTGCCCGCTTCTCTCAGGCGCCACTCTCCCTGCAGCCATTTCTCCCTCTTTCTCCTTTTTGTCCTTTCTCCTCCTTACCCCAAAAAGAGAACGAGAGGGAGAAAGAGGAGGTGTGGGGCAGATCGTGGGATCACTGGTTTCTGAGCTTGGTGGGCAAGGATCCCCCACCCCACCACCTCTTGAGGAAAGAGGAGGTGTGGGGCAGATCGTGGGATCACTGGTTTCTGAGCTTGATGGGCAAGGATCCCCCACCCCACCACCTCTTGAAGAAAGAGGAGGTGTAGGACAGATCGTGGGATCACTGGTTTCTGAGCTTGGTGGGCAAGGATCCCCTACCCCACCACCTCTTGAGGAAAGAGGAGGTGTGGGACAGATTGTGGGATCACTGGTTTCTGAGCTTGGTTGGCAAGGATCCCCTACCCCACCACCTCTTGAGGAAAGAGGAGGTGTGGGGCAGATCGTGGGATCGCTGTTTTCTGAGCTTGGTGAGCAAGGATCCCACTATCTTACTATTTTATTTTTCTTTATGTACACTGAGAGCATATTCATCAAAGACAAATTCCTTGTGTGTCCAATCACACTTGGCTAATAAACTATTCTATTTTACTCTACTCTACTCTATTCATTTCTATTTCAATTCTAACAAGGAGTTTTAGTTCTCTCTCTTGAAAATGTAAGCCAGCATAAGGCATTATAATGCAAGCTAGCCTTAACTTTCAAACAGTTCATTTAGTGACCAAAGTTACAATGGCATTGAAAAAAGTGTCTGATGATCATTTTCACACTTAGCAACCGTTGCAACATCCTCATGGTCATGTGATCAAAATTTTGATGTTTGGCAACAGATTCGTATTTATGATGGTTTGAATGTCCTGGGGTCATGTTTGACAAAATATAAAATTTTTAATCAAGCCCCCCCCCCCCCCCCTGGTCAATGGTGTCCCTCTTTACCAATCTGAAAATCTGGTCACTTTATCATAGAGCCATGTCTAAACCTTGATTAAACCTTGCATTACTCAACCATGGTTCATTGAATAAGCCATGGTTGGCTGCATTTACATATCACACTAAGCCATTAATTATTTTTGCAAGACATAGTGGCCAGATTCTCACATTGTTTTTTTAAAAATATTATTGAACTATAATTAATATAGAAATAATGTCACAGTGCTTATAGGCCAGGAAAGAAATTAATGTGTAATTGTATGTTACCAAAACTGGAAAACAAAAAACTTGCTGAATGCCAAACTGGACCATTCCATAATCCCAAATACAATGTCTTTTTCCTTCAATCTGGATTATATTTAGACCTGGTTTAGAGAAAACCATGATATGGTATGATTTGTTTCATTTTGTGTTATACAATCCTAGCTATTCTGGCAGATGTTCTATGACAAATGATTTAGTTAGTGTGTGAACCAGATAATTGTGGTTTATCCAATATATCTTAGTTAAAGAAATAAAAGATTAGCATGACATATAAACTCACTCATTGGCTGAAATGGAGAATGTCAACATTAATATCCACATGTGTAATTAAAAAAAATCTTACCAAAATGATCCTCTATTGAAAATTATTAATATATTTTTCTGAAGTACAAAATAAATTATTAAAACTATTTTTCCAGAGGAATATTTTACTTTATTTTCTGAACAGATACTATATAGTGACAGATAAACAGACTATAATCCATTTATAGTATAGAATCAGAAAAAAATAAGTAAAAAATCAGAAAAAAAAGAGAAATGGCTATTTTAGTGCTACCCCAAAGATTCAGATTTCAAATACTTTATCACATATCATCACAATTTCAGATATCTTTATTTCCTAGGGGTTCCTATTAAATGTTAATACTGTCCTACATTTTCCAGCACTGAATTGAAAACAGCCTTGTATCTCGTTCTTCAACTATTTTGTGGTAGTCCAATCTTCTGTGTCTGTGTGAGGTTTGAATTCTCCCTTTGCTATATTCTATTTTGCCGGACTCATTGATTTTTATAGTTATGCTATATTTTCTGCTTCCTAATGGATTTTCAGTCACTGTTCTTACATCTAAATCAATGTTGTTGTTTTTTGCACTGGAAAAAATTAATCAGTGGTGATACATTTACAATGTAAGCTTTCTGAACAATATTGTTACACTGATCCTAATGGTATGGTCATCTTGAATAAGTCTTGGACAAAAAGGAGGAGGAAGAGCAAGACTGAATAAAGAGCATATCAATTCTAATTCTATGGTGCCAGAGATAAAAATGTGAAGTTGGTAATGCCATCCTACTTTGTTTTAATGCTCTAATCTTCTCTGGCCTTGACATAGTCATTCCTCTTCCAAGGCCATATGAAGGTTAATGCGATTGCATCAAGAACCAAACTGCTTGGAAGAGCACCTGAGATGTAGTCATCTATTTGGGAAAAAACATATTGTGTGAATAGGGAGTCATTCCTGAGTAAACCAGCTGTTGTGATTATCTCAGTTTAATATTAGGTTTCTTTGGACAGAGGCAAAACTCTACTAGTGTTTAAGCCTCTTCCTGAGAACTATTGAATGCTGAGACAAGTTCTCTGCTTAAGTTGTTGTGATTATTCCCATTTTCCTGGTTTGGTGGTCTTCGCATGTGGTGGGACTCCAACTTCCAAAATTCCCAATCAGCACGTTTTGGGGCATGCAGACTTCAGAGTGATGCATTGCAAAAATAACTATGGCAGGTGGCCTCCTTTCACCCGGGTCTTCTTTAATTTAACAGTTGTGAAGAACCAGGTTAGGGAAGGCTAAACCCAGAATATGCTTTTTGAATAGGAACTATTTATTTTTTAAATCCATTCCCAGCCAATTTTGGTTGATCTCAAAAAGCTAAGTAGAGTTTGATTAGGGTAATGCTTTGACTGGGAAGTTGAAAAAAATATCAGGAAATGGTAAAAGCTTTTCTGGACAGATGCTAAGAAAATTGTATGGGACAGATCTCTGGAACCATCAGAAGTTGAGCTGTTTCCAAGTTTTTAGTTTTTGCATTGTAGAGTTCTTGGTGGTCTCTGAGCTTAGTTGCCTGCCAGTAGGTAGCTAGTCAAATAATAAAACATCAGCCCACAAACAACTGAACTCTGAGGCCACCAAGGACTCCTCAGTTCAAACCCTGAGCTACAGATATTCTCCTCTGTTGGATATATTGTATTTATTGCCAAGGCTTCAGCTATAAATTAACAGGCCTGCCTTAATGTCTGCATATTTCTACTTTGATAATGCATTTTGAGTGCAGTTATCTTGAATGCTGCCTAGTAGAGTCTTTTGCTTGTGGTTCATGGCTTAGAAAAAGGTATGATCTGCTTTGATAATAAGAAAGTCTTCAATTGGTGTGTAAGGATGCTACTTCTGCACAACTCTCCTAAATCTGCTCATATTAAACTTGGTGGATTTGATCTTCTGAGAGGGGTCACATTGCTTAACCAGTTTCATTCAATTCTTAATAGACTAGAATAGAATACTTTATTGGCCAGGTGTAAATAGACACATAAGGAATTTGTTTCTAGTGCACAAGCTCTCAGTGTACATACAATCAACAAGTGATAAATCATGATAATAATAATTATTATCATATATAGATAGAATGGGAAACACTGTTGGTATTTCAAGATTATTGAATAACTGAATAACAAAATTGGAAGGGACCTTGGAGGTCTTCAAGTCCAATCCCCTGCTCAAGTAACAAACCCAATACAATTTCAGGTAAATGGTTGCCCAATCTTTTCTTAAAAACTTCCAGTGTTGGAGCATTCACAACTTCTGGAGACAAGTTGTTCCACTGATTCATTGTTTTGTAAGGAAATTTCTTCTTAGTTCTAGATTGCTTCTCTCCATGATTAGTTTCCACCCACTGCTTTTGATGTCAGTTTCAAAATACTTAAGTTTATAATAAAAAATACAGCATTTTAAAAAAAGGAAGTTAGCTTTTATTTAATCTTCTCAGAATATGCATATGTAGTCATATTTGCCTTTATGCAGATTTTCAAGAAATACTATAGGCTGGCTGTACATATCCAATGGGTTTTCCTCTTTGAGAGTATTTTTTTCTCTAAATTATTCTTTCCAGGGTCCACATGTAGTCTGATTTACTCAGAATACTGCTTTTAACTCACCATTATAGATTTCTATAGCAGCAGTTCAGAAAAGTGAGATTACAAATGGATACAGCCAGAATCACTTTTGCAAAACGTGGAGCACTGTTCCTAAAAGCATGATTTAGCCTTCTGCACTGTCAGTTGTCTTCATAAAGAAATATTTTATTTGAATTGCATTTTATTGAACATGTTTACCTCACAAAGTGGAGTGCAATACCATTACCCAGTTCCTTAGAAAACCTAAAAACTGGATGAAACTAGATTACTTTTCTACTGACAAATTAATTAAAATTGATTTTAGCCAAAATTAGTGAAAACACAATTAAAGTGTTTTATAGATGATGCTTAATACCAAGGAAACTCAAGATGATAAATGTTTGCCAATGTACCAGAGAAAATGTAAAGAAATAAGTTCATATGATAATAGGTGTTAGTCCTGTAAAGCTGTTAAGTTTTCTTTTTCAATTGATATTTTTATTAAAATAGGACAAAGCATAATCTAGGCTCTTATATTAGATTCTAAGTTGGCCTTAAGTTCTTTTTTTCTCAATACAAACAGTACCTTGAAACATTAAAAAAGAGACATTTTTCTTATTGGAATATTTGGACAAGTACTAGAAAGATCCTGGAAAATAGGAAAGGATTTGAATATTTCCATTTAGTAGCAAGTAAGCTGGAAAATTATAGCAATACGGGGAGAGAGGCAGAGGGAGGGAGGGAGGGAGGGAGGGAGAGAAAACACAATAACACAGAAGATGATTTTATTTTATCTGTTTAAAATTAAGTGTGCACAAAAGTGACATAATGATAATATATTTCTGAATTCCAGGTTCCTAGGTTATTTATTTAAATAAAGTTGGACATATTTTTCCTCTTATATTTTCCCCACAGTATGGTCAATTGGTAATACACTTAAATAAAAGGAAAAAAATGGTTTCCCCCCTCCTGGTCTAAAGCTATCTGGCATATACCTATGAGTGGGGGAGCTATGAAATCAATAGATGCACTCTTCAGGAAACTCAATATATATAACTTAATGGCTGTGTAAAGTCTTAACTATTTAATGAAATGGTTCTAAATTGATCAGAGACTTAAGAGAAATTTTATTCCACTATAATATTTCTTCAGTGATCTCAATATAAAACCTTCCTGTATATATACTACTAATATACAAAATAATCAAACCGACATAATCAATGTAGTATTTTCAGTTTATGTTACTTGTTTCCTTTATTACATGCTCTGATTTGAAATAATACTGTAGAATATGTCGTCCCCCCAATGCATTTGATAGTTTTGAATATCCTAGACTTGCATGTCTCTTCTTGCTAAACTGACACCACTTTTGCAAGACACAATCCAGATTTCAATGGAAGATGAAACATAAATATATCATGGATTTCAATGTTTTTTTTAAAAAAAACACAGCTTCAAAGAGTGAAAGCTGCCTTATCTGCCTCAGACTTTTATTATTAATAATAAGATAGTCATGATTAGCCAACTGCTGGGTTAAATGAAAGGAAATGAAATGCCGTAGAATAAGTTGATCTATTTTTCATATAGAGGTGATGTATCTTCATTGAAAATCAGAGTGGCATTCCTTGTGCTATATTTGTATGTTTGAGTGAGCAAGCAGAAGTAAAAGTTAGTTGGAGACTTAAGTGAGTTAAATTATCTGAATTCATGAGTTCATGTGAATAACAAATGGAGAGAGCACAACTGAGTTCTCATTGATTTTCAGAACGGTGCCAGGGATTGATGTAGAGGCTTATAAATAGTAAATGTGGAGTCTTTGGATTATCGACAAGGGAACAGATCCAGACAATTATTGAGGAAGGACTGAGATCACTGGAACACAATGGTTCATCAGATATGTTGCTATACAAAAAGGGATATCATCCAACTATGACTACCCCAGCTTTAGTGGTGCACCTTGAATGTACTTACTTGATGATGTTGATGGGCAAACATATTTTTTTCAGGCCTAGCTCTGCTTATCAAACAGTCAGAGATGTTGCCCAAGACATTGGGGGAAGGAGACAGGGGGATCAGAAATATCTCAGTCGGGACCAGAGAAGAATAAATTTTAGGCACTGGCTCCTAAAATGGATTAGCCTGATGGGTCAAATGGGATTCACTTGCCTTGGGCTACCTGCATTAAAATTATGTAATGGAGGGAAAGGAAAGTTATAGCAGCCAAAGCACAATCTTCATTTTTCATTGTGATAAGGTTTGTACAGGAAGGGAAGAGATTCAAGCACAAAAATTAGACGAGCACTAAGTGATATGAGAACATTCTTTAACTGTCTTCATTTTGGGATTGTGGGACTGCTAAATGAAGAAATATGCCATTATGGGGATTTATAAATGAGCAGCATTGGGAGGTACCCAGCATAACTGGGTAAGGCAGATATAGTGATGATGATATTGAATGATGAACAAAACTCAGAGGGCAGAAGAGGTTATAAGATTAAATGGCTTGATTGCCTACTTATCAAATAAAAGCCAACAGTGAGCCATATTTGTGGTGCCATTAACAGGAAATGGACACATGCAAGAGATTTGGGAGGCAGAGTGATCTCGGAGACTGGTATCTAAACAAATTTTCCCATATGCTTCTCTATCCTGACATTTCTTGCTATCTTTCCAAGCCTTAGTAGTGCAAAAAATAGAGAAGGAATTGTATAGACAATGTACAATTGTGTGTGTGTGTGTGTGTGTGTGTGTGTGTGTGTGTGTGTGTGTGTGTACTGATTGCTAGATCTTATAGTCATGTCTTTTGTTGCTCAGATTTAGTTTTAAGAAAGGACTGTAGATGCAGAGTGGCAATGTTCTGTTCTAAAAATTCAGTACCTCAGATAATCTTGCAACATTTTGTTCCTGTGAATGATGTTGATCTGGACATTCCAGAGATGGGATGATCTGTTTCTTTCTGAAATTTGCTCCTCCAAACCAGAAGTGTTTTATGGTTTGCTCCCCAAAGAAGTCTATTTGAGTTACACCAATGGCCTTGTCCACTGTTTCATCATTTAATTTGTTAGATTTATATCATACTGTTATTTTAGGAGCTAAAGGAAGAGCACAGTAGCATCCCCTCCCTCTTATTTTTCCTTTTGAAAGAGTGATATTATAAAATGCATATGTGACAATTTATCACACACGTTTTTAAACAATTATCTCTTTTGGCCTAGCAATAGGAATGCATGCTGTGATTTAGTCTGCTGTTATACTGAATAATTATAAAGTATGAGATTTGAAACAACCCCAACAAAAACTTGAACATGCTGTCAAGAATTTGGCACTCTGCTCAAGTACACAATAACTGTTTAGAAAAATATTGTAAGATGTTGAATCAAGGGCTTAGTCTTTTTGCATTAATTGCAATCGGGCGGCCATTTGCATAGCATATTAGAGTACATTTCACTGGTAGCTAATGTTTTGGGTTTGTTTGCTTCCTTGGCAGGCAGTTAATATCCCTGTGTACATTCCAGCCATTTGCTATTCTAATATTTATTTATGAGACTTCCTTGCTTTGCAAATTACCTCAATTTTTATTAAATAACAAATG
The DNA here is from genome assembly GCF_051295495.1 of Thamnophis sirtalis. NCBI lineage: Eukaryota > Metazoa > Chordata > Lepidosauria > Squamata > Natricidae > Thamnophis > Thamnophis sirtalis. The sequence continues at coordinate 46,791,641 of NW_028261381.1, read as the reverse complement.
TTACCACTAAACTCCTACTGGAAACAAAACCAAGTTGCCAATGAAGATCGGAATACAAGGTGAGCTGACAGTGAAAAGGAGTCTTAGTGTCTTCATGCAGTATTGAATTAAAAGGGTTGGAAGCCAAAATATTTCATAGAACTAATACCTAAAAAGGGGGAATAAATACAGAATATTTCAGCAAAGAAGTAATAACATACTGTCTGACAGCCCAGAATCCATTTGTAATTATGGCCCTAATAGAAACTTGAGTTTTCATAAATTTGTTTCATGGGAGAGGCATTGTTGGATACATCATTCCCACCAGAGGTGGGTTCCTACCAGTTCGCACCTATTCGGTAGAACCGGTTCGTCAAATCTACCGAACCGGTTAGAAGAGGTTCCACCAGTGGACCTGGAAAGCAGGCCACACCTACAGAAGAGATTCCAAATTTTTTTGAAATCCACCACTGATTCCCACCCACCAACTTGTTAATAGAGAATAGAGGAAGGATCACACTATTGTCTTTCTTTCGGTCTCTATTTTACTGCCATTATGTGCATTAAAAGGCTAAGGTTGGACTAACCTAAGGATATTTTCTTAGGGACTGTATTCAGTATTCTTTGCAATTGATCTGGAAAGCTCAGAGCCCTTTGATATAGATAACTACACACACACACACACACACACACACACACACACACACACACAGAATATAGATTACTGGTATTATTTCCTCTGTCTTTTAAAAAATATATCTCACTTCATGGTTTTGCCTACTTTTGTCTCATTTTGCCAGCTGGCTTTTAAAAAAAAACGTTTGCTGATATTTAATAGCTAAACAAGAACCTGTATTTTTTTAGCTAGTTGAACTGAATCACACAGGTGCTTGCTCAGATCTGGTTACAGGGATTGAGTGAGGGTATGCTTGGTATAATGTAAACAGGAAATTAATGCACAGTAATTTTCTAACAAAAGGGTTACAGGCCTAGCAGGCAGTCGGGACTTAAAACCGAGCATCCAACCCAACCCAACATCATGAAACATCACATTTTAGCTGAATAGTACTCAGACCTCACTTATCATGGATGCTCATTACAACTTAATTAGTGCTGGCTATGTAGCTAAAATCAAATCACGTATACCTTTAAAAAAAATATTACAATTTGCAATTGTTGCATGAATTATACAAAATCTCTTTCCCCTTCTTCATTATAAAGAAATAATGTATGAAGGGTTCTATTCAGTGACTCCCTCAACCCACAATTTTGATACTGACTTCTGGTCATTCTGAGCTTTTGATGGACAATTTCCACCTCCTCCTCCTCCTCCTCCTCCTCCTCCTCCTCCTCCTCCTCCTCCTCCTCCTCCTCCTCCTCCTCCTCCTCCCAGATTGTCTCCCAAACGGCTTGCTCTCCACTGTCATACATTCATGATGAGACCTCATATTGTCCTTTGTAAAGAAATGCAGATATTTAGAAGGACTCTAAAGTGTATTGGATTTAGTGGCTCCATGTGGCTTATGGGTTGCCCTATACAGTACTATTACCGTTCAGTGTAATATTTGTAATGCATTAGAGCCAATCACTTGGCAAATGGTCTTCTTTTTAGACAAATCATTTGACTCAAGTGCTTGATCAAGCATAAACCTGAACTAGCTCTAATCCACTAAACCAGACTGAGCAGTTTCCACATGAGAACAATCATTAAGAATTTGTCTCGAGTTACTGATGAAAGACCCTGCCAGCTTTGCTATTGCTTTCTCAACCCAATTCTGATAGCCAAGTGCATATGCTTAGGGAGTAGGCAAGGATTAAACCATTATATATCTCATGTTTGTTTTATTGTTTATAACCTTTAATTGGATGATATTGGAAGGTATAGGCGCAGTGACGGCGAACCTTTTCAGAACTTAGTGCCCAAGAACATGTGTGCATACATGCGTGCATGTGTGCATGCGTGCATGTGTGCGCCTGAGCCCTGGAAACTCAAAGACTATCTGGGCAGTGTTGAAATTGGATCCAATTTCATCCAATTAAAGGTTATAAACAATCAACATCTGGTCTTCGGGTTTCCAGGGCTCTGGCACGCATGAAGGTCAGCTGGCTGACATCCATGTGTATGCCGGAAACCAGAAGAGCAGCTGCTGATTACGTGTCCACATAGAGGGCTCTGTGTGCCACCTCTGGCATGTGTGCCATAGGTTCGCCATCATGGGTATAGGGCAACAATTACTAAACCAAAGAGGCTCAAGTGGGCTAATTCATAGAAGGTCTGGATTCATGACTTCTGTGGGAATGAAATTTGGGGAAGTTGTTTCTCCTTCATCACCATTGTGTGCTGCCATTCAGGCAGTAGTAGCCATGGGATGCTCATTTCCAATGTTCCATGACTTCATCACACTAGGCAGCCCATGGGCTGGATGCATCACATGTAGGCCACACCCATCCCAGCTCTGCAAAAGGGAGAAACATTGCAAAACATCACATGACAGCAACGTGATGCCACATGTTTGACACCCATGCCCTAGTTCCTTTCCACTCATGCTGTGCACCACCTTGCTCCCTCTTCCACCTTGAGAGCAGCCATATACATGCAGGAAGGATTGAGGAGGGAGGGAGGGAGGGAGGAAGAAAGGACAGGTAGACATTAAATTTAATATACTTTAGTGCCCTTCCAAAGATCAGCATTTTGTTTCAAGGGACAGTTTGAGGACTACCCATGAATGCAAGACAGTGGAAATATCTTCTGACCCTCCCTGCCAATTTCCCACAAGGAAACTCAATGGGGGAAGCCAACAGGAAGTTAGAAGTTGATCCAGCTCATGCTGATTATTACCCACTCATTATCATTTTATTCTGTGTTTAGATAAGGAAATGTCTGAAACAATGATCCAATGGCACAGGTTGTCTAGTATAGCTTTAGTTATTTATGGAGTCATAAGTATCATTTTTAAAAAACTATTAAAAAGTATTGTTGTATAAAAGATATATACATTTTAGCAGAATTTGAACTACCATGCTTTCTCTCAATCTCATGGTTTATAGAACTGAACAAACCAACACCATTGGAATAAAATAAATAATTCATGCATGCAAAATTAATGATTACTTTGCAAATGGTCATCAAATATTTAATTTGATTGAAATAGCTAGGTTACCCACTCACATCATGCATTTGAGATAATAATAATTTCAATCAAACAATAAGACAGTTATGTTTGTCATGCTATTCACCGACTCTTTCCTAGTTCCATTCTTTACTAAACAATTTTGAAGTGTAAATTACATGAAAATTGTTAAGGTTGATTATACAATTTTAGGAAACTGATTGCAAGGCTACTTGCTTATTTTCCTGCATTATTCCACATTCAAGAGTTCCTAAAGGAAGACATGTGGCTTTATAAACAAAATTTAAAACACAATGGGCAATTTAACAATGCAGAAGCTCATTCTGAACATTTCATCAAAATTCTTTTCATTTTTTCAAAAAAAGTTTTTTTTTCATATGAGACAAAATGTCAAATGAAAATGTCTAGTTGCTTACTCGTGTTTATTGTCTGTACTTTTTTCAAGTAGCAGATTAAAAAAAGTATTATTTATAATGCATTGTTTTATTTTTTAAGGATACCATATTCATACAGAAGAACTCATTCACTCTTGGAAAATTTATCTGAAGCTATACATTTTTCATAATTTTACTTCATGTTTTTGTAGGTTTTTTTTGTTTATTTACTGGCACTGGAAAATAACTTGTAAAACAAGGGATAGAAAAGAGAGGAAGATGTGCCAATGTAACTGCATGAAATTCTTTCTGACACTTAACTGTCTCTTAAATCTGTTGTATTTTCTACCACTTCAGCAATCAAATATTCATTGCACAATATAGTGAAACTATTTAGAGTGGGAAGCATTCATCTTTTCAATTTATAAACAATCTGAGACAATTTTGTTATTGTAATTTTATTTACATACCAGTCCTATCAAGGAAAGGTATTTATCATAGCGTACACTACAGAATCAAAAGACAAAACAATATTAAAATACATAACCTACAGCTATCCAAAGTCCAAAAGAAAATTAGTTAAAGAATTGTATTACAAAAAGAAGCAAACGGAAGGAAAGAAAGAAAGAAGGGGGGGGGGGAATCCATAAGTATTTATACAAACAATACCTAGAGGAAGGGAAGGAAAAGTCTGAAATACCTAATACAATACATCATAATTAGTTCCCATTCAAGTATCAGAGGAGAGAATGGATATCAGCACAGGGAATTCTCTTTCCGTGTGGTATCAGTCTGATCATTAAGTAAAAGCAAAATGTCCTCTCTGATAATTTGAACAATTACTTAGAAGAAAACCATTCGTAGAATAAATTGATCTCAAGTTTTTCAGTGCCTGAGTCTAGATCAGTAGCTAATAGCAAGTCTGTGGAATTGCCTTATCAATAGTGTATATAGGTAGTCCTTGACTTACGACCTCAGTTGGAACCAGAATTTCTGTTGCTCAGCAAGATAGTTGTTAAGTGAGTCATGTCCAATTTTGCAGACTCATTTTTGCCATGATTGTTAAGTCAATCACTACAGTTCTTGAGGGAATCATGTGATTGTTAAGCTTCTCCATTGACTTTGCTCATCGGAAACTGGCTGGGAAGGTTGCAAATGATGATCATATAACCCCAGAACAACACAAACTGTCAAACATACACAACAATGGGGATACTGCAATAAGTGTGAGGCCTGGTTGTAAGCATTGTAAGTACTGTAACTTGAACGGTTGCTAAATGAATGGTTGTAAGTGGAGGATTACCTATAAAGTCTCCTCTTCCAAAGCTGGACAGACATCCCCATTTTAAAAAGAATCTGTGCAAGTATACTATCCACTCAACAAACAGAAATAGATATTTTCAAATGCAATTCAGCTATACCAGTCATAGATATATAGGATACTAGTAGATGACCTGGTATTGCCTGGGTATTTATTTTTCCGAATCCTGTATTAGACAGGAAAAGGAATGAATGATATTGATAGTGTTGCACGCCCCCCCCCCCTGTTTCCCCTGGCCACCACGCATGCACGCACACACCCTGCGCAGCCTGATTGTGTGTGTGTCCTGGCACGCAGGTGGCACACAGACCCCAGCTCAGCTCCACAATGCATGTGTGCGTGCCTCATGACAGCCAATGTTTTGGGTCTTTGCTGCACATGCACGGAAGGTGGGGGGCAGCGCAACGGGGCTGTGCTCCTACCCGCACCCCATTTTGGGCCTAGTAAGCCTTCCTGCAGCCTCCTAGGAGCAAAAATGGGCTGCAGGGGGTTCACACCACACTCCCCTGCCCCTGTGCAGCAGAGACCAAAAAATCAACTGGCTAGCAGGAGTGCAGTGCATCTGAACTGGGGCTTGCATGCCATCTGTGTACCGGGACACCCCTCCCCCCAGGGGTGTTAGGGGTGTCTTACCCCCACAGTATTTTTCTCCACAGCATAACTCATCTGCGTACCAGGTTTGGTTGAAATTTCTCGAGGCGTTCCAGAGTTATGCTAGAACATACACACATGCACGTTTTTGTATAGATAGATTTTGTCAATCCTTAAAGAAGGAGAAAAGGGAATGGTACCTACAAGATAGTTTTTTCTGGTTATGCCCATTGAACCAGCTTAATAGAAAACACACCTGAGAGATGGCAATAGCAAGCATTTTGTGCCCAAGATATATAGCAATTGTTTAAAACTCAGTCCTTCTCTGGATGACCTTATTTTGAAGAACCTGCCTTATCAGTAAGAGAAGGTGCAATTCTATTTTATATTCCCTTTTAATAGGGCCATTCTGTGCCTCTAATATGTGGGTGACCTCATGGTTCGCTTTTATATTTGGTTTTGACAGATGCATACTGCTACTTTAGTGATTCCTCGTCAATTCACAGGCTTAAGAGAAATTACTGGCAGAAGCATGAATGTCATTGCTCACATTTCGAGAAAGGGTTCTATGTGAATACATCAGGAAGTGCAGTAATAGCCCACACTCTCATAGCATCCTCCATTTCAACAAGTTTCAGATGGACAAAGCTCCACCAGCTGAAGGTACAAAGGGCATTTAATTTGATCCGCCTCCTCCATCTCTTTCCAAAATGCAAAAGGGAAAAAGAGATAGATAATTGATCTACAAGACACCTTAAGCAAAGAACTTCCTTCCTGTCTCCCTGTAGGCTCATTTCCCCATTTTTTCCATAAATATTTTAAAATGCTTCTGTCTGATAGACTGCATACCAATACCTTGTACAGTGTAAGCAAATACAGTTGATAGTCATAAAATAGACAGCTAATTCTCTAACCCAATTAGATGTTGATGAAAATAACAGTTTACAAATATCAGGCATTATACCCATGGGATTATATTTTCAAAAAAAAAATGTTAACATAGCTATGTGCTATACTTTTCTACCTTGTACTGTGTGACAATATGAAACAGCTTAAGGAACTAATGAGAAATCAATATTTGCTGGTTTTGTAGAAAAAAGAAGGTGGAGGAATGACAGCCGAATAATTCATCTTCTTCTTCCATCACAACTTTGGCAAATAGAAAAAGGAAGCCATTTATGCATGAATTTGGATAATGGGGTGGGGGGACGGTTGGCTAAGGCCATACAGGATAAGGCAGTAAGGTGAAAGAGACAAAAGCATATATGCTAATACCCCGTTTCCCTGAAAATAAGACCTCACTGGATAATAAGCCCAATTGGGCTTTTGAGCGCATGCTCTAAACTAAGCCCGCCCCTGAAAATAAGCCCTCCCCTAAAATATTTAAATGCAGGCACAGCCAGTCTCCGCCATTCCCTGGAGGGGAGGGGGAAAACATGCCCCATGCTCCCCTCATGCACCTGCCATCCACACAGAACGGCCTTGCAGAGGCCACTCCTGCAAACCCTAAAGACCATGCCCCTTCTCTTAGTGGTGGCCACAAAAAAAGTGGCAAGCCCAGTGACACCAGGGCTGGCAAGAGTGTGCCAGAAACAGAGACAGAACTTCCGGCCTTCTCTGGATCAGCTGATCTGCGGGCTGCGGGCCAAGGTTAAGAGGCCTCCTGCACCTCAAAAATAATAAGACCTCCACAAAAATAAGGCCAAGTGGTTATATTGGGGGGGGAAGAAAATAAGACCCTGTCTTATTTTCAGGGAAACATGGTATCACTTAGACGTATATACAATTTCATGTAGCTCTCTCTGAGTGGTTTACAGAGTCAGCCTATTGCCCCCAACAATCTCAGTCCTCATTTTACTGACTTCAGAAGGATGGAAGGCTGAGTCAACCCTGAGCTTGTCAGGATCAAACTACTGGCAGTGGGCAAAGTTAATCTGCAATTATTGCATTCTAACCACTGTGCCACCATGGCTGTTATAGATTTGTGTGACTGGGCCTTTCACTCTCCCTCAACCCAACTCACCTCAGAGGATTGTTTGTTGTGGGAAATATAGAAGAAGGAAGGAGTATTAAGTATGTTTGCCATCTTGAGTTATCTATAAAAATAATACTTTTATTATAAAATAAAACCACACCTAATGCATCTTCAAATGTGGTTGATGTGACTATGGAATGTCTGTGTGACTTGTTTAATGTGTGTCTGGAGATTACATCTGGACCTGAAATGTTAGAAAGCTGTTACTGTTCTCCTGTAGAAAGAGAAAGGTAAAAAGCAAGATTGAATGCAAAAACTACTGCCAGAGTTGTATATTTTCTAAATGTATATAAAAAAATTCTTAGCCAAATTCTGACTGAGAAGAAGGCATAAGAGCAAAATCTAAGAAGTACAATATGATTTTATGCAAGAATGATCTGCATATAGTAGGATTTTGCTCATTGGCAAGGTGAGAAAAGTATGAATGAGAAAAAAGACATTTAGTATGTAAGTATTGATTTATAAAGTTCACACCATAACACCCATAACTTTAAATAATGAAGTATGTTCCATCAATTTAGTTAAAAATGGTGGCTGAATTTGATAATATTTGTGTAGGATGAAAGTTAAGCATGTGTAAGAATAAATGAAGTACATAGCATGCAGTTCAACATAGAATGCAATTCTCCTAGCAGGGAGAATAATGGGTGGGTTGTTTCATTGGTGTATTACCCATGCATTTATGAATAAATTTATAGGACAAATGCTTGTAGTGATGTTAAAAATGGGTAGGGCAGTGTATTTGAATATGAGTATATATTTTACATGCAGATGATATTGTTGAGCTGACTGGTTGGTAGCACATGTTAGACTATATTATGCGATACAATATGGATCTGAAAATTAATGTATGAAAAAGCAAGGTTATGTGTTTGACAGGGAAGATGGAGTGAATGATTACAAGTTATGCATACCGTAAATACAAAAACACTACAGCAAGCGTACAAATGTCTATATCTTGGTAGATTGCTTACAAGAAATTGGAAATGGGTGGATAAATCTCACAAATCCTCGTGCTGGTAGAAAAGTAGTAGGTAGTAATCACTGGTAAGGAATAATGTTTGTGCAAAAAATCCTCCCATAAATGGCTCTATATAAGAGTATTTCCATCCACTTTGTTATAACACAATCAGAATAGATTGCTTAGGAAGTGTTTATGGTTGAAAAGATAAGAGATAGAGCTGAGAATTTTATTTGTGCCTGCCTGCCTGCCTGCCTGCCTGCCTGCCTGCCTGCCTGCCTGCCTGCCTGCCTGCCTGCCTTTCTCTCTCTCTCTCTCTCTCTCTCTCTCTCTCTCTCTATCTCTATCTCTATCTCTATCTCTATCTCTATCTCTATCTCTATCTCTATCTCTATCTCTATCTCTATCTCTATCTCTATATCTATCTCTATATCTGTTCTCTATCATTTATTAAACAAATGTATATAGCCACCAACAATTTACAAATAGGCAACTCTGCTGGCTTAAACAATGTCTGTTGGATGACTATGGAGTGAATACAAAACTAAATGAGCAATACAAAAAGTATGTTTTGCAAGGGTGGGAAGCAGTGGTGGGATTCAGCCAGTTTGCACTTACTCGGGAGAACCGGTTCTTAACTTTCTAAGCAGTTCGGAGAACCGGTTATTGGAAGAAATCTCATTTTGTTTTTTTCCACTTTACAGGGCTAATCCTGTAAGAAGGCAGGAAGGAAACATTATGGTGTTATTTCTAGCCTAATCTTTATTGCACTGCTTATAGAAACTGCCTCTCCGGTTATCCTTTATTACATTGTAACAGCTAATGCGCCCATCGACGTGAGTGATGTTAAGTTGGCCATGCCCATCCAGTCATATGACCACTGAGTCATGCCTACCCAGCTGGTCATTAGGGCAGAGAACCAGTTGTTAAATTATTTGAATCCCACCACTGGTGGGAAGTGTGTCTTCAAGTTCGTGTTGACTCGTTTTGACTACTTGGACAAGTCTTGCAGTTTTCTCTGCAAGATTTCAAAAGTGGTTTGCCCTTTCCTGCTTTCTAGGATTTGTGCCTAAATCAGGATTAGAACTCACCACTTCCAGTTTCTAGCCTGTTGCCTTAATCCCTACATCAAACTGGTTCTCTTCTATGATAGAGTAGTTGAGTCATATACAATACAATACACTACACTACAATACACTACAATACAATACAATACAATACAATACAATACAATACAATACAATACAATACAATAGCAGAGTTGGGCGGGACTTTGGAGGTCTTCTAGTCCAATCCCCTGCCTAGGCAGGAAACCCTACACCATTTCAGACAAATGGCTATCTAACATCTTCTTAAAGACTTTCGATATTGGGGCATTCACAACATCTGGAGGCAAGCTGTTCCACTGGTTAATTGTTCTAACTATCAGGAAATGTCTCCTCAGTTCTAAGTTGCTTCTCTCCTTGATTAGATACCAGCCATTGCTTCTTGTTCTACCCTCAGGTGCTTTGGAGAATAGTTTGACTCCCTGTTGTTTGTGGCAACCCCTAAGATATTGGAACACTGCTATCATGTCCCCCCTAGTCCTTCTTTTCATTAAACTAGACATACCCAGTTCCTGCAACCGTTCCTCATATGTTTTAGCCTCCAGTTCTGTAATCATCTTTATTGCTCTTCTCTGCACTCTTTCTAGAGTTTCCATATCTTTTTTTACATCGTGGTGACCAAAACTGAATGCAGTATTCAGCTGCTGCACACTGCTGGCTCGTATTTAAATGGTTGTCCGCTAGGATTCCAAGATCCCTCTCACAGTTACTACTATTGAGCAAGGTACCACCTGTACTGTATCTGTGCATTTTGTTTTTCTTGCCTAAATGTAGAACCTTACTTTTTTCACCATTGAATTTCATTTTGTTAGATAGTGCCCAGATCCTTTGTCAAGATCCTTCTGTATCTTAAGCCTGTCTTCTGGGGCGTTGGCTATTCCTGCCATCTTGGTGTCATCTGCAAATTTGATGAGTTCCCCATTTATTCCCTCATCCAAATCATTGATGATGATTATAGAGAGAATGAATTGAAATTGAATCACCAAACATAAATAAATGGACAGGAAGAGAAGGATTGAGTCATGATTGAATAGAGTTCTAATTCCATCATAGACCAAACGCCAACTGGGTGACCCTTGGCCAGACACTTTCTCTTAGCCCTAGGAAACAGACAATGGGAGAACACTTCCGAAACCTTGCCAAGAAAACTGCAGGGACTTGTACAGGCAATTGCCAAGAGTCAAAAACTGACTTGAAGATATGCGTACCCATGTGTGATCTCTCTCTCTCTCTCTCTCTCTCTCTCTCTCTCTCTCTCTCTCTCTCTCTCTCTCTCTCTCTCTCTCTCTCTCTCTCTCTTTCTCTCTCTCTCTCTCTCTCTCTCTCTCACACACACACACACACACTTGTCATGATTTCTATATAGTATGTCCATGTTATTTTTGCCCCCTTTCTGTGTGTCCATAGAATAAAGCTAGTAGCTGACTCAGGATCTCACCCACCCACACTAGCTGAATTGCACTGTAGTTATTCCTTTCCAGAAATCATCTGAAACATTTCCAAAGACTAATCAAAAAGTAATAAGCTATTGGCCAATTCAGAGAAGTCAACTGTAAATGACAAAGTTAACAAAACTAGGAAAACATCGCTACTCTACTTATATATACCCAAGCCTATATAAATACTACATTAAATGTACTTCTCCAAAGTCTGATGATGGTTATTGTTGTGGCCTGGGGAGCTGGCGGCAGACTCAGATGATGATGAGGTTGGGAGGAACTTGGTCCAGTGCCAGAGTCTGGGGAAGGCTCTGATGGATGCTCTGCATCAGACACAGAGGTAGAGCCAGGACCGTCCAATATTTCCTAGCCATCGGAGAACCAGCTGCCTTTGGAGGCTGATATAAGTGAGAAGGAAGAACAGCTGGGACCTTTTCCAGATGCACTATGCGCAGAGCAGTTAGAAGAGGTGAGCAACAGAGGACAAGGAGTCGACTTGGGAAGTGAAGCGAAGCGAAGCGAAGCGAAGCGAAGCGAAGCAAAGCAAAGCAAAGCAAAGCAAAGCAAAGCAAAGCAAAGCAAAGCAAAGCAAAGCAAAGCAAAGCAAAGCAAAGCAAAGCACCCCTCCCTGGCTGGGGAAAAAATAGAAGGAAAGGGGAGTGGTTGTCGTAGGAGACAACAGTTAATATTTCTGAAGATTTTGGCTCATTGTGTTTTGTGCCACGAAGACTGCTTGTCAGAATTTAATTTGCCCTCCGAAGCACCCTACTGGAATAGTACCTGGTGCTCCTGGCAGGCACTGGAATGCCCGTACCGGGGCGTACTGGTGGTAACCCACCACTAATGGCATTAGAGAGCAACAACAATACAATAGTTACATGTTGTGGCATGAGTGTATGTATGTATGTATGTATGTATGTATGTATGTATGTATGTATGTATGAATGTATGAAAATTGTTTGCTGCTCATCTTGCCACAAGGTGATTCTGGGTGGCTTAAAACATTCTTGCTCTGCCAATAGTGTGGCAGGCTTATGCTGCCTTATCCTTCTTCTGATGGTGCCTAAATTCTAGTCATACCAAGGCATTTAGCGTAGCAATAGGTCTGCTAAGAAAAGAAAACAATAATGAAATAGATAGGAGTAGGAAATGTGCCACTTGCTGCACAGGCATATTTTAATAATGGAAGTAATTACGTTTTCAATTTTGATTTAATCATCCGCCTTGGTTGATTGACTTTGTTTTTATCTCTGTTTTCATTGTTGCTTAGCCACTTATTGACAGTAAGTTGGGATCTAAATTCAATCAACAAACAAGCCAGCAAATTAAAGAAATCAGCAACATTAGAAGTCTGAGCAGATACGATCTGAGAATGGCAATTAAAAAAAAAAGGGCAAATCCCCCCATTCTGAATCTTTGTACTTCCCGGTGGCTAAATCGGGCATGGACGAAAGTTCCATTTATTTCCAAATTTGGGTGTATATATAATCCTTACAAAACTGAGATGATTTATAGAGGCTCAGGTTAGGTGTTGCGTTGACAGGCACCACATGCCAGTTTAAATCACTTTTGAATGGTGAGCATTATTCCAAATGAAGGAGATGATGCCAAACCCGCTGAACTGTTTAGAGCGTTATGGGTATTTGGACAATGAACCTCATAAACCTTCCAGGAACGGAACTGCCACCAAATGCGAATTCGATTGCTCTGCACGGGCAGCCAATTAAGAAATTGTAGGTTAGAGTAAATACAAGTAAAATCAGAATCTGACCTCCATTTTTATCAGTCAGGTACCAAGATAGGTTTCAGGAGGCAGGCCCTGCCTGGCCTTTGTGTGTATATAGCTACAATATAACACAATAACGATGCATTTTTCTACTGCATCAACCTTATACCTTGACTCTTAATTTACACAGAAAATTGAACACATCTCCAGGTGGAATGGGAGATTTTTCCTGGAAGAGCAATTAAACAACTATTAAAAGGTCAAACCTTATGTGCCATTATATCTGCAATTAGTAGTAATGTCGTGTTTCTGTAAGGAAAATAGTCTGAGAGTGGCTGATCTGCATTGGGCTTCTCTTATACATGGAAAAGGGGGACTTTAATCATTTACTGGTACTCTCCCAGAGAGGCTCATAGTAGTCCAGAATTTTGCTTCCCAAAATGGTCAATATTGGGGGCCAAATAAACCATCTGGGATGCTCCCAAGTAGATTAATTATGCATTAAGTGAAGAAGGATTTTCTTCCTCCAATTCTTGGGGTCCTTCTAACTAGCTTCATTGTGTGTTCCTGTTAGGATGTTTTGAGTGAATGAGAGAGTAAAGTTTTCCTGCCTCCTTTCTCCATGCTCTGCATGCTTTTGTGCTTCTAAATCATTTCCCCTGGGCTGTGTATTTTTCCCCCCTAACCTAAAGAATCAGAAATATCCTGCGTTTTCTGATAAGCCAGGCACTCAGGGGTCTTGATCATTTGCATTGCCTTCTTTTACCTCCCCCCTCCCTTGCAATTTGATTTGAGCATCCAGGTGATTGCAACTTGCATCAAAAGCTTCTGTTGTTATCAGTGACAGAGCCCCTCCAGATGTAAGCATCAGCCATTGGGTTTCAGGATTCAGATCAGTCAAGGGTTCCATTCTTTTTCCTTATATCTGAGGTGAGATACCCCTACTTCTTTAAAATAAATATTCTTGCATATATCAATGTTGTGAACCCTACATATATTTGGGAAGGAGGGAAATGAAATCAGTGACTTTCCAAGCTGTACTAAACTTTACCATCCAGTATGTTTAGGCAAGTTGGCCAATGGGGAGAAGGTTTAGGACTGTGATGGCAAACCTATGGCATGTATGCCCGAAGTGGCATGTGGAGCCATGTTGACTGGCATGCGTGGTATCAACCGTTCCTCTTCTGGTTTTCTGGCATGGCTGCACACGTGATGATCAGCTGTTTTCTGTGCATGCAGCAGTCCTGGACACTGGAAGAGATGGTCTTCCAGTTTCCGTTGTGTGCATATGCACCAGCCAGCTGATCATCGTGCATACATGCATGCCAGTAACTGGAAGACAAGGTGTCTGGTGTGCAGGTGTGTGGTGGAAACCAGAAGTTCCAGTGAATGCATGCCCATTTGGCAGCTTGTCTTCCAGGGTGCATCCCTGATGAGTGTGGGCTCCCTTTTTGGCACTTGGTGCTGAAAAGGTTCGTCATCACTGGTTTAGGAGTTATGGGTCAGCATGATATGGATAATATATGCATTTCTCATTTTGGCAATTTGGGATTCAAATTTCTGAGATTTGCCTATTCACCTCTTAGTCTTTTTTCTTTATGATGAAAATGGTTCTGATTGAAACTTATGTCCCTGTCCCAAACTGGAAGCAAACAGGCTATCTGAGAGACCCTCCATGTTCCATAATATTTACCTGGCTGATTCGATCAGTCAGTGTTGGTGTACTCTGAGTTCCTTCAATGAAATAATGGTGTCTATAAGAACTATGGAAGCAGCCTGATTTGTTGCAGCCCCTGCCTGCTGGAATGAAGTTCCTTGCAAAATTCAAGTGAGTCCCACACTACTGGTATTTTGGAGGACCACAAAGACCTATCTCTTCATTCAGGCCCTTGGCTAGGATGGTTGTAGCTCCTTGGAAGGAGGGTTTTTTGCTGCTGTCTGATTGTGCCATCCTGTTTATTGTTGGATTGTTTTTATTGTTGTATAGTTGTATTTAGAGTTTTAATGATTCTGCCTTCCTCTCATATCATCTCTCATATTACCCTAGAGAAGAGCTTTTCCCTAGGAGATTTCCAGGACCTACAGTGAAAAAGAGAATAAATGTTCCTGTTTCTCTTGTAAGAATTTCCCCTGAGTGAAGTTAAACTTTCCCCCAGATGAATACAGTGTGATTCCTGGCTAAAGTTTTTCAACTGAACACCACAGAAGACTCTGAGTAAATACAGTAAATACCTCAGCAGACCAAAGAAAAAATTAAAGGAGGGAAAAGTAACCTTTGTTTCCAAACAGAGGTTTTCAAGTTCAGATGGGGATGTATCATGGGCCGCTATTTCAGGGCAAGGCAGATCTAAATGACTTTATGCTGATGAGGTCATTTCAGCTTAATCTTTTGGATGCATAAAATCCCTTGATAGAATGCTTTATTATTTTGAATGAAACTTGTAGTCCACTCCATTGTGCTGCAAGATGTCTTCACTTAGCATCCTTCCCAGATACAACATGGCCAGGGTGGTCCAGTGATGTGAAGATTTGCATTTTCTTTTAATTATTCAGAAGGTGGGATGGCTTGAGGTACACCAAAGCTTTGAAACCCTAGACCTAGCCTAAAGCTGATCCTGTTTCTTCCATATTGACACCTAGGCAAATATATGGCTATGACCATGAAGACACCAGGAGTCAAGCTCCACATGAAGGATATTTTCTCTTTAGCTTATTATTAAAATGGCAGTATTTAGAAACAGGAAATCAATAATTTGGCTAAGTTTGGTCCCTTTTATCCCTGGAAATTGTTATACCTTGTGAAATAGGTAAGCTGCTTTCCCCCCCTGCCTCTTTTGTGTGAATATATAAATTCTGGAGACAATTCCTGGGGCAGGAAGAACTTCTCTTACTAGGGTCAGTGGGTGGTCAACACTTCTTCAAAACTTTTAAATTACCAGTATGCACGCACGCGCGCGTGCACACACCTAATTGATGTGGCAGAAAAATCCCTCCTCCTCCTCCTCCTCCTCCTCCTCCTCCTCCTCCTCCTCCTCCTCCTCCTCCTCCTCCTCCTCTTTATGATGATCATTGTGAAATATCAACTAATCATCTAAATGTAACATGGTCAAATGACAACTGCAAGAAAAGAAGGGTAGGAGAAGCAGTTGTGGTCCTACCTTGCTCTGAGCATGCAATGGGTATTTTGTCTTCTTTTTAAAAGGAGAAAATACCAGTCACTCACTGGACAATATTCCTTTCCCTCATCATTATTTATTCATCCTGGTTTGTAGTTGTTCCTCTTCATGAACAGTAATAATTCCTCTTCATGAACTGACAATAATTTAAATTAACTTAGTAATATTTTGGTTCTAATTAACAACACGGGTCTATTCTCCATATCTTAAGGAAAGAAAGGGTACAAAACTGTTTAAAAACACAAGCCTTTTTCTTTAATATCTTACTGAGAAGAATTTGTACATCATCACATTATTAGTGTGACATCTAGAAACACTTAAGTGCATTTTGCCCATTTTGCATAATAAAAGGCTCAGTTCAGAATTGGCCCTTTATGATCAAATCTACTATAAGGCACTAAACTTATTCATTCAAGTCTATAATTTTATGTTGCAGGAACACTTCTATTAATTTTTTTTTGCCAACAGTCTCTTAAATGTTTAAGCTCAATTTAATTATAAGATTACTTTTCAAGGGGCAAATATCTCTTCAGAACATTTCAATGTCACAGTTATAGGGATGGGAAGCAGCATTTTTAGAAAAAATTTCCTGAGCACTGAAAGTTTAAGCTTGATGGAGATCTCTCGGCCCCAACTGCATTATGGCTTTCTGATATTGGCCATTGGCTTCTTCCCCACTTTAGAATTTTACACAGTTATTCTAAAAAATTGACTGATCATTCTTCCACTCTCCATGGAAGATGCGGTATAAGACTATTTACCACCAAGGAGCATGAAAATATGCACAGGTATCATTTTTATCAATCATCCTGATTTGCAGCCTTTCTGGAATATTTTTTCACAATGAATTCCAGCGCTAAGAAAGTACAGGTTTTTTTAAAATCTTTTTCCCTTTGCAAAGGAGCCATGCGCCCCCCCCCCCAAGAAGAAGGCAATCTACAAGTCTTTTGTAGAGAAAGCGAGAGAAAAGCGACATTAGTGACAAAGAAATTACGGTGGAAAATTTCATTCATCATTACTACCAGCAGTTTAAATGAAGTAGTTAATAACATCCTCTCCACTCTCATTCTGAATCATCTTTTTTCTTTCAGATACAAAAAATTGAACTGTCTCCTTCCCCCATCCTGGACAACCCCTGCTTTTTCAATACATCACCAAGGCATCTCATTTAGATGATGCATAGCAATAATCCATAACCAAGATGCAATTACTGTGATGATAAACCATAATGTGCCAGGAGCCAGCTGCTAGGGATGTCTTTTGTATGTCTTAGTGGTTATGATGCTGTTATTTAAAAGTGATGATTGGGGGGGGGGGAGCATTGTTTATTGAAGAACAGGAAGGGGTAAAAAGAGGTTGTATTTCTCCTACCTGGTAAATGCTTTCCTTTTAACTTAGTTCATTTGTCCTTAAAGCAAAAACATTTTACTAAGCTTCCTCAACAGTCCTCTGGAAATGCAAGATACTGTATTATATCTATGATAATAATACATTGGACTGGAGCCCCACTGATTGTGTTCCTGCTTGTGTAAATTTTGAGGTAATGTTAAAGAGACATAATAAAGGAAGGGATGTTTTTTTGTAGGTCTAGTTTTTTTTTTAAAGTGGACACAGTGGCTCAGTGTCTAAGATGCTGAGCTTGTCAATTAGAAAGGTTGGCAGTTCGATGATTCAAATCCCTAGCACCACATAACAGAATGAGCTCCTGTTACTTGTCCCAACTGCCAACCTAGCAGTTTGAAAGCATGTAAAAATGCAAGTAGAAAAATGGGAACCACCTTGGTGGGAAGGTAACAGTGTTCTGTGCGGCTTCAGCATTTAGTCATGCCAGCTACATGACCATGGAGATGTCTTCAGACAGCGCTGGCTCTTTGGTTTGAAATGGAGATGAGCACTTGGGAATGACTAGCACATATGTGTGAGGGGAAAACTTTACCTTTAGTTTGCTTTTTAGTTTTGATGAAGAAAAAAAAGCAGATATATATGATTACCCATGAGCTAAACATTAAGGGAAGCCAAAGAGATAAGACTGGGATCACAAAAAGTTTTCAGGTGAGTTTCATCCAAGCCATTTGCAGTTTTCTTGGACTGAAAGAGATGTTACACAAGACACACTGAATTCTGCATATGTAGAGTGTGCACACATACAAAGACAAAGGTATGGACTTTTATTTATTGTAGATATTTTTACTGCTTTTGTTCTAGTGCAGGTTTTATTTTTAATGTTTTTTTTGTGCTTTAAATGTACTACTCTTAACAAAATGGCTTATGCTGCCAACTCAGTACAGATAACTACATTTCTAAGTCTTCATTAGATTATTTACTGCTAAACAGGATTATGGAAAGCAAAGAATTAACCATGCATATTTGTCTTGTGTGTTTGGAATTCAATTTTATATTTATCTTGTAAAATTCCTTTCTCTTCTTCCTAAGATAGCACTAAAATAGTTTCATGGTCAAGCTTTTTCTCTCAACATATTAAGAAAATGTTTGAACAATTTAAAAAAGATGATTTCTGTATATTAGTGGTCCACAGGCTAAGAATTTTCTCTCTCTCATATTTTCAGTATTATATTTATTTTATAGCCCTCTGCAGAAAATAATGAAAGAATACTTCCTGGTTTCTTGTTAATAACCCCGAACAAAAACCTCTATTCTTTGCATTATCTGTTTACCATCTGTTCTTTTGATGCTAGTAGAGCTCCTACTTGTTTAACAGCTTGTGCTATGTCTACTTTTTCTGTTTTTTGTCAAGAATCAATTTAAAAAATCACCTTGCACATATGTTAAAAATGAAATATATGAAGGCTTTCCTTCTGGAAAGTCATTACAACTATTTTCCCCCAGTAACCTTGAGATTCCTTGGGGAGATTGTAAGGTGGTTATATGCTAATATATGACTGTTATTCCATTACAATCTCAGCTTTTTCATCTTCTATTTTGATCTACATTTAGTGTTTTAGGATTGGCTATGTTGTTTTAATTGTTGCTGTATTTGTATGCCACCCAAAGTCATATTAAGTGAGATGGGTGGTGATATAAATTTGGCAAACTAACAAACAAATAAAAAAGACATATCTCCATGTATTTTAGACATAGAATGCTTTTGAATGTTCTCTTGTAGTTGGTTATACAGACCTTCAAAGGGTACTTTGATCAAATCACCCCTCTAACCAAAGTGGTTATTCTATTCGAAGAATGTAAGTGAAACCAAATAGGAAATAAAATTTTCATGTACATTTTGACAGCAGTTTCTAGACAGAATTTTTTTTTGGTCTGTAACTCTTCGCTATAGGTAGCCCTCAACTTACAACCATTCATTCATTCAATGACCATTTAAAGTTACAAAGCCACTGGAAAAAGTGACATACAACAATTTTTCATATGTTAGACTGTTGCAGCATCCTCAGTATCACGTGATAAAAATTTGGATGCTTGGCAACTGGCACGTATTTGTAATGGTTGCAGTATCTGGACCAGAGGTGGGTTGCTGCCGGTTCTGCCCAGTTCAGCTGGACTGATAGTGGAATTCCGGCCTGGGTCGCAGAACCAGCAGCAACCCAGGCCTGACACCCCCCCCGAACTGGTTGAGTGCCGCCATTTTGAATTTTAGTGACTGCGCATACACAGTTCACTGTAAATTGTTCTGTGCATGTGCGCAGAACACTTTACATTGAACAGTGCATGTGTGCACATTGCGTGCATATTGTGAACCAGCAGTAGCACTGGCAGCAACCCACCCGTGATCTGGAGTCACGTGATTATCTTTTGCGAGTTTCTGACAAGCAGGGGGAGGCCAGATTTACTTAACCAACTGTGTTACTAACTTAGCAGTTGCTGTGATTCACTTAAGAACTGTGGTAAGAAAGGTCATAAAATTGGACAAAATTATTTTAATAACTGTCTTGCTTAGCAATGGAAATTTGGAGCTGAATTGTGATCATATGTTGAGGATGACCTGTAGATGCTTGATACTATCATTATGCATAATTTTTGATGATGGTTTACTCACTCTTGGGTCATCTTCCAGCTCAGATTTTTTTTGTAAGTGATGATAATCTTAGTCTGTGAATAATATCTCCTAGACAGGCCAGTTCTAGAAAGTAACTACCTCAGAAGTAAGTACCTCAGAAACCTGATGCTGGCTGAGGCAGCAATGAAGTGTGAGAGTCAGATTTCTATGGATGACTGATAAACTCCTTAGCCTATTGTCTTCTATGATAGTGGGAGGCATGGTCTATGGAAGTTGCATTCAATTGTTGGCTCATAGTCAAAATATGAAATGGTGACTGGAGGAAATCATATCATTTGACACAGGCAGCAAATTGTTTTGTCCTTGAGATGTCTTTCACAGTATTTAAGATCAAACGTACTTTGTGAAAAAGGGCAGCAAAGATCATTTTTACAATGCATTCAGAAAGTATAACATAGTTCCCATGGAATAATGAAGCCAAGTTTAGAAGCAGTTTAACTATTGAGTGGCCAAACAAACAGCAATAGTTCTTAGACTTATATGAGCCGGTGAGATCCAAACTGCCAAAGTGTTGGCAGCTGGTGATCAGCAGAAGTAGCCTGCAGTACTGCATTCTATCCACTGCACTACTGTGGCTCAACTGTCATAACATAACAACAATCAAATATTGATATCAAATGGTATCAATGATATTACATGATATCATCCGTGTTATTAAAAGCATTTTTTAAAAAATACAAATTGATTTGTACATTTTCCTAAACAGTGTATGAATGTGCAGTGTTTCTTCTTTGCAAAACTTCCTTAGGCTGGCATACCTGCCCCATTGCCCTTTGCAGAGCAATGCCTCCCTTTAAAAGAGCAGAGTTGAAGGCTCCTCACTTTGTGTCAGTCAACCATTTTATTTCACCAGTGGAAATATCTTTGCATGCTCAAATGTTTAGTAAACCACTGAAGAACCTTGAAGCTTTGCAGAGTGGCTTTGAAGGGGCCTTCGGTTGAAATTAGTGCTTTTTTCAGGCTTCTTAAGCCATGCATAACAATTACAGCTACAACCAGAAAGATCTGGGGTGGGAAGGAAATTCTCAATCACGTTTTTAAAATAAATCTCCTGCAAATGTGGTACATTTTCAATATCATAGATTAATTATGGTAACTTAGAAGTTTTACACCAAAAATACAAATGTATTTTTAAAAAAAATAAATAAAAAATAAGGTGCTCTGGAAGTCATACCCAAAATGCATGGGAATAGAGTTGCAAAGCTTATTTTAAATCAACCTCAACTAACATACACATGCATACGCTTTCCAGGTCTTAACCTTGACCAAGGCATTTAAATTTAAATTAGAAAGACTGAAGCAAACATTCTGACCCTGACTTTGATGTTTTCACTGCAAGCATGCCTAACTCTCAGGGCCCAGCCTTGCTTCAATGAACAGAATGAACCCAAAGGGGTTTTATGTATATTCAAGTGAATATGAATAGAATATTCATTTGAAGCTAGTTGTTAAATTCACAATCAGAGCATCAGCCTTAAGAAACATGGCCCATATTTTTCAGTAAAAGCATCCTATCCAGTGTAAGTCTTACACAGTTTAACTAAAAGTCAAAACTGGAGACGATTTCTTTTAAAACATATGTTCAGCTTTCATATATTATGAATGAACAAAACCCACTTTATGGAAGTAATCCATAACTGTACCGGTAGAGTAGCTATAATCCATCAGAATTCTTTCCTTCTCACTCCTGTCCCAATAATGTCAGAAATTTTCTGTTATACTACCTAGTAGTTGGAAGCCAAAATTTATTTTGTGTCATTTTATATAGCACAGAAAAAATAATACAGGAAAAATACTGAGTTAGTTGCACTTTTAGCAAGAAGATGATTTCATTATACAGTCGTTCCAACAACTAGGACTAGATGACAAAGACATCTGAATCATAAAGAATCTATATTGGCATCAGGCAGAAAATGTGAGACTAGGCCAAAAATACTCAGATGATGCAGAAATATGAAGAGGGGTCAGACAGGGCTGTACTCTGTCTTCACTGTTGTTTAATATCTACTCTGAGTCAATTTTCAACGAAGCACTGGAAAACATTGATGCTGGTCTCAAAGTAAATGGTGTTCAGATCAACAATTTAAGATATGCTGATGATAGAGTTCTGCTTGGCAGTAAGCATGAAGACCTTCAGTTCCTCATCAACAGAGTCTCAGAAATATCTGAGAAATATGGCTTGAAGCTTAACACCTCAAAAACTAAGATCATGGTCATCAGCAAACAACCTATTAATTTACCACTGATAAATTTGGAAGGAATACCACTAGAAAAAGTTGAAAGGGTCACTTACCAAGTTTTAATTTTCATGAAAACTGGGACATGATCAGTGATCAAAATTTAGACACCAAGTCTTAGCAACTGACTCATATTTATTATGATGATTGCAGTGTCCTGGGATTATGTGATTACCTTCTCTGACCTTTTGACAAGCAAAGTTAATGGGAAAGCCAGATTCACTTAACAACCATGTTGTTAACAGCTGTAGTGACTCACTTAACAATTGTGGCAAGAAAAGAAAATGGGGCAAAATTCACTTAACTGCCTCACTTAACAACATAAAATTTGGGCTGAATTGTAGTTGTAAGACAAGGACTACTTGTAGTGGACTCTATTAAATACAATAGCATATAAAGACAAAATTTTGAGTAAATGTGCATGGGTCTGGCATGTTCATAGCAATAGCAATAGCACTTTGACTTATATACTGCTTCTTATACAGCCCTCTCTAAGAAGTTTACAGAGTCAGCATATTGCCCCCAACAATCTGGGTCCTCATTTTACTGACCTTGGAAGGATAGAAGGCTGAGTCAACCTTGAGTCTGTTGAGATTTGAACCACCAAATTGCAGGCAGGCAGCAGTCAGCTGAAGTAGCCTGCAGTACTGCATTGTAACCACTGCACCACCATGACTTCTATTAGATGCATGCCAGAGGTGGTTCCGACTTCTGCTACTGCTGGTTCACTCAGGGACGTGCTTGCTGCGTGCTATTCACGCATGCACAGTAGTTAAAAAATGCTTCTGCACATGCATAGAAGCAAAAAACAAGATGGCAGTGCCATAGGCCCAGTTCAGGAGCATGGCAGGCCATGCTGCTACCTACTTGTCCGAACCAGTCTGAACTGGTAGGAACCCACCTCTGATGTGTACCCATAAATAGCATTGCCAGGAGTTTCATCTCCTGTTTTGAAGGATACCTTTTCAGCTTGGCACTCTTCTCTCTTCACTGAATGTACCGGTTAGGAAATGCACTTGCTCCCTAATCTCCTGTTTCAGCATAAATTTAAAAAGGAGAAGGAAAAGAGAAGTATGGATTGCCATGTGGTACTTGAAGAATTCCAAAGGCATGCATTCTCTAGAGGTCAAACTAACTCTGCCATTTTGACATCATTTGCTCAAAAAAAAAATCAGACAAAAGAAGATCTATGAGAGAAGATGGGTTGGCATTTCTTAGCACTGGAATCTCTCCAGTCATGCTTTAAGTCATTTTCTGAGAGAACTACCCAAGTCCTATTGTTCTCGTAATGTGACAATGTCAAATCTTGAACCTCAATTCTTCTCATCACTACTGTGTCCTAGTATTTATATGTTGCACTTATTTGCAGGCTTGAATAAATTTTTTTATGGAAAAGAAGGGGAGAGGACTAATGAATTCAGAAGAGATTGGGAGAATCCACACAGCAGAAACCAAAACCTTAAAAGTAGAAAAAGATGAACTTAAGATTTCATTTGCTGTTACAATGCTCTTTACAGCCATAAATCCAGAACTGGCATATCTGACCTAGTCTAGTCAAATATCCAAAGATCAAAATACCAAGAATCATAGATTTCATCAACCTGTGCCACAATACCTACTTTCAGTTTGATAGACAAATATACCAACAAAGCAGAGGGACACCCATAGGATCGTCACTCTTAGCACTAATAACAGAGACTGTGTGTAGAAGTGTATATACACTCCCCACATATACAACCAAAAGTATGGATCCAGTATGTAGACAAAATTTTTGTCATAATTAATACAAAATAAATAGGGAAGACACCTGAAACTATCAATATTCAAAAGGAAGAACATTCTCACAGGAAGAAGAAAACAGCAGTACACTACCTTTTATATCCTCAGCAGAGAAAATGGTGGCAAATTAGAGATGAAAGTCTGAAAAGACATGGAAAGAGTCAACACTAATTTGAATGGAAAATTATGAGCAACCTAGATTAAGCTAAAATGAAAAAAATGTTAGGGAATTCCTGGAAGTCTGCCATTCAGACAAATCATTAATAGATATGCATGCGCAGAAGCATTTGTTAACTACTGCGCATAGCTGAACACCATTCAGAAAATACAGTTAATTAGTAATTAGTAATTTAGTAATTTAAAAAATTTATATGCCGCCCAATCCCATAGGACTCCGGGTGGCTTACAAATACAAGAATAAAATAGAAAATAAAATATAGGGGAAAACAAAACAGAATTAAAAACAACAGACCATGCACTCAAACCTAGATGGGGGTCGGACCTCATTCAAGGGTCAACAGCCCCAGGCCTGCCGGAACAGCCAGGTTTTAGTGGCTTTTCGGAAGGCCGAGAGGGTGGGAAGGGTCCGGATCTCTGCGGGCAGATCGTTCCACAGGGCCGGAGCAGCTACAGAGAAGGCCCTCCCCCGAGGGGTCGCCAGCCGGCATTGTCCGGTCGACAGCACCCAGAGGAGGCCCAGCCTGTAAGATCTTATCGGCCGTTGGGAGGTATGTGGCAGGCGGCGGTCTCGCAGATATCCAGGTCTTAGGCCATGTAGGGCTTTAAAGGTAATAACCAGCACCTTGAAGTGCGTCCGGAGACCGATAGGAAGCCAGTGCAGCTCGCGGAGGATAGGTGTAATGTGGGTGTATCTAGGTACATCTGATATCGCTCGCGCGGCTGTATTCTGGACCAACTGTAGTCTCTGAACACTCTTCAGGGGCAGCCCCATGTAGAGCGCATTGCAGTAGTCAAGACTTGAGTGACGAGGGCATGAGTGACCATTCGAAGTGCCTCCCGGTCCAGGTAGGGCCGCAACTGGTGCACCAGGCGAACCTGGGCAAAAGCCCCCTGGTTACAGCCGACAGATGATGTTCTAATGTCAGCTGCGAAAGGAGGACACCCAAGTTGCGGACCCTCTCTGAGGGGTGTAAAATTTCACCCCCCAGGCTAAGAGATGGAATATCAGGACTATCCTTGGGGGGCAACATCAATAGCCACTCGGTCTTGTCTGGATTGAGTGCCAGCTTGTTTACTCCCATCCAGACCCTAACAGCCTCCAGGCACTGGCACATCACTTTCACTGCTTCGCTGAGTTGGCACGGGGTGGACAGATACAACTGGGTATCGTCTGCATATTGGTAGTATTTAATCCCGTGCCGGCGAATGATCTCCCCCAGAGGCTTCATGTAGATGTTAAATAGGAGGGGGGACAGGACCGAGCCCTGCAGCACCCCATATTTAAGGGGCCTAGGGGTCGACCTCTGCCCTCCAACCAACACCGACTGCAACCTGTCAGAGAGGTAAGAGGAGAACCACCGTAAAACGGTGCCTCCCACTCCCACCTCCCCCAGTCATCGCAGAAGGATACCATGGTCGATGGTATCGAAGGCTGCTGAGAGGTCAAGAAGCACCAGGATAGAGGAATGTCCTCTATCCCTGGCCCGCCAGAGATCATTGGTCAGCGCGACCAAAGCAGTTTCGGTGGAGTAACCAGGCCTGAAACCCGACTGAAAGGGTTCTAGATAATCTGCTTCATCCAAGGTACATCGGAGTTGAAAGGCCACCACCTTCTGAATAACCTTCCCTACAAAGGGGAGGTTGGAGACTAGACAGTAGTTTTTAAGGATAGCTGGATCCAGAGAAGGTTTCTTAAGGAGGGGTCTTACCACTGCATCCTTTAAAGGCTGCGGGAAAGATCCCTCCTGTAGAGAGGTATTAACAATTCTCTGGAGCCAGCCTCGTGTTACCTCCCTGCTGGCCGAAACCAGCCAGGAGGGGCATGGGTCCAGTAAACAGGTGGAGGCACTCACCGCTCCCATGGCCTTGTCCACTTCCTCAGGAGTGACAAGCTGGAACTCGCTCCAAGAAATCCGATGAAGGCCCACCCTCGGCATCTCGGCTGGTACTGTCCAAGTGGAGTCCAGGTCCGTCTGAATCTGAGCACCTTTGTCCGACAGAAACTGAACAAATTCCTCAGCTCTTCCCTGTAAGGGTTCCCCCTTTCAGGAGGGAGCGGGTTATCCTAAACAGGGCGGCTGTGCGAGATTCTGCGGACGCAATAAGAGCGGAAAAATGAGCACATTTTGCCACCTGTATCGCCACTAAGTAAGTCCTAAAATAGGCTCTTAGCTGTCTTCGGTCGGATTCGGAGTTACTGGCCCTCCAGCATTGCTCTAGGCATCTCTTCTGGTGCTTCATCTCCCGAAGTTCCTCGGTAAACCAAGGGCCCTCCTGGATCCACTGCCGCGGAGAGGCTGCAAAGACGCAATCTGGTCAAGAGCCCCTGCCGCCGCTGTATTCCAAGCAGCAACTAAGGACTCTGTCGGATTGTGGGCAAGGGAGTCAGGTATCTCCCCAAGCTCCATCTGAAATCCCAATGGGTCCATCAGGCACCAGGGGCGGAACCATTTAATCGGCTCCACCTCCCTGCAGTGTGGGAGTAGTTTCCAAAAATCCAGCCTCAGTAGGAAGTGATCTGACCATGACAAGGATGAGATCTCTATGCCCTTCAGTTCCAGATCACGTCTCCACTGCTCCGAGAGAAACACTAGGTCGAGCGTGTGTCCCGCTGTATGAGTCGGACCCTGAATTACCTGGGTCAAGTCCATGGTTGTCATGGAAGCCATGAACTCCTGCGCCCCATCAGAGCGTTCGCCGAGAGATGGCAGGTTGAAGTCCCCCAGTACTATCAGTCTGGGGAACTCAACCGCCAGTCTGGCTACTGACTCTAGGAGCCCAGGGAGGGCTGTTGTAACACAGCTGGGAGGTAGGTATATTAGAAACAAGCCCACTTGACCCCCTAGGTCCAACTTCACCAGAAGGGATTCATACCCGACAGTCTCCAGAGGAGGGATCCCACGAGGAACTAATGATTCTCGGATGATAGTAGCCACTCCCCCACCCTGGTGTTGTGGTTGCTGGAGCACCTGAAACCCTTCTGGGCACATTTCTGAGAGGGGGACTCCTCCCTCATGGCCCAGCCAGGTTTCAGTAATACATGCCAGATCTGCCCCCTCGTCTAATATTAAGTCCTGGACGAGGGGAGCTTTATGAATCACATACTTGGCATTTAGCAACAGCAACCTGAGACCAGGGCCCTGACATCTCTTGCCACTTGATCCTTGAGTTGAGCTATCAGGGCCGGAATGAGGGATCGCTGTGACGTAGCGAACCCTCCTTCCCCAGTAATGGCCAGCCCTGAAGCTCCCGTCATACCTGCCCCTCCCAAACGTAACCGGGATGCTCCAGCCCATCTCAACCCCTGTAGACCCTTCCCCACCTCCCATGGCCCCTGCTCTCCTCGGCAGGCCATTTACCCCGAATCCGGGCCCCCATCCACTTCTGCTTCTGCACTCAGTGGAGGGGCTCCAGGCCGCACTCTTGGTCCCCCCATATATACCAAGCAGCCATTCTCAACATGCATACCCCACTATAACATTAAAAACATATGGGTACAATAAAAACAGGGTATAAAAGTTAAAATTAATAAAAAGTGGGATCATTCACTAGCATACATGCACAAACACTCCACATGCAAAAACAGTTAGCGCAGATCTTAATAATTCGGCGGATAACTCTTAGATGTCCAAAATGGTTGAGAACCAGCAGTGGTCTACAGGTAGTATACAGGAGAATGTCTTGTCTTCCCACTTTCCTGTAGGCCTGAAAAGGTCCAAAAGTCCGGGGTGGCTGAAGCAGATCAAAGAAGGGGGGTGGTGCATCAATTGATGAAACGTTAAGTCCCCACCTGTATTTCTGCCATCCTCCGTCACTCCTTCCACAGAACAAATGCACCACAAATGCACAGTCCATGGCGCCCTAATAAGATGAATTAGATGGATGCTGTCTGAGTTGGTATTCCAGGGGAAGTGGCGGGTGGCAATGCAGTTGGAGGAGGTCAGGTGTTCAAAGGCCGAGATAGCGGAAAACCAGATGCTAGGCAGGGGGAACAGGAGGAGACTCTGTAGCAGTGAGGGCAGGCAGAGGGAGAAACTTGCCAAAAAGAAAAGCCCAATCACGCAAAGAACAAAGGAAAGAGGCAGCGTCGTCGAGGAGGCCGAGCGAAATGGAGAGGGTGGGCGTCCAGGGTGGGCCACAGCGGCGGCAAACACAGCCAGCTGCCCAATTCGCCCGATCCCGGCCAAAGCCCAGGTCGATCCCCCCCTCTCCGGGGCAATGGCAATGGCAATGGCAGTTAGATAAAGTCCCCAAAGGCTCACCAAATCGCGCAGACATCGTAATCACTGAGAGTCGATGGAAAACGCCGCCGTCATCAGCGCGGCGCCGCCATCTTCACCACCAAGCAGCGCAGGTAACTCAAAAGCAGCCGAAATTTGCGTAGTCCAGGGTCGCCTAAGAGTGGCAGCTCCTCCAGATATCTGGTCTCCTTGTGTTACCTGGGTTTCAGTCATCCCAGGGACCTTTTTCAGATAATTATACAGTAGGTTCCAAGAATTCTCCAGCGCTTTTTCGCCAAATTGCTTCAGAGCGAAAAAGCCTGGGAGCCATTCAGATCTCACACATGCGCAAGTTAAAAAAACTAAGACGTAAACAAAAAGTCCAGAACATGTTCTCTGTAGCAGCCAACACTTAGCTACCCAGGGATTAACACACCAGAAAAATAATCAAGCAGAAAGCAATATTCTAGTCAAGGATCTACCAAGAAAAAGAAGCACAGCCCCATCAAAACTGGCAGGTCAATCTATTTTATATAAACAGGAAACAAATCTGACATTTGCTAGCACTGATGATGTTACCTATTTGGGTAATGAAATATCTCCAGGTAAAAACTAAGCTGAGAGACACCAGTTCAAGATTCTGCAGTTCAACTCTGAGCTACAAATATTCTCCTCAGTTGGAAAGTCCAGATGGAAGTATGGAAAATCTATTCAGATTTTCCTCTATTATCACACATATTCTTTTTGAATGGGAGTGTCTCCTATAGTATAAACCCATGACTAACCTAGGCACACGTGCCACAGGTGGCACCTGGAGCCATATTTGCCAGCATGACAGCCCTCGGCAGCCTCAGCTCTGATGCGCATGCATGCACTGACCACATGATTTTCGGCCTTCTGGAGGGCCTGGGAAGGCCGTTTTCGCACTCCCCAGGTTTCAGGAAAGCCTCTGGAGCCTGGGGAGGGTGAAAATTTCCCCAGTGTGGGGGTCGCTCATGCATGCGCAAATAGATGGATCACTTGCGCATTCACAGGTGGGTGGGCATGTGCACGCATGCGATAGCACACACACACATATTTTAGCACACCTTTAGAAAAAAAGTTAGCCATCCTTGGTATAAACCTTCTTAAGTGAATCTTTCTGGTTTTTTAAGGACTTGAAAATGTTAACCAAGACCTGCAATGTAAAAGTGAAATCAGATAAATACACTTGTTAAAAGGCTTTGATTAGAATAAAGTTTGCAACAACATAGAAACAATACTTATGTCAGAAACAGAAACAATTCATATGGGAGTATACATAAACCAAACATAGACCATGACCCAATTATTCTTCAGTTGGTTAAATTAAAAGATGTAATTCTGATATAAAATCACAGTATATAAAATTACTAGATATTTAATTTGTGAGATCCAGTTTTAAGAATAAAACGGACATAGTACCTGGGATTGATAATAAGTCAATCACCCTTTAGCAATTCTTCAAATCAGAATTAATGGTCTTAGAAGTAGAGGATGGCTTTCTCAATAAATATTACCTCTCTTAATTTCCTTTTAACTTCACAATAAGAAAATCACTTGACCAACAAGAACAGTTATAACATGTACATCTGCAATTCCTGTCTTCCCTTAGCATTTATGACCAATTTTAATAGATTTCTGCACTTAGTCCAGGAAAATGTCATTTTAGAATCAAAATTCAATCCACTACATTTTACAATCATAAAATGTTGTAAAAGAAAACAATGGGAGATATAATAATGAAGATCAAATCTGATTTATGTGTAAATGTACACTATGTATCACAAGCATTTATAAACATGTACACTAAAGTTATAAATTGTATTACATCTATATAAATACTGGTGGTTTACATTCATACATAGCATCTCTTTAAATACACCTATATAATTTGCATTAGACTATATCATTAATAGAACTATCAAAACTATTTTTTAGTGTTAGGTGGATGGTCTGAGAAATATAAATATGACATATACTCTGGCAATGGTGGTGTTAATTGCAGATCCTGGATTACTATCTGGAATTTTGCATAAATGCTAAGTGTGTCAGTATCTAAAATATGCACTGCAACTGAGGATAATCAAGCATCGCTTGGTCTCACATCATAATATTAAACTAGGTTATCACTCATAAGGAAAAACAGATGGGTATCATGTAATCAAGAAACACTCCCAAGTAAAATAAATACGGGCATTTAATCACCTCCAATCAGAATTCTCAAGAAGAAAATGTCATTCTGGCAAAAGAGCAGGCTCTAGAAAGAAATATTTGCTATTTGGATTTAAAAGTGTTCATGTAGAAGGCAAGTAGTGCACCTTGCAATTATCTTCGCCTATTTGATTTTACAGAAAGAATTTTCATTTCACTACCCAATTTCTGCTTCCTGCTTAATCCTGAAATTAAACCTACATTTATGGCATTGGCATCTGTTGCCATGGAAATGAATGTGATAATCCCACATTATGGATTCACCAAAGAGGATGTAGGAGGGTAAGAAGGCTGTGAAAGAGCATACATAGGTTTGTATGGGTTTTCTTTCAAGAGGGGGAAAAATGAAATAAGTGGAGAGGGCAGAAAGTATCAAATGCTTTGAACTTTCAGGGAAGTATTTTGACTGTGGTTCCTAATTCTGCATGGGAAAACATCCATTTGAAAACCTAAGCTAAAATGGAAATAAGGTGAAGTGAAGATCATAGCATCAGCCTAGTGCACTTCAGTAAACTATCCGATATTTAGGGTTTTTTTTTAATGAAAGAAGTGATTTTGAAAATGAACGTATAGCTCAAGAGGTTTTGTAGAAATTTGTGGGAATTAAAACTTTCAAAAATGTGGGTCAGGAAAGTATTCTCCAGTCAATTATAAGAGTGCAATTGGAAAGAGCTGCTGAAGTAATATCTCCTGCATCTCTCTATTTTGGCTTTAACTTATATGAACAGCAATGGTAATGGTGACAGCTGTATGCAATGAAATTTCATTGTAATATATGCCGATTAGTGTACATTCAAAGTGACAATAAAGTTATTCTAAGTTCTAAGTTCTAAATTCTAATGTCTGCCATAGGACATAGAGATAATAGATGACTCATCTTGCAAATTGCCCAATCCCCCAAATTGATGAGATGTTGCAAAAGCTTTCAGGTTTTGAACCTTGAGGGGTAGAAAATAAGGTGAGACAAATCTGCAGAGGAAGCTTTCAATTGCATTTCATCCGATACTGGTGAAAACCTGTTAGGGATATCATCAAACGCTTCAGATCTCTGATGCAATGGAAAGTATGGGACCCTTTTAGTTGTTTAGAATCCCTGTCACTCAAGGTACAAATCATGTTGGCACCAGGGCTGAAAACACTTTGGGGTGAGGCATCTGCTGTGTCAAGTGGTTTCCCCCCCAAAAAAGATACTCATAATGCTTTTGCTGCCAACCTTTGAAAGAATGTTTAACACCAAGGTGAGATAGCCAGGGAAAAACGTTCTTTCATTCTTTCTGTAATTGCTTCCTCAGCCATTTAGATTTAGGATCCCTTCCTTCCCTTTAAAAATGAATATATTCATATATATGTAAATCTATGAATATGTTACTTGAAAATATATACTGTACATGATGAGAGTCTACATTTATTTTCCTTTCTAGTTCTGACCAAATGCATCTCTTTTTGAAAGGTAACAATGCCTGGACAGCAAAGTAATTACTACTAAAAGACTGTGGAGGTGGAAATTGGACTTCTGTGGCCTTGGACTTCTTGCTTTTTGCAACATTAGCCTCGTCTCATTGAAAATAAATGAACCTCTCCAGACTGGCAAGGGTGTGTGTGAACTAGTCACATTAATCACTCCCTTTTCAACTTTTCCTGATAGGGAACTAGATAGTAGATATGGCAGTTGATTCCAGAAAAATGAAACATTGAATTGAATGGTGCTCAGACTACTCAATTTAAATTCATCCCTAAATAATTTTTTAAAAAAATCCTCTAAGTAACAAATCTGTTTAATGTCTGTGTCTGTCTTCCATCTTCCTTTGACACAAATGTGTGTGTGTGTGTGTGTGTGTATTCAAAATGACCATTTCTTATATTATTATTAACACACTCTGATGCTAAGGAGTTAGATGTTATACTCCCCCTCCCAACCTGAAAAGAACTCTGTTCCAACTGCTACTTGGGCATGGCCAGAGCACGACTCATCTGGCTGGGGGCTGGGAGTTTGGAGAGGATCAATGGGGCCAGCCTGAGGGAGAAAAGGGGAGAGGAGAGGCTTCTTCTAAGGAGCAAGTCAGAGGGAGAGAAGGGGAGAGGAGATGAGAGGCTTCTCTCTCTTCTCTCTCTCTTCCTTTTCTCAGTTATTTGGGGGGGGAAGTATGTCAATTTCTGTGCACGTACATATGCAGACTTTACATACAGATGCAGCAAAAAATCAATAAAGAACAAAAGACTTAGAAACAAATTAGGAGTCAAAACAAATAGGAATATAGATGGAGGAATAACAAAGGAAATGTGATACCTTAAAAAAATAAATGAAATAAATAAAGGTTTTATGTTTTTGTAATGCAGGAAGTGTTGGAGAGACACGGAGTTATTACAGGACAGTATTTATGAGGAAACCTCTTCTTCATACACCCCCACCCCTTTAATAGATGTAACCTTTTGCTCAGATTAAATGCCATAGCTGCCTTTTAGAAGGATAAACTTTCATTGTTAGAGGGACCGAGAATATTTATTGTTCAGAATTACTGATTGGATTGCAAGTCTCACAAATGCTACTCACCTGGAATGCAAGAGGAAGGGAATGTTTGAATATTTTCAATCAGGACTGGGATTTTTTTTACCTGTGAATTTGTCCATGGGTGACAAGATGACTCAGAGACCCTTCTGCAGCATGAGCCATGCTCAACAGATACATTATAAAAAGTCTGACACTGGTGCCAGGTATAGACAAAGAAAATCTCATTTTGAACACTCCCCCCCCCCCATTAATAGCTGAAGTGAGAAAGAAAGGCTAGAGCTGGGCAGCCAGCTCTGAGCTCTCCCACTCATTGCAAGCCGTTACTTATATCAGAAAATCTCTTTGAATCATCTGAGACTTGGCTTCCAACAAATGAGTTGAGCCCAGTCACCATGACTAGAAAGTGGGCAGAGTTATATGGAAGACTTCCATTTACCAAGACTTGCATTTTGAGCCCCAAGGAGGCAAGCTAAGCCTTCCAGAAACTGAGTTTAGTCTCTTCATAATCCCTTTGGGTCAGTGGAGCAGTTCCTGATAGATTTGCTTCCATGTTCTGAAAACACAACTGGCTTTATCTATGCTGTTGAGTTTAGTTTCAGGCACTGAAATTGTATGTCATTACCCTCTCTGAACTGAAACCCACAGGAAACCAAGGCCCATTGTTGCACTGGCCCCCAAAATCTGAAAAGCTCTGTTAAACAACTGTGGTTAAGGATTTCCTGCTTTCCTTTCAACTGCTCCCATAAATGTATGCTGGCTTTGTCTATCACCAATCCCCAGAAACCAAAACCATTCAATCAAATGTTACATCGACCCTCCTCCTTCTCCCTTATTCCCAAACTTTTAGTAAAAAAAGTTAGTTGAAAATTGGTCCCTGCTAAGAGATTATCTTTCTGTAATAAACATGTAGGTGGTTGTCTAGAAATCCCTACATTGGTAACATATCTTCCTGGGGTTATGGGGTGTTCAGGGAGGGGTAGCACCTCTGGTGTAGAGGCATGCTCTGTACTTTTAGGGCAGCTCATTTTAGGGCAGCTTTTGGGGTAGCTCATCCACCTTTGGTCCCCATCTGTCACTCAGCTCTCACCTGTGGCTCCTAGTAGCTATAGCATGCACAGCAGCCACACCCTAGGCAACAGCTTCAACAGGCTGGCCAAACTAGATTGAGAGTAGCCATTGGGTCATTGACTTTTGTTGAGATAGGGACTTTATCCCGAGCATATGAAGACAGTTTCCAGTGGATTGATCAGATGAAACCTACTAGAATAGGACAATGGTCATGAAGGCAGTCTCTGCAAGTTATGTGGTATGCTAAGAGCAGTGCAAGGCATAAAAGACACCCTGGTCAACCAGTGCCCAGCCCATCTCCTACTGTCTCGACTCTTGTCCTGATAATGGAGCAAGATGGAATCTGTGAAGAGCGAGTGAGGCTGACTCTGCGTACCTCTCCCTCACTTTAATCCAATTCACACACAAGTCTTGACAGCCCCTCAATTAGAGATCAAAGTCCTCTTCCAAAGGGTAGACAAACATCATATATATCTTTATACCTTATCTTTGGTTATGTTTTTTCACTGCTTTCAGCCCACAGGATCAGCACATAGTCCTCATTCCAGATATTCCTCTTCAGTGTTTCATGATGGTGTTTGAGGTCTTCTAAGGAGCTCAAAATCTTGGTTTTAGAAATATCTTCATGTATGCTTTATATTAGCCCTCTGAATAATTGTCCACCACTTTCCAGTGGTCAGCTTATAATTTTTTACAAAGGCAGCAATTTGATACAAATAATTTACTGCATTGATAAACTGCCTAATCTGCATGCTGATGAAACAAACTTAATCAACTATTGATGATTGGATTTAAAAAATAGATGATGTATGCATTCAATTAAATTATAGTCTGTGGATGCTGGCTAGCTGATTGATAGTTAGATATTTTTTTCTTTTGGAGGAAAATGAAGAAAAAACATAAGAATGAATTATCAGTCTAAAAGACACATTAGGTTTTTGTTTAAAAAACAGATCAGCTATAATTAAAAACATTAGCAATCATTAAATTACATAGGACATTAAAGACACTAACCATCATCTTTTATTCTCTCTGTTGTAACTGTATCAACTTTTTCTTTAATTAGAAACATTCTGTGATCTGTGAAATTGTAAGGGAATATTTTAAACATTCCAAAAAATATGAACATGCTAGAAGAGACACACAGGATACAAAACTCTGTGACTACTTATATCAAGGTGATTTCCATAATATTATTATGAGGCTACATGACAAAATTGAAGTGCAATCAGCACACATTTAGCTGTAAATGAATGCAAGAACTTTACAAAATCAGTTGTAAAGTTCCTTCCCTCCTTCTCTCTTTTTCTTTCTCTCTCTCTATATATATCTCTTTCTCAATAAATATTGCTGCTATACTCCTCACTGTCTTGCCTGCTGATAATCATAGAGGGTTTCAATTTCCATGCTTCAGAGGTGGGAGTTATCTTGTTGATAACTGGGAGATTGCATAAAATAGTCCACTCCCGAACACTATGAATATGTTGATTTCTTGCAAGTGTTGGTTGCAACAATAGGATGGACAGTTTTACTGTGAGTCTAATCAGTTTGGAAGATGATGACAACAATGGTTGATGCCAGCACTGATGGTTGCAATCAGTGCCATCAGACCCATGGGTTCTCTGTCTTTCAGTCCATGGGGGTGGTATATTTTCAAGGCATTCTTCTGATAATATTACTCTGATTTGCTTTGACTTGGATTTCATGTTGGCAAGACTCCATAGTAACTGAAGTATCTCTTGTGAAGTTATCTTTAATTCATTTTATTTTTGTGAATTCTAAAGAAGTGGACATGGTTTCTTTGCAGTTTTTCTACCATCTGCAGGCTGGATTCATGCTCCATCTGGCTTGTTCAGAAAGTTTTGAATGGCCAAATTGGAGACATGGTGAACACTTTTTTGAGAGAAGGGGTTGGATTTCTATTTTGAAGAAAGCTGTGGGTATTCTTTCTCCTGAAAAAGTGATCTCTTGATTCAGCAATCTTGGATAATTGTACCCAGGTTCTAATCTTTCTTTTTTAGGGAAGATGTTGAAGAAGGTGATAGGACTTGCAAA
The DNA here is from genome assembly GCF_051295495.1 of Thamnophis sirtalis. Taxonomy (NCBI): domain Eukaryota; kingdom Metazoa; phylum Chordata; class Lepidosauria; order Squamata; family Natricidae; genus Thamnophis; species Thamnophis sirtalis. The sequence goes on along the minus strand of NW_028261381.1, from coordinate 46,755,489 downwards.
AATTTCAGAATTAAGCTGAAATCTTTTAATCAAGAATCTTTTAGCTTGAATTCAGCCTTGGTATGGTATGGTAGCTGCACTGTTTTTTCTTGTAGATGACATCTGTTGGGAAATAGATGGAAAGACCATTACTCTACTGGTCTTATTTTCTCTTTAAGCTACCCTTACCCATGATAGCATCTGGAGTGGATGGGAAAATAATTCAAAATAACTCTGTTTCACAACAGCTCCACTCTTTCTTTAACTTCTAGCTTAGGTTAGTAATGATCAGAATGTGTGACTCCATCCTTGGTCCTGTCAGGGCTCAGTTTTATCCCCCATGCTGTTTGACAACTAAATGAAACCATAGAAATAACAATATTAGTTCAGAAGGAAGCCCCATGGGTATACCACAACTGAAGGCTGTAAGTTGTTTAGTGTGAAATAAGGTAAAGCTAAATCCCAGCAATATGGAGTTCCTGTTGTACAAAATCATCTAGCTTTCTTATCAGTCCCCTACTCTGCATTGCCCGGAAAGGGAAGATTTGCAACTTGAGGATACTCTTAGATCCATGGCTCATAATTTATTATCAGATGGAGTCCATGGGTGAGGGAGACCGCCCAGTTTTGACAGATGTACCATTGTGGCCCTTTTGGGAGAAGAGATCCTACCTCGTTACTTCAAGATTGAATTACTGCAAACAACCCTATTAGCAGTTTGCAATTTTAGTTGGTGTAGAAGGCCTCAGCCAACATTATAACATATGAGATCCACTTCAGCAGAGTAACATCCAGGCTATAAGCTCTGCATTAGTGACTAATATGTTCTTGAGAATAATTCAAAATGGGGTTTTTGATTTATAAAGTTTGTGTTCTAATTATGTGATGGACTATCTTTCTGAACAGGATTTGTCCAGACTGAATAATTAGCTTGAGATGTCATGTGTCTCTTTCCCTAAGAGGGTGAGGATGAGGGCTTTCTTGCAATTTATAGTTCCATCCTCCAGCTCTAAATAGTCTTTAGCAGTAAAAAATAGCTAAAGTCCTTACTCTTGCATTGATCTTGTAATATTTGCTTTTGAGGGACATTTTTAAAATTATACTATTTAAAATAGCTTTTATGACATTTATATAAGATAGATTTTTGGTAATTTGGATATCATTATGTGTTTCCCTGAAAATAAGACCTCCCTGGATAATAAACCCAATCGGGCTTTTGAGTGTGTGTGCTAAAATAAGCTCTTCCCCGGAAATAAGCTCTCCCTGAAAATATTAAAACACAGAAGCAGTAATGAGGTGACCTTGCTCGCTGCCTCCTGCACCTCAAAAATAATAAGAAAAATAATAAATAATATTATGATAATGATAGTGATAGTGATAGTGATAGTGATAGTGATAGTGATAGTGATAGTGATAGTGATAGTGATAGTGATAGTGATAGTGATAGTGATAGTGATAGTGATAGTGATAGTGATAGTGATAGTGATAGTGATAGTGATAATAATAATAATAATAATAATAATAATAATAATAATAATAACTCCGCCATTGCCGGTCCCAAGCCCGGATGAGAAAGGAGGAAGGTTGGGATCAGGTTGGCATCTGGTCCCGTAAAAAACCCCCCGCCAACCCATACAATATGGTGAAAAAAACAAATAAGAATTCCATACCGCATCGGTCGTCGCGCGGGTTAACAAGGGCCGCGGCGGATGTTGGGGTCCCTGGACATCCGTCGACAAGTGGGCTACAAGTGGACCAGCCAACAAAACGACAAAAATATAGTGCAGATGAAAACCGTGCCATAATGGCCTGTTACTACAACTCAGAGCCAGAAAAAAGAGGCTATTTAAAGCGAATGTATGAATTATGGAAACAACAATATCCAGATTCAAATGTTGGTGAACAACGACTAGCAGATCAAAGGCGATTTATTATACGGAATAAAGTGTTTAGTGAAGTTGAACATGAGGAAATTCAGGCAAATTGCAAAACCCCAAAAACAATATCACAAGCGGAAATAACTGATATTCAAGACACAACTAAAGACATTATAGTAGAACTCCCAGAAGAAGCTCTCGGGGAGGAAATAACATCACCACCACAAGAACCAGTTATCACTGAACCAACTGATGAACTAACTCAAAAACAAAAAGAATTGAAGGATAAGATCATGGAGCATTTTCTGCTTAATGAGGAAAGGCAACGTTTACCATCACTAAAAACTGTGCCGAAGAAAATTTTGGCCCCTATCATGAAAATGGTTAATGCAGTGTTTTCAACAATTGAACCGGGATCCATCTTGGAAACAAACCAGTTAATGTACAGCGCAGCTGTAATAGTCACTAATGAACTAGGCATTAAAATTAAAGTACCTAGTCATACAACAGAAAAAGCATCAAAGCCAAAGTGGAAAATCCGTTTAGAACAAAAAATAAAAAAATTAAGGGCAGATGCTAGTAACTTAAAGAACACGCATGAGCAACGGCTTAAAAACAACAAAATCATAGATCGGCTAATCAGGAGATATAGATTGGATACAAGAAACATAAATGAAGCTGTAGAGATTGTAAAACAGCAGATAACAGCAACAGCTACAAAAATTGAAAGATATGAGGCACGAATCATCCAATATAAACAAAATCAGCAATTTCGATCAGACCAACGGCGTTTTTATCAAAGTCTTAATGTAAATGGTGACACCAAAAGTGAAAAACCAGAAAAACAGGCCACAGTTGAATTCTGGAAAGAATTGTGGGAAAATGCAAAGGACTACAACAAGGAAGCAAAGTGGATACATGACTTTGAGAAAAGCATTGGCAACAAACAAATGCAAGTATTAGAAATAACAACTGAGATGGTCAAAAATCGAGTTAAAAAGGTAAAGAATTGGACATCACCTGGAAAGGACCAATTACATGGTTTCTGGCTCAAATATCTGACCAGTTTACATGCAATATTGGCCAGGCAACTGAATGAAATTTTACAAAAGGGCCAAATTGATGAATGGTTGACAACTGGAAAAACATACTTGATTCAGAAAGATCCAACTAAAGGAACAACACCTGAAAACTATAGACCAATAACATGCTTGCCAACAACCTTCAAATTACTCACAGGCATTATTGCAGATAACATGATGGATTATTTGGAAACAAACAACATCTTGCCAGTAGAGCAAAAAGGCAACAAAAGAAGGAGCAGGGGCACAAAAGATCAGCTTCTAATTGATAAAATGATATTAGAAAATTGTAAGAACAGAAAAACGAACTTGAATATGGTCTGGATTGATTACAAAAAGGCATTTGACTCACTGCCACATAGTTGGATCATAAAATGCTTAGAAACAACTGGCATTAGCAAAAATATTACATCCTTTACTGAAAAGGCAATGAAACAATGGAGAACTGAGTTGGCAGTAGGGAATGAGAGCTACGGAATGGTTAATATCAAGCGAGGAATTTTCCAGGGTGATTCACTTTCACCTCTTCTCTTCATCATTGCAATGATCCCACTATCAGTAATCTTAAAAAAAATGAAATTAGGCTACCAAACAGCCAAAAAAGCTGAAAAAATTTCGCATTTACTATATATGGATGATTTGAAACTCTATGGAAAGTCAGAAATAGAAATCCAATCATTGACAAATACAGTCCGAGTATTCAGCACCGATATTTCAATGCAGTTTGGCATGGAAAAATGCGCCACTGTATCCATAAAAAGGGGCAAAATCACTGCATCTGAGGGAATTGAAATGCCCAATGGCCAACTAATTAAATGCAAAGAAAATGAAGCCTACAAATACTTAGGCATTCTGCAGTTGGATAACATCAAGCATGGAGAAGTAAAAACTATTGTCAGACGAGAGTACACCAACAGAGTTAGGAAAATTTTGAAATCTAAATTGAATGGTGGAAATACAATCAAGGCCATAAATACCTGGGCAATACCAGTTATAAGATACACAGCTGGCATAGTTAACTGGACACAAACTGATTTGGACCTTTTGGACCGAAAAACCAGGAAACTAATGACAATGCACTACAGTTTACATCCACGTGGTGATACTGATAGACTATATCTGCCCCGAAAATCAGGTGGCAGAGGATTATTACAAGTGAAGCAAACAGTTGAAGAAGAAAAACATGCACTGGCTGATTATTTAAAAGAAAGTCAAGAACATCTATTAATCGAAGTAAAGAACAAAAATCTACTGAAGGCCCAACAGACAAAACAAGAATACAGAAAAGATGTGATAAAATCAAGAATGGAGAGTTGGCAGAACAAAGCACTGCATGGTCAATTTCTGGAAAAAATAAAAGATAAAGTGGACAGGGAACAAACTTGGTTATGGTTAAAAACAGGTACATTAAAGAAAGAAACAGAGTCACTAATCCTGGCTGCGCAAGAACAAGCTATCCGCACAAATGCCATTAAGGCCAAAATCGAAAAATCCTCTGATGATGCCAAATGCAGACTTTGCAAAGAAGCTGACGAAACTGTTGATCACATTCTCAGCTGCTGTAAAAAAATCGCGCAGACTGATTATAAATTGCGGCACAATTCAGTAGCACAAATGATCCATTGGAATTTGTGCAAAAATTATAATATTAAAACAGCAACAAACTGGTGGGAACATCAGCCTGAAAAAGTCACAGAAAATCAGATGGTCAAGATCTTGTGGGATTTCCGTATACAAACCGACAAAATACTGGCGCATAATACACCAGACATCACACTGGTTGAGAAAAATAAGGTCACAATCATAGACATCGCAATACCAGGTGATAGCAGGGTCGCCGAGAAGGAACATGAAAAAATCGCAAGATACCAGGACTTAAAAATCGAAATTCAACGACTATGGCACAAACCAGCAGTGGTAATTCCAGTGGTAATTGGCACACTGGGTGCTATTCCAAAAGCACTGGAATTACATTTAAAACAGTTAAAAATTGACAAAATCACCATCAGTCAAATGCAAAAAGCCGCACTGCTTGGATCTGCACGCATATTACGAAAATATGTTACGACGTCCTAGGCCCCTGGGTGGGGCCCGACTAGTAACCAATGCCAAATCCGGCGAAACAACTGGCCGCTGTGATACAATTGTATAATAATAATAATAATAATAATAATAATAATAATAATAATAATAATAATAATAATAATAATAATAATAATAATAATAATAATAATAATATAAGACCATAATAAGACTTATTTTGGAGGTCAAAAGAAAATAAGATTCTGTCTTATTTTCAGGGAAACACCGTAATTGTACACCTTTTTCACTAAACTAATCCATGGGAATAATAATCTGGTTGACTGTGTGATGAACCATAATAAAAACAGGCCGACTTCACATTTACTCTAGAAACTCTAATAAGGAGGGGAAGGGAATCCTAGAGCCATTGTGGTTGCTTCTGAACTTTCCATATTTGCACCATCTTATCTTTCAGGGCCCTAGTTAAATTGCAGTTGGTTATATTGTATATCAGCTGGGACACTGGGAACAATGTATATGAACAATGTATATGAACCAATAGGTTTTTGGAAGATATGGAGTGAGTGCTGTCTAATATATGCTTACAATTACTCAAAAGCAGATAGCTTTGAAAAATGATTCCTCAAGCCACTTGCCCAGGAAGGTCATAGTGAGCAATTATTTTGCTTTAACATAACCTTTCAGTAGAAGGTGATTACCTGTCAGTATAATATATATTGCTGCAAGCAAGTTTGCGCTCATGAATCTTATGGTGGAACCAGTAATAGTTACAAAATGAAACAGCCCCAGTACCCAAAAGCACTGGAAGTTTTTAAGAAAAGTGTCAGGTTTCCAAGTAACACCCCTAATGAAAGGCTTCCAGGCCTGAAAAAAAGACTGGATCGCTACCTACCTGAAATAGCAATAGCACTTATTTATTTTATTTATTTTATTTATTAGACACATTTATATGTCACCCAATCCCGAAGGACTCTGTGCGGCTTACAAAAATAAAGAGAAAAAACACATAACGAAATACATAACGAAAGAAACAGTTTAAAAACAGCAACACCTCATACATTCATTCTAATCGGGGCTGGACCTCAACAGTGAGGTCAACAGCCCCAGGCCTGCCAGAACAGCCACGTTTTTACAGCTTTCCTGAAGGCCATGAGAGTGGATATGGTCCGGATCTCCGGAGGTAGCTGGTTCCAGAGAGTTGGAACAGCCACAGAGAAGGCTGTCCTCCGAGGGCCCGCCAGCCGACACTGGCTGGCTGACGGCATCTGAAGGAGGCCTAATCTGTGGGATCTTACTGGCCGCCGGGAGGTATGTGGCAGCAGGCGGTCTTGAAGGTACTCTGGCCCTAAGTCATGTAGGGCTTTAAAGGTGATAATCAACACCTTGAATTGTGTCCGGAGACCAATTGGTAGCCAGTGCAGCTCGCGGAGGACAGGTGTAACATGGGTGTACTTCGGTGCACCCAATATCACTCGCGTGGCTGTATTCTGAACTAACTGCAGTCTCGGAATGCTTTTCAATGGTAACCACATGTAGAGCGTGTTGCAATAATCCAGCCTCGAGGTGACAAGGGTGTGAGTGACCGTTTGAAGTGCATCCCGATCCAAATAGGGCCGCAATTGGTGCACCAGATGAACTTGGGCAAAGGCCCCCCTGGTCACAGCCTACAGATGATGTTCCAGTTTCAGCTGCAAATCCAGGAGGACTCCCAAATTGCAAGCCCTCTCTGAGGGGTGTAAATTTTCATCCCCCAGGGTTAAGGATGGACTGTCCAGGCAGTCCTTCGGGGGCAGCATCCAAAGCCACTCAGTCTTATCGGGATTGAGCACAAGTTTGTTCACCCCCATCCAGATCTTAACAGCCTCCAGGCATCGGCACATCACGTCCGCTACTATATTGAGCTGGAATGGGGCAGAAAGATACAATTGAGTATTGTCTGCATATTGATGGTACTTTACCCCATGCTGTCGCATGATCTCACCCAGTGGCTTCATGTAGATGTTAAATAGGAGGGGGGACAAGACTGAACCCTGTGGCACACCACATTTGAGGGGCCTAGGGGTCGACCTTCGGCCCCGACCAACACCGACTGCAATCTGTCGGAGAGGTAAGAGGAGAACCACCATAAAACGGTGCCTCTCACTCCCACCTCCCCTAGGCGTCGCAGAAGGATACCATGGTCAATGGTATCAAAGGCCACTGAGAGGTCAAGAAGCACCAGGATAGAGGAATGTCCTCTATCCCTGGCCCACCAGAGATCATCGGTCAGGGCGACCAAAGCGGTTTCGGTGCTGTACCCAGGCCTGAAACTGGACTGAAAGGAGTCTAGATAATCTGTTTCATTCAAGGTCCATCGGAGTTGAAGCGCCACCACCTTCTCAACAACCTTCCCTAAAAAAGGAAGGTTGGAGACAGGACGATAGTTTTTCAAAATAGCTGGGTCCAGGGAAGGCTTCTTGCTTCCTTTAATGGTCGTGGGAAAGACACCTCCTGCAAAGATGCGCTCGTAATCAACTGGAGCCAGCCTCGTGTCACCTCTCTGCTGGTCGAAACCAGCCAGGAGGGGCACAGATCCAGTAAACAGGTGGAGGCACTCATCGCTCCCATGGCCTTGTCCACTTCCTCAGGGGTGACAAATTCAAACTCATCCCAGAAAATCCGATTAAGACTAGCCCTCGGCATCTCGGCTGGTACTGCCCAAGCGGAGTCCAGGTCTGTCTGAATCTGAGTGATTTTATCCAACAGAAACTGAACTAACTCCTCAGCTCTTCCCTGCAGGGGTTCCCCCACCTCCTCATCTTTCAGGAGGGAGTGGGTCACCCTAAACAGGGCAGCTGGGCGAGATTCTGCAGACGCAATAAGAGTGGGAAAATGCGTACATTTTGCCGCCCGTATCGCCACTAGATAAGTCCTAATAAAGGCTCTTAATAGTGATCGCTTTAGGCATATCTTTTGGCGCTTCATCTCCCGGAGTTCCTCGGTAAACCAAGGTGCCCTCCTGGATCAACTGCCGCGGAGAGGCCTCAAAGGCGCAATCCGATCCAATGCTCCAGCCGCCGCAATGTTCCAGGCAGCGACCAAAGACTCAGCCGGATTGCGGACAAGGGAGTCTGGTATCTCTCCAAGGGATCCCTCTGAAATCCCTCTGCGTCCATCAGGCGCCTGGGGCGGAACCACTTAATCGGCTCCACCTCCCTACAATGGGGGAGTAGCGTCCTGAAGTCAAGCCTCAGCAAGGAGTGATCTGACCATGACAAGGGCAAGGTCTCTATTCCCCTTAACTCGAGATCACGTCTACACTCCCCCAAGAGAAATACAAGGTCAAGCGTGTATCCCGTCTATGAGTTGGACCCTAAACTACCTGGGTCAAGTCCATGGTTGTCATGGAAGCCATGAACTCCTGTGCCCCATCTGAGTGTTCACCAAGAGATGGCAGATTAAAGTCCCCCAGTACTATTAGTCTGGGGAACTCCACCGCCAACCCGGCTACTGCCTCTAGTAGCACAGGCAGGGCTGTCGTGATGCAGCTGGGAGGCAGGTACGTCAACAGCAAGCCCAATTGAACCCCTAGGTCCAACTTCAAGAGGAGAGACTCACACCTCACAATCTCTGGGGCAGGGATCCTGCGAGGAACTAACAACCTTCGGACGATAACTGCTACTCCTCCACCCCTTCTCTGGTGTCATGGTTGTTGGAGCACCTGAAACCCATCTGGACACATCTCTGAGAGGGGAACTCCTCCCTCTTGGCCCAGCCAGGTTTTGGTTATACATGCCAGGTCTGCCTCCTCGTCTAATATTAAATCCCAGACGAGGGGGGCTTTGTTCACAACCGACCTGGCATTTAGCAACAACAACCTGAGACCAGGGCCCTGTACTCCTCTGCCACCAGGTCCTTGAGTTGATCCTGAGGGGCCGGAACAAGGAATCGCTGTAATGTAGCGAGTCCTTCTTCCCCGGTAATGGCTAGCCCTACAGTTCCCGTCATATCTGCCCCTCCCAGTCGTAACCGAAATGCTCCAACATCCCCCCCATCCCCATAGACTCCCTCTCCCCCATGGCCCCCATTGTTCCCGGCAGGCCACATGTACCATTCACACCAGGACAGGAGGCGAGTCTGGGGCCCCATCCACTTCTGCTTCTACACTCAGTGGAGGGGACTCCAGGTCGCACTCCCGGTCCTATCATACTCACCAATCAAACACTCTCTTCAGACACACCTCACAATAGTTATTAAAATACAATAAATTAAATTAAAAGTGGGCACATTTTCTCTCACATTCATACATTCATACACCCAGCAAACCAGCTAAAAAACCGCCATTCCTAAATCAATGGCAATTAAAATAATTTAAGAATGGTAAAAAAAAATAATGAATGTCCCGAAAGGGAAAGAGGGGGGGAGGGGAGAAGAGGAGGGAGAGGGAGGGAGGAGGGAGAGGAGCTGAATTGAGATGGAGCACCTTCCCTGCGGGGCTCGGACGAGGGCCCGGTCTCGGGCCAGGCTTAGACTTCACAGTGCTTTACAGCCCTCTCTAAGCAGTTTACAGAGTCAGCATATTGCCCTCAACAATGTGGGTCCTTGTGTTACCAACCTCAGAAGGATGGAAGGCTGAGTCAACCTTGAGCCTGATGAGATTCCATCTGCCAAATTGAAGGCAGCCAGCCGTCAGCAGAAGTAGCCTGCAATACTGCATTCTAATCACCATGCCACCATGGCCACCAGGGTTGCCTGCTTGAGCAGGAGGTTGGACTAGAAGACCTCCAACGTCCAACTCTATTCTGATAGATTGAATATGCATGACCTACGTGATACTCCAATAAACCTAATTTGTTAATGTGCAGTACAGACAATATATGATACATATATCTGTATAGGGGCTTCTCAGCTGCCCACCTAGTTCTTTAATTCCGAGACAATAGTGCTTATATACAACCTTCAAAGATGTGTTAGCTATAGATGTAGCTTAATCACAAGATACACATACATGGTAAGAAAGAGCACCATGAACAACAGAGATGGAAATGACATAGTTGGAGGTCTCATAGTCCAACCCCCTGCTCAGGCAGGAAACCCTATTTAAGACAAATGTCCAATCTCTTCTTAAATAATATGCATAGATTTTTGATTGTTCAATCTTTGATTCCTTTTAATATTATACTAACCAAGGTATAGTATCTTACATCCTAATAATGAACTGCAACTTTTTTAGATTGATGGAAGCATTTTGAATGTTGAGAAACTATAATAGGTGCTAATATAAATGGCTGCTGATGTGGTTCCCATTTAGAAAATGGCTGTGATGGCTTGTTCATCCACATCCAAGAAATGTGTGTCCTTCCCTATTATTGCCCCTATTTAGAAGCTTTGTTAAACATGCTATGACTGTGTTTCCAATTTGGTTCTGTTGTTTTGGTCTGATAATGCATTTTTTTGTTTTAGAATTAAAAATGGACAGTATATCTAGGAGCATGGAGATTCTCCAATACCCCAAGATTGCTTCAGTCCTCAGATGGCTATTTTTTTTCATCCCAAGCATCCAGAGATTGATTGCTCTTCCGATCAATTATTTTTCTAATTACGAGTTGCGGAGATGTTCTTTGAATAAATAGTTATGCTCTAGACTGGATTTATTCAGAAGACATACATGTCATTTCATATATTAATTCTGAAGGACAAAAAAAACCTGAAATAAACAAAAACAGGTCCTCTTGCTCACTAACACTTAACAGGTAGTTGTTCTGGGAAGGATTAATTTAACTCTATGACTTCTTGGGGCCACAGTTCTTGAAAAAATTCCTAGATAAGTCACAAATTAGTTTTGTGTTTAAGAATTATTTGATTCTTTTATTCAATTTTTTAAAATTAAAACATTTGGTATGCAAAAAAGAAATGCAGAAAAGAAATATATATATTTATATCTATTTACATTTATTTAGCTATTATTAAAAAATATCAGCCACATCTTTCAGCTAGTTGACAAGAGTTATTTTCAGTTATAAAAACCTTTGTTTATTCCTGCTTTGGCTGCAAATTGCTACCCCAATTTAAGTGACTATGCTATACTTGCTTTACAAATGAGATGATCTGAATCAGACTCAGATTCCTTTCCTTTCAACATCATTTGATGCTCACCAATAAGCGTTATCTTCAGAAGCTGGGGAAGCTGCCTTCTTGTTCATTAATTCAGTGTCATAAAAGAAATGGGAAGTAAATTCCAGGCCACACTTTTGTTCTGTAAAAATTCAAACAGATTTGGAGTATGAATCTTAACAGAATAACAAAAATGGAGGTCTTCTAGTCCAACCCCATACTCAGGCAGGAAACCCAGTACCATTTCAGACAAATGGTTATCCAATCTCTTTTTTTAAATCTCCAGTGTTGGAGCACTGACAATTTCTGCAGGCAATTGGTTCCACTAATTAGTTGTTCTAACTGTCAGGAAATTTGTCCTTAGTTCTAGGTTAATTCTCTCCTTGATTAATTTCCACCCATTGCTTCTTGCAGTGCCTTCATGTGCTTTGGAAAAAAGGTTGACCACATCTTCTTTGTGGCAGCCACTTAGATATTGGAATCCTGCTATCATATTACCCCTAATCTTTCTTTTCATTAAACTAGACATACCCAATTTCAGCAATCTTGTTTTTAATTAGTCATTTTATTCATGTTGGTCTGGCAAACAATTCTATCCAATTAGACACTTGTTTTGGATAGGAAACCTGCTGCCTGGACATCACTCGGGAACTATGATTCCGACCTTATCCTGCAATTCTCTTTCAGCAAAATATTTATATTTTAATCACACTCATTCCACTTTTCTGTGGAATGAGTGCAATTACAGTTGCACAGGTGCAATATATAATTGACCTATCCTGCATCTAATAAATCAAGAGAACTATGATTCAATATTTATTTATTAGAAGTAAATTTACAGGCCACAGGGAAATACACTGTAGGGCAACTGAGATTAAAGATTAAACTGGGATTAAAGATGTAGTCCTTTAGTTTCAGAAATTCAGAACCATAGTGCACACCAATATATAAAACCTCAGAACTTTAGTAGCATTTTCTCAAAGCCAGGTTAGTAATACTTTCTGGCCCTAAATGTTTGAACAGCCATGCAAAATTCCCCAATCCTATGTCTAGCGTGCACTGGATTTGGCTCTAAAATCAGAACACTACAAAATATAGAACCAATCCTCAGGAGAATTACCGACAACAACCATCTTTACTATTCAGTTATTCCAAATGTATGTTGTCAGAAACCTATGGGGTGAGGGGAAAACCCTTAGTACATTTGGGTTCCCAGCACAAAATATGATTGGCAGCTCTAATTGGGCATCTGAAGCAAATATCCTTTCCCTTGATTTGAGAATGCCAGAGAGCATTGGGAGAAATTCTGAAAACTGATGATAATGAATTGGTAAAACCTGATTTAATAACATGCACACTGTATTTCTTTAGCAAGTAGAATCTCATTCCTGTAGAGGGTGGAAATGGATCCAGGCAATTCCTATTGGAAGCCATAAGGTAGCTCAGTGAATGGAAGCATTTTATTGTAGGCATGCAACCTCTTATGTATTTTTCCAACCAATGTCCATTGCCATTGCCATTTCCTTAATATTTGCACATACAGCACTTATAATTAAAAACAACACCCACTGCCAACCAATGAACGGGAGAGAATTTTAAAGGGGCTAGGTGTTGGGGATAAAAGGAAAAATATTTAATGGGACATGGGAATGACCTAGGATGGGGGAAGAGATGTTGACTACAGAAGATTCAGTTAGGGGGTGGGGAACCTGTAGAGGCATAACTGGCAAAAAAAGAAACCCAGAAAGGAACTTCTTTAATTTATCAGGCTCTAAAGGAGATGGTGGAATATTTGTACTTTCAGACTTGCAAGATTGATGTCAGCCTATACAGCTAAATCAGACAGGAAACATGATCAGATGAGCTAATTATTCTAGGGCTACATTAACTGAATCTTGTAATTCTGAAAGTAAAAATCTCCCACACTCTTTCCACTATCTGGTACATTAGGGAGGAGTTTTTGAGTTTCTTTCTCAGTTGGACTTCAATACAGCTTTTCCACTGGGACCGAATTTGGCCAAGGATACATAAAATGGAAAAGAAAAAGATAGGATAAGAATGGTCTCTTGAGACAAGGCTTGAGTGAAAGCGGTATGGCCTTTTTAAAGATCTTGCAAGTCAGTGGGTTGGCTGGATATTTGGGGCAAAGATTTCAGGTACTTATCTTACATAACTGCCCAGGTAATTGCCCCACAGAGAATAGTCCATGAAGGAAATTCATGAATCTTGGAATGGAAGTGAACCATTAACATATGGATAACAAAATGAGTAGGCATACTGTTCATTTTCTGATCAGATAGAACAGTGATATTTAAATTATAGCAATAACATCTAAATTTGTGGGTGTATGTATGTGTGTGTGTGTGTGTGTGTGTGTGTGTGTATATATATCTATATATATATTAGATTATATATATATATATATATATATATATATATATATATATATATATATATATATATATATATATATATATATATATATATATATATAATCTATATATATATTAGATTTTTTGATAACGGATAAGAGCCTGTGGCCTAATGGCTAAGATCTCTGCCTAGAGTGCCTAGTATGCCATATAGTCCAGGTTCAAATCCCAGTAAGGGTATGGCTAGCTGATGAGAGCTAAATAGCTTGAAATAGATCTATATATATAAGATTTCTTTTACAACCCCCGGTATGCCCAAATATGGGAGGAAGATCACTACTTCCATTCTCTGTCCTTCGGCTCGTCACAAGAGACCATTCAGGCAGAAACCCTGCCTGAATGAACCTGGGCTATATTACATACTAGGCAGACATCTTAGCCATTAGGCCACAGGCCATTAGGCCACAGGCTCACCCAGGCGAAGCCAGGGTGAAAGGTATCTATTAGATTTTTACAACCCCCGGTATGCCCAAATATGGGAGGAAGATCACTACTTCCATTCTCTGTCCTTCGGCTCGTCACAAGAGACCATTCAGGCAGAAACCCAATATTTTTACTGTTGCCTTTTTGTTACATCTTGTTGTATTTGTGCTGATAAATAAATAAAGGGAGACTAGTATAGATCTATTTCAAGCTATTTAGCTCTCATCAGCTAGCCATACCCTTACTGGGATTTGAACCTGGGCTATATTACATACTAGGCAGACATCTGCCTCCTGAGTCCCAGCTGATTGGGAGGAAATGGGGATTTTGCAATAACCTTCCCCTGGAGTGGGGAGGGAAAGGAGATTTTAAAGTATCCTTCCCCTGCTATGCCCACCAAGCCATGCCCACAGAACTGGTAGTAAAAAAAATTGAATCCCACCCCTGTAGCAGAGCAATGTTCTGCAAACCTCCAACCATTCGAGGTCTGTCTAATCAAACTTCTCTTCGTGATAAAAAGTGTTTTTGACCTTCCTGATTTCTTAATCTGTTCTATGGGGGGGGGGAGGAAAGGGCAGTGGGAGATAATCTAGTTAAGAAGGTCATTGAATGTCAGAAGAGAATCTGAGATGATTCTGGTGAAAGAATTCCAGAAATAGAGTATCTCTGGTGGAGTGCCTTCATAAAAAGATATTGATTTTTTCTTCTCCAGATAGTCACTTCTGGGTATTAACAAAGCAATCTCTAAACAGCAGAGAGTGAAGTAATAATGGGCAATGTGTTGCAACAGAGAGAGAGAAAAAAGGAGGAAATAGGTGTGGAAGGGAGCACACAGATGCTGACAAATGAAGGTCAGAGTCTTAACAAGGAAACACATCAAGGAGTAATTAAAAAGACTATTCAGAAAGCATTCTGCATCCATAAGAGAGAGGTGGTATTACCATTAGGGGAATAATATTAGGAAAAAATGGAAAAGGATGAAACATTTGAGGACCCAGATTGTTGGGGGCAATAAGTGACTCTGTAAACCACTTAGAGAGGGCTGTAAAGCATTGTGAAGAAGTATAAAAGTCCAAATGCTGCGCTATTTGAACATTAGCTTTCTCCTTTTAAGGAATCAGTGTCAGAGAGATTCCTCTCTCTCAAAAAAAAAGTAAATTTGCAAAAGCAGATGACAAACTTGTGTCAAATAAACAACTTCCTCTTATTTCTTTGTTTAGTATCTTGACAATGTGCAAAGCAGATCTCCCTGTCAGTGAATCACAGATATCTCATACGCCAGTCATTTGTGCTGATTCATTTGCGTGAACTTTGCCAACATTTGCCCATTTATGCTGCCTATCACAGCAAACTGCTTGATCTTTTGTGTAACCCGAGTTCCTTATGAAAACCTTGAGCGGTATCCTGCAGGCTAAGCCTTGTGTGACAAGAATTGGAAGTGACTCCCACCATTCAAATCTCTTGATAGGTAAGGGCAGACTGTCTCCCTGCCACTTTTGGGCCCATTGTTAAAGTGTTGTCTGCAATTATCAAATCTGAGCTTTTCAACCAAAGGCCTGCTTACAATAGCAGCAGCTGAGTAACCGCCGTGACCTTTTGCAGTGGGAAAAACAAAGACTTGTGCATCATTAAGGATTACCAAGTGTATTGCAGCAAAAGATTTGTAGACTACAGGTATATGGAGTATTGTGAAACAACAACATGCAAACATTTTGTTATTTGTTAAATTGCATATCCTAACCTCCTTCTAGGACTAGAAAGGATTTCTAGAAAGTCATCCTACCAATAAAGAATATGGAAATCACAAGTTATCTGTGGTCTGTTTTTATAGAAATTTTGATCATAGATAGATGGAAATCCCAGGAATTGCAAACCCAACATATCTGAAAGCTATACTGAAACATGATTGGCAGCGTCTCAAGTCTACAGATTGACCATTTCAAAAGTAATCTTTTCCCCACTAACTATTTCTTTTCCTTTTTTAAAAACATTCAGAAGCAAGCATCCCAATGCAACTGGAATCTTTATTCCTTTCTCTCTCTCTAATGAGCAAAATCATGATCAGCATCATCATTTCCAGGAAAGAAAGAAAATTGGACTTTTCTATAGTGACATTTGATTTGTTAGATTTTTTTCCTCCCTTTCAGACTAAAATCTTGACATGAGCACGTAAGCCCTTAGCTGTTTATACATACTGAATCTCAATGCAATTCCGTTATGAATTTTTCAAGGTGTGCTTTATTTGCAACAAGAACTGTTTCTGGCTTCATTCCAGACTATATTTTTTTAAAAAACAACAACAACCACTACATACAGTAGTTCTCTTTCCCATTTTAGATTCCAGGCCATAGCAAAAGTATGATAATGAATTAATTATTACAACAATCAGGTTTGTTCTTGATCTTCATCTACTGAGCTGCACCTGCAATAAATGTAAGATCTACTAACAAACTTTAATGATAAGGGTCCCAAATTGGGGTGGGATGGGGGCTGTAAGCTGGAAGTGATTGGTACAGTTACAGAGAAGATGGCATTGCTAAACTCCTAGTTTTTAATCTGTATTTAACTCTTGTAATTTTAAATTCTTTTAATATTTAGGCTTTTCTTTTATATTGTAAGCTACCCAGAGTTCCTTTGGATGGTGAGATGGGTAATATATAAATTTAATAAGTAAGTAAGCAAGCAAATAAATAAATTTTATAAGCTCCAGAATCAAAGTGTAGAGATTTGGTAAAATGCCAGTGAGTCCTAATTTTATTGAAATAAGGATTTAATGGTATAAAACTTAATTTTGTTAGCCAAGTGGCATAATATGAGTTCAACCCCCCAAAAAAGTCACTACTAATGCTATCTACAAAAGATCTTCTGATCAAGATCGAGAAGAGTTGTGTAAATCTGACGTATTATGGTGCCCGTTTTATAGCAGATTTCCATACTGAAAGATTATGTCCATTTTAAAAAATGGACATAGGTTTATTGGGATTTTAGGCACAGAGGAATATCAGCTTTTGGAACTATGAATTGTCTAAAAGTACTGGTTTCCGCCTCTCCCATCTGGGCCAAGCAAAAACAGTCTCCATGTTCAGAATTATTTGAGGCTCTTCTGAACAGTTGCTAGATGTCACTAAAAATGAGAGATAGTTACACACAACTCTGTATTTACTTTGAAAATAATTTGTGCCTTAACAGACACCCTGAAGGTGTTTTAAAGCAATGCAAAGGAAAAAGCACATGATTTTTCTAGAAATCATAAGATGAAACCGTTCAGATGTTACAAGGTCATCCATCTTGTTCACTCGCTTGCTTGTTTAGTTAGATAAGGAAGAATTGGACTGGATATTATGCTAATGTAGTTAGGGCCAAATAAGATATACCAAGTCATCAAGAAATCACATTGGCTTAGTTGAAGCGGCCTGAAAGAAGGAGTTATTTATATGAATATTCAGTTCCTTGGCCTTTCAGTCTCATCAAAAGGACCTAGTTAGCCAAGCTGTATTTTGCTGTTGAATGACAGATTTATTCCAGTCTCTAAAAATGAAATTATCATAAAAAAATCTTTTTTGTAAATGCCAGGCTGTGTTTACTGTGAGTTTGATGTACAATAAGCAGTTATAGGCTTCTATGACTGTACAGTAGTCATACCCTACCTTAAATATATTTCCAAATACATGTTTCTCAGGATAGCATTTTCATATTTCAAGCATTCACTTGTTCAAATTTTAAGCATACATCAAACTTATAATATGGATGACTGTAATGTCTGGGAGAGTCCTAACACGGTCTAATCCTGGCTACCATCATCACAAGTAATTTGACTTTAATATAAATATTTTGGTATCTGCGGATTGTAGGCTGGGCTGCGATGTCAGTTTGATATCTTTTGTGTCATTAAATCTAAGTTGGTGAGAGCTCATTGCCCGCCTAGAAGGTTATGCTTGCAAAGGTTATTTGCGTCAGCTGTCAGAAATGAGATACCAATTAGAAAAGTCAGCTCCATGATGGACTACTTATTTTTAACATCAGCTAGCAAATATGACCATCACTCTTGGGGCACCTGTCATACTTGTCAGCAGAAAAGATTAAGAACTGAAATTTTTGAAATGAAGCAGGAATCATGTAGAAACTAAATCAGTCACTAAAGTGTGGAAAATACGTATGTAGAAACCAATTCTGGAAGTTAATACTCCAATATGCAGAAACCAATTTTGGAAGTTAATACTCCAATATGCAGAAACCAATTTTAGAGGAAATAGACATAAATAGAAATTACATACTATATAAGTTTTCATGAGATAGAAATAACACTTAGACTCATATACTGCTTCATAATTTTCACAACCCCTCTAAGCAGTTTACAGGTCAGCATATTGATTCCAACAATCTGGCTCCTCATTTTACTGACCTCAGAAGGAGGAAAGGCCGAGTCAACCTTGACCTGATCAGAATCAAACTCCTGACAGTAGGCTGAGTTAGCCTGCAATACTGCAGTCTAACCACTATGCCACCATAGCTTCTAATAATTCTCTGATCACAAATTAGTGCTGCTTGTAGTTGGTGTATGTATTTTTGGCTATATGTAAACACTCTCTATATAATTATAAAACTGAGTGAGTCAATAGTTGAATAAAATATTAAAACGAGGGACTTAAATTTCAAGGATGATATTAAATTAACCATGGCTTTAAATGATATTTGAATTTCATTATGGGTTCATTTCTCCATATTATAGGAAAGCCTAGATAATCATATGCTTCTTCGAATCTATAAAGACAACTGTGTGGAAAGATCTAATTTGCATTTCTTTTATTTGTTTTAAGTTTATAAAACTGTTGGACTACTTAAGGACTTAAAATTGGAATTGGACACTTTCAATCAGAAGATCATACTATTTTCTACTTGGGACACACACAAACACACACACACCTAACAAATGAATGACATTTCTTTTATACCTAGGAAAGATATGACAGTGTTTGGTAGTACAGTATTTGGGTATAAGGCATTCATTATATTTCCCAAGACAGACAATTATTCAAGTTTATCCATGAAGATTCTCAGTCATCTAGATAGACTTGTCTGGAAGTTGAGTCATGGCAATTCTTTTATTTTGGTTTGAAATGTTTGGCTACCTCGATGACTGAGAATCTTCACTGAGACAAGAAATTACATGGATAAGCAGCAAAATGTTTCAAAGTGAAAAAGAAAAGTCTGTTATTCAAGTTTGTTTTCAAATCATCACTGCAGAAAAAGAAGTTGATGAACTTCTTCTTTTGTTGATGAAGAAACTGTTGTGGTTGCTAACAGTTGACACTGACCTGATAGAACATAAGCAAGCAAGCAGTCACTATTATGTATAATTTTTGGTATTATTACTGTAATATTATTATTTTTTGTTTATCATGCTTTGGTCATTACAGTTCATTATGTTGAGGACCTGTATACCTCATGAACCAGAAAGAAGGCTGTGAAAATATCTACAGGCCCCTCACACCCTGAACATAAATTGTTTCAGCTTCTTCCCTCAAGATGAGGCTGTAGGGCCTCGCACACCAAAATAACTAGACATAAGGGCAGTTTTTTTCCCCAGGCCATCACTCTGTTAAACAACTAATTCCCACAACACTGTCAAACTACCTAGTAGGGCTGAATCACTATTATTCTTCTCATCTTTCCTGTTACCTATTTCCATATCTTCTTATGACTAGAACTTTGTTGCTTGTATCTTATGATTTATATTAATTGTCTCATTTAGTATCTTAGTATGATTTATGTTGATTGCTTATTTAGTATCTTATGACTATTACGATTTATGATGAATGTATTTTATGATGATTATGATCATGATTTATAACTTGTTGATTGTATGTACACTGAGAGTTTATGCACTGGAGTCAAATTCCTTTTGTGTCCATTCACACTTATGGAGAATTCTATTCTATTCTATTCTATTCTATTCTGTTCTGTTCTGTTCTGTTCTGTTCTGTTCTGTTCTTACCTTACCCTACCCTACCCTACCCCACCCCACTCTACCCTACCCTACTCTACTAACCAGATTTTTAATTTTTTCCATATGATGGTGTACCTACAAACAAACAAATTGATGTCTGATGCCTTCAGACTGATCTCCCTGTTATAGGAGGGCAAAAATTGGTAATTCCTTCATAACTATTTAGTTAATGATACAGCCCATCTTAGAAACTGTTGATCTTTATCATTTTGGAATGAAATAAGTAATAGAAAACATATCTAATGTCTGATTCCATCACAGCAGGAATACTTTGCCTTTAATTTTCCCTAAATTTACAATATTTTTAGAATAATATTGTAATTTTAAAACATAACCGAATATTTTTTTCTATTTGATAGTTGATGGAATATATGTCAGCTAACATTTTGGTAAAGGCACAATATTTTTCAGATATTTTGAAAGCAGAAAAGAAGCAAAAACTCAAAACAAGCAGAGGTACAAAGTTTTCCTGGCAATACTCTTCATTTAGTAGCATTCAGCTGGTTTCTTGAGTGTCATCAGTTTTGTTAATATCCTGCCAGGTTTTTTATAGTGAGATAACTATCTGCATGAGAGAGTCTGGCAAGTGAGAAGCCAACATTTTGTAATTTAAAAGATAAACATTTCAAGTTATAATTGTACCGCTCATCCCTTTCCCTAAGATTCACAGAGGCCAATAATGAACATGTTAATTTTGCAGTTGGCTTTCAACTATTAGGATTAAAGAAAAGATACAGCCATAAATTTGATTCATTCAAGAGGAATGTTAAAAGATCCCTAAGCTGGTTTAAAAAAAAAATAAAGCGATCCAAGAAAGTAAAACAGAGAATTGGTCTGGCATTGACTGAAAGCTTCAATGAAGGTAGATAAGGACAGATAACTTAAAATAGGTAAGGCAGGCATTGTCTGCCTTAGAGGCTGAAAGTGGAAAAAAACATTCTTGGGACTTTGGAGAACTCAAGAAGAAAGTTAGAGATGACTAACACTTTAAAGGCTCCATAATCTGTCTGAATTGTATTAAGACTTTAAGAAATGTGATAAACCAAGTTTTCCTTAGCTTTTTTCCCTTTGCTTCCAAGTCTAGATTTAAAGAGTTTCTGGCTTTCTGAAGTGGAAGCTCCTTTAGGACAACTGGAGAAGGTATAGAATAATCTGAATCTGAGCTTTCAAATTGGTGGGCTACATTTGCAGACCATAGTGTAGGAAATAATAGTTTGTTTTAAGAGAACCTGGAACTCTCCACAGTACTAATTCTTGTATTCAAATGTTTCTACACAAAAAAAGAAAGAAAATGATTATTTGTTTGACAGGATTTGTTGGCTTATGCACAAGATGCCAAGGATATCTTACTATGCTTCATTCATGATAGATAGATGGATGGATGGATGGATGGATAAATAGATATATTAGATAGATGATAGATGATAGATGATAGATGATAGATGATAGATGATAGATGATAGATGATAGATGATAGATGATAGATGATAGATGATAGATGATAGATGATAGATGATAGATGATAGATGATAGATGATAGATGATAGATGATAGATGATAGATGATAGATGATAGATGATAGATGATAGATGATAGATGATAGATGATAGATGATAGATGATAGATGATAGATGATTGATAGATGATAGATGATAGATGGGTGGGTGGGTGGGTGGGTGGGTGGGTGGATGGGTGGATGGATGGATGGATGGATGGATGGTAGACAGACTCCCTCATAATTCAGTGATGAGGGCATAGTGGCACTAAAAATGTTTTGTCACCCTCTCCCCTGTCCAGTGCACACACACAAAGAGAGAAATTTTTCAATAGCCTAGTAGCCTGCCAATGGGTGGACACATTTAGCACCAATTGTGAAATGACAATTGCAATAGTAGAGCAGAATAATGGAAAATTTCTTTTTGCAGACTGAGGACATACTTATTTTGAGTGGCATTCTATAGTCAAAAATGGGCATGGGGCAAACAAAAATTACACTGTATTGAATTTAAAGTAATTCGGGATTGCACCCCTGTAATTTGGTAATGTTTGCTTGTTTGATTTGTTTGCTTCCCACCTTGCCTAGATATTCAACAGCAAGAGCAAATAATTTAGAGCAGTGCTGGGTCCTCTTTCTTTGGATGCATTCAAGTGAAGGCTAGATAATCGTCTGCCTGAGATGCTTTCATGTGGAGCTCTTCACAAAGCAGGTGATTAGATTTGGTGTCTCTAAGGTTCTATAATGGCTTTTACAAAGCTCCTTAATGAAATGCCACAATCATGTGCCCCAGATGTTTCCCAATTTTAGCCAAATCATTGGCCTTTCTCTATGGCACAAGAAGGGGAGGCATCACCTTTTCAGTTGCTGCTTAATGACAACTCTCAACAACTCAGCTGTAGTTCAGCAACATCTGGAAGGGCAAATCTTCCCATTCCCCAGTTCTAGAGCTTTGCAGAAAGAATAGCTAGAAAAGTCAGCATCAGATGGGCCGAGATTCCAATAGTCCTGTATTTAATCAAACACTTGGGAAAAGAGGATATAAACAAAGGGCTTTAATTTAAAAATAATAATAATAGAGCAGCATAACCTCTTTAAAAATTGAGGGGGTTTATAAGCATTGATAGTAGTTAGGTTTTACAGCTCAGGAAAGAAACAGTCTTTAAAAACGAATAGAAAGAGGCATACAGAGTTTTTAATAAAATTACCATCTTTTACAATGACATTGCATATGAAGAATAATTATATCATTCCTGGGAGATTCTACTTTAAGCAATCACATTGCAAAGATCTCTTTGAAAAAGTTCAATCAATGGGCAGATCTGAGCTTGAAAAAGTTCAATGAATAGGGAAATGATAGTATAAGACTATGTTGCTGCCATTCATGAAGAACACATAATTATATAGGATTCATATATTAAAGACCATGGGCTATTTTTGTCACCCTCCTTCACTTTGTGAGAATCACAATATGCTGTTCACATTGCAGTGTTAGCACTTTTCAACCTGATGGCAGTTCAATTTCTACTTGTCTTCTTTGAAGTAACTACCTCTCTCCTCTCTGCTCAGTATAAGTTAAGACACTTCCAAGTTACTCTTTCAGTTACCACTAATACTGTGATTATTCTCTTAGTTCTTCTGTATTTAGTTGAGGTCTCCAGCTCACAATTCAGTAGCCAAATATTTATGTATAGCAGTGATGACAAACCTTTTCAGCACCGAATGCTGAAAAGGTCGCACAGAAACCTTGCATGCGTTTGTTAAGGCCGTGCTCTGGTAAAGCCAAATTTACAGGTTCTAGTGCACAGGCATGCCTGATGATCAGCTGGCTGGCGCACATGCACAAGCCAGTTTTCGACACTGCCATGCGTGTGAAGGGATCACACTCTGGAAAAGCCAAACTTCCGGGTTTGGGCATGCATGCACACCCGATAATCTGCCAGCTGGCATGCAGGCACACACTGGTTTTCTGCACTGCTGTGCACACAAAGGACACCTAGTCATTGTACATGCATGCATTCCAGAAACCCAGAAGACAAACAAACAAGGCTGCACAGTGCCAAGTGACATGGCCTCCCGTGCCACATCACAGATCTATAGGAATAAGATGAAAATTTATTTGGGCATGCTGCTGGTTGAGCATGCTTATAGGTCTTATCAACCATTGAATGTTGACTGATGGGTCCTGGGATGTGCACCTTCTCTGCTGTGTCCTCTGGAGCATTCTCCTCTCAGGATTGAGGATTGTCCTGATCTTGCTGGCCTC
This sequence comes from Thamnophis sirtalis, assembly GCF_051295495.1. Taxonomy (NCBI): domain Eukaryota; kingdom Metazoa; phylum Chordata; class Lepidosauria; order Squamata; family Natricidae; genus Thamnophis; species Thamnophis sirtalis. The sequence goes on along the minus strand of NW_028261381.1, from coordinate 46,731,792 downwards.
CTGTAAAACCTTGAAGACAAGGCTTTACATCCAAGTCTGGGGCCCAAAGGGTGTGAGTTGTCTGGTTTCCTGGCCAAACTTATGACTTTTTCTAAGCTGCCACATACATATATTTCACTTCACCTTATTACAGTACTGTAAACATTTCCCTTCTCTTTGCACAGTGAAGTCCGGCATTGCTTGGAGCCTTTTCTGCACTGTAACAGTATTCGGGGGGGTTCATTTAGATGTGGTTGTTCATTCATAGTGACATGCAAATAGAAAATCACTTTTCTGATTGCTTATTACTGATTAACATCTAACCTTAGCAAACCTGCAAGGGATGTGACACCAAAAACAGAGCTGATTATCATATTTCAAAGCAAAGGCAGATTCTAACAATATAAGCAGAAGCAGATGGACTTTTGTTCAATTACTTTCTTATCAACCATGCACATTCAGAAATATGTGTTTACACTTAAAACATGGATTGCATGTAGTAGGTTGTCTATGGGTTGGATCAAAGGAAAAGAACATGTTCTTCTTTGGGATGGAAATATATTCATAATGATAGAGGGTTTTGGGTTTTTTTTGCAAAATCTCTATCTTTTCTACAATCCTCTTAGAATACTACTAGATGCAGCAAAATGGGCTTTGACCAATAGAGAAAGCTGGTAAAAAGATGGATATTTCACTTTTGGCAAATGCTACTGTTTTGCCCTAGAGCAAAACCTCATAGCCCGTTTGGTCTTTTAGGTGCACACTGGGACAGACTGAGTATTAAAAAGAATGTGCAGCTGCTTCTCCTGAGAATAACACATTCACTTCTTCAGGTTATGAATGACCATCAGTGCATTGCACCTTCTGAAAGAGTCACTCAATATCACAAGTCTTTGACTTGATTGCTAGAAACCCACAGGGGTGAAACTTGAGATTACTGTTTTTGCAAGGCAACCACAGTTTCCTGGTAACATTTATTTTTTTCACAAGAAGTCAGATGTTTTACAATACAAAGTCAAAGCTGCTTTCACTTACTGATTTCGTTGATTAAATCTGTGATGCCCCAAAATACCAGAAAAATGGGCTTTAAATTTAAAATGATTTCCACTATTTTCCAAAAGTGGCAAAGGAAGTAAAGAAACTTTTATTGTCAAAAGAAAAATCCTACTGAGACTCATTTTACTCCAAAGCAACACAAAGCAGAGTGGTGTTTTGAGTTAATGAAATGGATAAATCACAATGGCAAAGACACAAATAGAAATGAGTTGTATATTTTACAGTTAAAAGTGGTGCTCTAGAGAAATTTCTTAGGTATGCATTAGCACAAAGTTCTGAACAATGTCGGTCATAAATGAGAAACTAGGGTCTTACAGGTAGGAAACCCTTCATTCTGCCTCTTCTATTTGCACTATAAAAAAAGGTAAGGACACTATACTTCCATTGTGTGTTCTGTGTTGACCATGCATAACGTGATTCAATTAGAAAATAGACATTTACTTCAGTTATTCTAAAATGAAAATGTAGATAAACCCAAATGATAAAATGCTGCAAGATGTAACTGCTAGTGATTTGTCACAGATAGAAGTTAAATTTGCTTGATTACTCCAACATACTCTACAAGGTGCCCCTGAAGACCACCTGAAAACATCAGAATGCCATCCTTGGAGTTAAACAAATAAACAAACACTGCTAGGCCTAACTGCGAAAGATTGGTCAGTTTTCTTCTAAAGTAATGAATATTCTGAAGATTTGCAGAATTAAATATTGAAGTAAAACCATGTAAGAATGCAAGTTTGGGTAATGTTAGTGGGGGATTCAATTTTTTTTTACTACCAGTTCTGTGGGTGTGGCTTGGTGGGCATGGCAGGGGAAGGATACTGTAAAATATCCATTCCCTCCTCACTCCAGAGGAATGAACTCAGGAGTAGAGAATAGATGCAGGGCCAGTCAGAGGTGGTATTTACCAGTTCTCTGAACTACTCAAATTTCCACTACCACTTCCCCAGAACTGGTTAGAACCTGCTGAATACCACTTTGGTACCATGAGCCAAGGTGGCGCAGTGGTTAAATGCAGCACTGCAGGCTACTGCTAGATCAGCAGTTCAGCGGTTCAAATCCCACCGGCTCAGGGTTGACTCAGCCTTCCATCCTTCCGAGGTGGGTAAAATGAGGACCCAGATTGTTGGGGGCAATATGCTGACTCTCTGTAAACCGCTTAGAGAGGGCTGAAAGCCCTATGAAGCAGTATATAAGTCTACTGCTATTGCTATTGCTATTGCTACTTTGGTAATGTTACACAAAGATTCCCAGGAAGCTGCTGAAGGGATGTAATGATTTTAGGGTTTCTGCCGGTTAGGCCTGGATCGGGCAAAACAGTAGTGGCGGCGGTGGCAGGAGGTTCTGTCCACCTGCCTGGATGCTTCTGTGCATGCGCAGAAGGATCACACACACGAGCAAACAGGTAGTAAAAAATTGGAAACCCACCACTGCTGTAATGGAATATTGTAAGAGAAAGTGTAACAGAATCTAGGGGCACAGTTAAAAGAAGGACCCAGCCAGAATTCCTAAATAGCAACAAATGGACTAAATCCAACACCCCCTTGAAATCTGTGGATCCTTATCTAACTCCAAGCAGGTACTAACATTAGTTAGGAAGATTCCCATACATATGCTGTTTAGCAATAAATCAGTTTAATTGGACCTTTCTGTCTGGACCTGGTATTTGTGCCTAACAATACTGCTTTTGGTAGCAAAATAGAGGGACTGTCACAACAAAATAAAAAACCTGGTTGTTCTGATCTGGTAAATTGGTAGGTCTTTATAGTGACCAGATTGGCTGATTATTTTCTTAGGCAGTTGGCCACCTGTTTCTTTGCCGCAAGAGCCATTAACATTTCCTTGCCCAAAGCTCAACTTTGGCTTGCCCTCCTTTAGAAGGGATTCAAATAATGATACCTTCCTTCTCTATTAAAATCCCATATGGGAATTGAAAACAGAGGTGAATTTGTATAGTGTATGAAATATTAAGGACAATGGGAAAAGAAGAATGGTATATCAATGGCAATTTTTCAATGTGGAGTTAGTAACTTGAGACTGTGAAAAATGACACAAACACACGCACACATTGTGAAGATGGGAGAAAAGTAAAACATGGATTATTGAGATAATCAAGGGATGAGTCAAGTTGATGCACGAGCAAAATAAAAGCTAATCAAGTAACATCTGGAATCCACAGGCAGGCATAAAAAGTAACCCCTAATAAAAAGCGAACTGAAAATCCTCTGATAGTTTTGATAAAACAATGCATGCTGACTTCTGCAAATAGACTGTCAGAACCAGATGGAATGGAAGGTCTGTTAATGTTACGGAACAGTAATGGATGCCTACAAGGGCCTTTGTTTACTGCATGTTGCATTAGGTAGATGTGACACTGAATTTAAAGTTCATAATATACTTTTTAAACATAGTGCATAGAGTGATTCTCCAAGGTTGAGACAAAACCAGCTGTACAAAGGAGAATGGCTTAGAGCAGTGGTGGGATTCAAGTAATTTAACAACCGGTTCTCTGCCCTATGATTTCTTCCAACAACCTGTTTGCCAAACTGCTCAGAAAGTTAACAACCAGTTCTCACAGAGTGGTGCGAACTGGCTGAATCTCACCACTGGCTTAGAGTCAGAACATTGAACTGTGATGTCAAGGCAAAACTCATAATGGAGCAGAAAGACATGGAACTCATGAAAAAGTAGTATATCAACACTCAGAAGATGCCATTTTATGAGCAAAACCTTATACCAAGCCTGGAATAGACAAATCTCACCATACCTACAGACTAAGAATGATCAAATTTGCCATTAACAGTAAAAACATTGATTGATTATCTAGGAATTATCAGAATCGATCCCCAGATTAGGGAAATCCAGCAAAGACTTACAATAAGAATATTCTGAAATCCACTCATTTAAATTTATTTCTTAGTGAAAGTGATTAAATGAATAAATTAATAATTGCAGCCATTCCATCCCATGTGACTGCAATTATGCAGCTAGCATGATGTTATTTATTTATTTAATGCATTTTATGTTTGATTTATTTATTACATTGTTTGCCGCTCATCTCGCTTTGAAGCAGCTCTCAGCAGCTTACATGATCTTGAACTCACAATGTTGTAGTGCACAATGTCCTCAACCTGTGGTCTTCACACTCCTGTGCATGATATCATCACAGAGGTCTATGAAGGCTTGAAGTCATTTCAATTTTAAGTGCAGAGGGGGGATGTAGAATAAAATAGAAGAGAAGAGTTGGAAGGGACCTTGGAGATCTTCTAGTCCAACCCCCTTCTCAGGCAGGAAATCCTATACCATTTCAGACAAATGGTTGTCCAATCTCTTCTTAAAAACTTCCAGTCTTGGAGAGTTTACAACTTCTGGAGGCAAGTTGTTCCACTGTCAGGAATGTTCTAACTGTCAGGAACTTCCATCTCTCTAAATACGAGAAGGAATTAAGGAAGATCTTCCCTTCTATTAAAAAAACATAGTATAGGAATCCAGAAAGAATTAAGAACAAAGCATATGCTCCCCCCCCCAATTTCACTTGAGAATAATAATAGATAAGTTCATATATCAGGAAAATAGTTTAAGATAGGTTGATCTGTGCCCAGTAGTAAAGTTATGGTACAAATTGGCAAGTATTAACTGAGAGGTTGTGGCAATTCTTCCTAGAGAGATAGGCATAGTTTTCCACTATTAATAGATATGGATCCCATGATAAAGCTTAATTCCTAATATTAGATTCCCCCACCACCACCTCTCAAATTATGGGAAAGCAACACTATTTTGCTCCATGGATGTGTTAGACACTGATAAAGAATCTTTAATTTATCTAATGTCCAATAAATATTAAGTCATGTAGTGAGGACTAATGTACTATCACCTGTAGTAATATCTTTTTGCCCCTGAAGTTAAAGTAAATGTTTGATCTTTGCATAATTAATGTTCTTATTGCTACAGGGACTTCTAGGGAGTGGATCTTCTAAGAAAGGAGCAACAGTGGTCCACAAGGACATTCATTACAAAGTGATCATATCCTCCCAAATTTCTCAAATTATACCTTGATGCCAGCAATGTTGTTGCCGCATCTGGCCAGCAATACTTTTATTGAAAAACTTTCTTTTTTTAAAAAAAAAGTTTACAGAGTTGTAAGTTCTTGTACTGTTGCCCCTTTGTGGCCTGATGACAAACCAGACGGATGTCTCTGTGTATCATCTATTTATGCTGAGACATAAAGGCTGAAGTGAACCAACTGTATTTTCCTGATTACTACAGTGGTGACAAAGAATGTAATTTCCCCCGTGGAACAATTCCTGGAGTAGACTGGGTATATGAATAGGGGCCACAGCTCATCAGGCACACTGTATTATACATGGACAATGTAATTTAATTCCCAATCTGTTCATAACAAAGTAAAGAAGCGAGTAGGCAGACATTATAAATTAGAGCTCAAGGCAAACCTGGTGTCATTATTATAGTTATATTACAGAGTCATTTATCAAAATGGATTAAATATTAATGAAGTTTTAATTGCTACTGCAGAGCTAGCACAGACCGGTCTAGGCAATGTACGCATGAACACTGCAAGTTACTCCTCTGCCAAAACTGGTCTAGATTAAGTCTTTTAAAACTTCTATGCTGCATACTGGAAGGAGATTGGATTTCCTGGAATTTTTTAATGTACCAAGAATCATACCACTCAGCCATGTTTGAAAGAGACGGAGGTATGTATGTATGTATGTATGTATGTATGTATGTGTGTATGTGTGTATGTGTGTATGTGTGTATGTGTGTATGTGTGTATGTGTGTATGTGTGTATGTGTGTATGTGTGTATGTGTGTATGTGTGTATGTGTGTATGTATGTGTGTATGTGTGTATGTGTGTATGTGTGTATGTGTGTATGTGTGTATGTGTGTATGTGTGGTGGGATTCACTTACCTTCCCTACAGGTTTGCAAATTTGAGTGTGTCCTTGCTCGCTTCACTCACATGCGCCACATCTCCACATGCACACTGCCTCCTGTGCATGTGCAGTGCTCACACATTATGTCAGGGCAGGTGGGAGGAGTCTCCCGCAGCTGCTGCTACTGGTTTACTCGAACCGGAGAGAACTGGCTGAATAGCACCTCTGGTATGTATGTATGTAGATACTTTTCTCTCTGTCAGAGCAATGAAAGCAATTCTTGAGCAGAAGCTACTGTCACATGTTTGATTCACTCTTTCTCTGATACCCATATATTTAAAATCAAAATGTAAGACTCATCACCTTAAATTCATCTTTTTGAGACAGACAAACTCACTATTAAAGACATCCAGGCTAATTCCATGTAACTCTCTGGGAAGATTTGCAGTTAGTTCAAGGCAACCAACTTGAGAAGCATTTTGCTGTTTCGTGAACAGTAAGAAGAAACACATGTCAAATGGATCATCTCTCTCTCTCTCTCTCTCTCTCGCTCTTTCTCTCTCTCTCTCTCTCTCTCATTGCCAAGTGGAGCTTTTCACTGAGCTTGTAAAGCAGCTCTAGAGAGCAGTGATAGCTGTGCTCAGCTGCTTCTCCCCAAACATTTCCAAAGCTGATGATGTCAGACTTCTGAATTTTTACTTCTTGAGGTGGCAAAATGCTGTCAATCCCGGTTTTGGCAAATCGCTAAAAATAACCATCATGTAAAAGTTTAATGTAAAAAGTGCACCTTGTTATAAACAGATACTTTATATCATAGCATAATTTAATGATGCTACCGAAGGTTACTTTTCTCTTCATACTAACAGTACAGGTCACTCAACAGAACGATAATAGATCTCATGTAGGCAAAAGAAACAGAACCAATCATTATTTGTATATTGTTAGCATACAGAGATGTGGTAACAGCTAGAGACAGAGGAATCAATTTCTGATCTGAGTCAGTTTGAGGTGTGTACACCTGAAAGGTTATTCTGGGTTTCCATTATTTTTACTAGCGGTTAGCTTGTGTGTACGACACTTTTGCATGCACAGAAGCATCCGGTCAGGTAGAGCCCACCACCACTGCCACTACCGGTTTGCCCAATCCGGGTCAAACTGGGAGCAACCTACCTCTGACTTGCAATAAAAATTCACATCAAGCTATATAGTTCAAATGTAGATTTAAATAACTGAGTTGGTGAAATCCCATCATGCCATTTTCACGTCCGGCTCTGATCTTTCTGGAAGATCTTAGGGGGCGGGGGGGGAGGTGTAATTCTATCCCCTCCAGTCTCCTGCACAATAACCTATCTTTTTCAGTGGGCCCTTTCAAGACATTGAAAGAGCTATAATGGATCATTTCAGAAATGTGATAATCATAGGGATGTAGGAAACCTGGCTTTTCAAGACTACCTACCCCTTCTTTATAGCAACCAAGCAAATAATTGCCCAGTAAAAGCACACCAAATTCTTCAGTCTCCCCACAACTATCATTAGAGGCAAGCTGGATCAATAGTAGTGTACACTCATTATGATTAAGTGGTTTGACTTTTAATGCATTTAAGCAACAAATTTTCTGAAGAAAATTAGTTGGTCACAAAAGTAAAAATAAGATAGATTTCTTGATGAATCTCTTTGGTCATCAATCCGTTAGTTATATATATATATTTATATAGGTCAGGTATTTTATAATAATCTAAGCCTTGTTGTCTAAATAGTAATAGAAAGTTCCCTATGGGAGCATGCAATAAGTCTTGTTTGATTTAGAAAAGCTTTTCTATTCAGTAGTTTTATGGTTCCTATGGCTACAGGAACTTGGCACAGGAAGTTTAGCAGTGAGAGAAACCTACAACAGAATGTCCTAGATTAATAGCCACTTACTAGCAAGGTCTACAGTTCAAAGCTGGTTTGTTCTCAGAGTTCTTAAGCAAAAGTATATTCTAAAGAGTAACTAAGTTGGTCCAAGAGACATAGTACATGGCTTGGAATAAATAGGAAAAGCCAAAATATGTTCAAGCAAGAAATTGTGCAAGCAACACTCTGAAAAGTTGAAAGATGAGGATAAATATGCAAAGCAGGATATCTTCCAAATATATTATCTAATTATTTTTTCTGGAGAAATTGTGTTTTTCCAAGCCCTTAATGGGGAAGGGGAGGGGCTTATTATAAATTTTTTAATTCCAGAATTATCTTCGCTCTTTTTATATCAAAGGAAGAGGTTTTCCATTGTATGTCCCCTTTGGAAGATGGATGCCACAAACTTCTGCAAATCTTGCTCCTAAAGAGATTCCAAATTCTCCTCATTAGAGGAATCATTACAGACAGACAAAACATTCAAGCTAGCCCTTGAATGGAAGATTGCTTAGAAAATCTCAGGGTCATAAACTAGATTGGAAGCTGAAAAAACATCTTAGAAGACAGCCAAGGTAAAACATTTCCAAAGTTTTGCAAAGAGAATGGCACAATTATATCCATGTAGTCTCTTAACTGTTAACTGATATTAACTGTTGATTAATATCAAGATTAAACCCAAAATATGATAATGCAGAATCTATTACCTGACAAAGATTGGTGTAGTTGAACAAATACATAGTTATAATTACACTTTTTAAAATGCACATCCTGATTTCTGTCACTGAGTTTTGAGGAACAAATGGCAGACGTAAAACAATGCTGTGAAAAGCAGAGCCAACAATAGCGGTGGAAAGACAGCTACTCCCTGTAAGAAAGTATGATACAGACCCCTCTGACAAGTTTAGAGACTGGAACACAAGAAGATAGCCACTTTGCTCAAACTGCATTCACACCTTTGAAAGACACTAAGTCCACACATACTTCCTTTTCTAATCACTTTTGGAAATTGCTCATTAACTGATTTTCATCTATTAGCAACCTTTGGATCAGCAGATTTTTAAAGTATTGGGGGACAAAGCAGTTTACTCTGATTTCATCCTTCTATTCTAGTCAATATATACAACAATATTTTCAGTAGCACTTTGTTGCTTCTGTTAGTAATTATTATTTTTATCCGACTGGTCACTTCATCTCTACCAAAGAGTAATAGATGTAATTCCTCGCACTGGCACTAGTAAGTTTTATGTACCTTTCATGTTCATACAGTTTGCAACATTTCTTCTGACTTGTTCCATAACTTTCACTTTTTGCCAGCATACTGCATTGTTTTTGTATCCCTTCAGAAAATTGACCAACTTGAGAAAGAATACCAGAGTTGATTGGAAGAATGCCACCCAAGCCATTCACTTGGTAACTGTACTTGACTGGAAGTCTTAATTATGAGAAGAATTTCTTTTAAGAAAAAAAACTTCATACCAACCAATATCTTTTGGAGTTGACTTGGCTACGTTACTGCATTTATTCAGACATCAGGACACTGAGCAGAACAGTATTTTTATCAGATAGAATCCAAATGCAATGTCTGGCCTTTCAAAATGAATGAATCATAGAACATAGAACTGTCTCTTCTTTTGTTTTTCTTTTGGGCAAATCTTATTTTGAATTTGTTGGTGGTAATGATGATAACTGTCTCTTGAATACATTAGAATCACACAGTGTATGTAATCCCTATTTTTTTCATCATCATCAAGAGCTATATAGGTTGCTGTTGTTGAGTTAACAATTGGTTAGGAGTTAAGATTCTGAATCCTGGATTACACTGAAGAGAAAGGAAGTGGGTGTATATTTCAAGTGCATTTGTTGCCTAAGGCATGTTCCCATTCTTTAGCTCAATTCACTTTATGCATTCAGAAATTCAGTTAATAATTCACTTAGCTGAACTTGTGAGTCCTTAAGAAAAGGAAAAACTGTTATAGCAAAGAGCTTTGCTGTGAAAAGATATACCTACAAGTCCTGCTAATGGATATCTTTATTGGCGTTATTGGCATCATTAAACTAGTAACAAAAATTGTACTTTTATAAATTTAAATAATCTGTAGCCTGTGGATATGATGGCTCAGTGGCTAAGATGCTGAGCTTGTCAATCAGAAAGGTCAGCAGTTTGGCAGTTCAAATCCCCAGTGTCACGTAACAGAGTGAGCTCCTGTTACTTGATCCAGCTTCTACCAACCGAGCAGTTCGAAAGCATGTAAAAATGCAAGTAGAAAAATAGGGACCACCTTGGCGGGAAGGCAACAGCATTCCGTGCACCTTCGGCATTTAGTCAGGCTGGCCACATGACCATGGAGACGTCTTCAGACAGTGCTGGCTCTTTAGCTTTGAAACGGAAATGAGCAACACCCCTAGAGTCGGGAATGACTAACACATATGTACGGGGGAACCTTTACCTTTTAGCATGTGGATAAGAATTTACAGTCCTGACAACTTTATGATATTTGGACTTAAGGGAATTCTTAGAGTGAAAATCCACACATCTTAAAAGTTACCAAAGTTGAAAAACACTGCACTGGATAAATAAAAACAGTGAGTTGCACTGAAAGGTCATAAAATGCTATTTATATCTCACTCTTAGACAATATAAGGACAAATCCCATTGGGTCACAATTAATTAATATCCCTGTTCTTGAAGTTTTTGTAAAGTGATGTGGAATTTATATAACCTTTTTGTCATCATTCATTTGAATGGTTGGTTTTCTGGTAAATGAAGAACAGCTTGCCTAATTGTTTAATCACATACCTGTCTAATTGATCACACTAATAGCCAACAGATGGAATTCCAGACAAAAGAGGGATTTGGAATAATTTGGGTAAGTCCTGTTCTTAAAGGAAGAACTATAGACCTCAAATTACAAAAGTAACAGAGGTGATATGTTGCCGGTTCACACTGGTTCAGGCAAACTGGTAGTAGCGGTGGCACGAGGCTCCGCCCACCCACCCTGATATCATCAAGAACTTTCTGCGCATGCACAGAAGGTTCTGTGCATGCCCAAACGTGCCCAGACATGCCCAGATGGGGCATACATGCTCCCGCTCCCAAACCAGTAGTGAAGAAAATAGAATACCATCTCTGAAAAGTACCCAATGATTTGAGGGGGAAAAAATCCTTTTCTTATTACATTCCAAATGACTGAAACCAATATTTATTGAGATCAGATGTTAATAGCAATATGAGTAGCATTTAAATTTATACACCACTTCACAGTGTTTTACAGCCCTCTCTAAGCAGTTTACAGAGTAAGCATATTAACCCTAACAGTCATTTTACTGACCTTGCAAGGATAGAAGTATGAGTCAACCTTGAGCCAGTGAGAGCTGACCTGCTGAACTATTTGATACAGTCCTTTAAGATGAGCACTGAGTGTATGCGTTTTTATTTCTTTATATGCACACAATCACAGAGACACATATACATAATATATATGTACCTGGAAGCATGAAGCCTGAAGATGACGAATGAGACTTCGTCGAAACGTCACCAAGACACTTCCAATTTTACGCGGGAGAAAACCCGAATAACCAAAGACCTACATACTAACACCCGTGAAAACCTCAGAAAACACACACACACACACACACACACACACACACACACACACACACATATATATGTTGTATTTGTGCTGATTGTGACACTATATATATATATACACACACACACACACACACATATACACATATATATACACATATATACATATACATACATATACATATATATATACATATATATACATATATATACATATATATACATACATACATACATACACACACACGTGTGTGTGTGTGTGTGTGTGTGTGTGTTTTCTGAGGTTTTCACGGGTGTTAGTATGTAGGTCTTTGGTTATTCGGGTTTTCTCCCGCGTAAAATTGGAAGTGTCTTGGCGACGTTTCGACGAAGTCTCATTCGTCATCGTCAGGCTTCATGCTTACAGGAGCAATGTGAGATCTCGGCTGTTTCTTCCTTTTAACTGCCAGTGGGGGTTTGAGCTCATTGGGTGGGAGCTTGGCTGTGTTCTGATTGGGTGGAGGTGTGTTCTGATTGGTTGGAGGTTTGTGTTTCATGTAAGGATAGGAGGGGTTTAAAGTGGCTAATGGTGCAGTTGCAGTCTGGCTTCTGGTCCTTGGTCGTGCCTCATCATCAGTGTGGGTTTCTTTGTGGATGTTTGGTGGTGACATCCTGTGTGGCTTTTGTGAGTGTGGGCCTGGTGTCATTCATCATGTTAGGGACTCGTTTATCAATAAGGGCAGGCTTCCGAATGGCTGGCAGGCGGGAGGTATCGTCCCGCCTTTTTAATGCTGTGTGGGTGTTTTTCTATCTTGATGGCTTCTCTGATTATTCTGTTGTTAAAATGTTCAGCCTTGGCAATAGTTCTGGTCTTTTTAAAGTCAATTTTATGTCCTGTAGCTTTAAGGTGTTTAAGGTATATAGTATTTATTTAAAACAATTCTTGAGCAGAGGGACCTAATAGTTGAAGTTTCTCTGAATCCAAAGTACACCCACCCTACTTCCTGTTCAGTTTCTTCTTTTTGTCCTTAACGGAGAGTCATCTTTAAAGGTCAACCCATCGGGCAAAAAAAAGAAACTAATATCAGCTTTCTTCCTTTAATTCCTTTAAATTCTTACTGTTCATGTTTCCTTTGGACTCTCCAGTTGTATATTTCCATTTACTTCATTGACAGCATCATTGTGTCACAAAACTGTTCCCATGAATATTTCAACAGGTTTCCAACTAATATGGCCATGAATTTAAGTAAGTAGCTTGGTTGGAGAATGCCTTGACCGATAATATTACAAAACTCAACACCCCAAGCCTTCTCAAATGAAACCAACAAATCTGCTAGAAAGTACATATAGGTTTTCAAAATCCCCAGACCTCTTCATCAGATAAAATAATATAAATCTGTGTTTGGGAGGGAAAGGAAGATAATATTAAAGTCCTGGGAAACCTTTTCATTTTAATGTCCTCTTCTGAAAAATAGATTATACCACATTACATATATTGGCTGATGGCTTTCTTCTTCAAAAATTCGGTGAGTTTTCTTTTGACCATGAAAATGAAACAAATGTACTGGTGACCAAAGCACAAGATAGTTGGATGCAACCTTATATTCTTTTAGTACAAATTTGAGGTTGTGTGTACTGAAAAGCAGGTAAGTTATCATTTTGATAAGGTAAATTTAGAATGGGTTTTCTGCAATACATTTATTTGTTTATCAAACTTGTATTGCTAGATATAGTTATTTATTTATTAGATTTGTTTGTCACCCATGTCAGCTCAAGGCAACATATATCCATTAGGTAAGATCACCACTTTCTATAGTGTGATCTTATAAGTTTTAGATCTCTAACAAAATAAGTAGAATGACTTTTTAAAAATGTAAATAGCATACATGCTGTAGGCTTATATGCCCTGATGAATACATAGGAGAGATGAGAAATAGCATCCTTCCCACCCATATAAAATATCCTGGTATTTGTTGCTATGTATAAACACCACATCTCTCTGTATGGATGACATGTTGTTCAGGAATGACACAAAATATAATTTGGTGCACTTTATAAAGTGCTGTACTATAAAAATGATTGCTATAAGAGGAGAATTTTGATGGCCAATAATGGAAAGGTCAGGGACAAAATTATTTTCTCCAATACATTGTTCCAAACCATGGTGGAAGAGCAATAGGTTATCATGGACATTTATAATAGTTTCAGTCTGGAAAATTGTTGATAGTTTGGAGGCAAACTATTGCTATTTGGGCCTTTCTGTGATGTATTAACTCATCTTTATGATCCAGCAATAAAAATGCTCCTTTCCTGGAAATCATGTAGTCAGGCTCTTAGTTTTGTGTTTGTTATTTTATTCCCATCATAACTAGTGATTTGTTCAGCAATGTTTCAGTGACTAGCCTTTGGGGGAAATGACTTTAGACCAGTAGATTTCCAAAATTAAAATGTTGCTTCCCTTTTCCTGCTATGCATAGCCATTCATCAGTTTAAGAGAAATAGGGTGAGAATACTGCTCCAATTGATGGCCTTTAATGTGTTTCTTGTTGATTTGTTTCCTATGAAAACAAAAAAGGTAAACAGAGAAAGTAGAACTCGTTGCTTTCATTCCTCCCTCCTCCTCTTTTTTAAAACATCCTAAGTGAGAGAGATCAGAGAAGCTCATTGTGTGTGGATATGAATGCCCCTAATAAAAATATGAACCAACTGTGGGTTTTGAAACATTTTCCCCATTGGGAAGCAAAGTTTTCCGATTTTTTTTGAAGAAATCAGCATTTTGAGATTGAATTTAATGAATATTAATTGTAAAGTACATTTCTGTTTCAATAGAAAGCCCTGATTTTCAGATGAACAGATGTCACTTCTATAAAGCATTTGTTTAAAGATATGTTTGCATGATATGTATATTTGAAGTTTTTTTTTTTAAAAAAAACCGAAATAAATTATATGCATATAATTTGCAATATGCTGTTCAATCTGGAATAAAAATGCTTTAATGCTAAGTAGTTAAATAGCATTTCATATTGTATTTACTTTTTAAAACATGTTTCAGAGCTGCTTTTACATTTAGAGAATGAGTTTTAAAATTTGAATTATCTTACACTTTTGCAGAATCTTCATATATAAAGTTATGAAGATATGTTATTATTTGAGATTATAAATATATAATCTCAAAAATTGAATCTCTGCAGAAACCCTTTTTGTCTGACAAAGTAATAAACATGTACATACAATCAAAAATTTAAAGCATCACAATTTGAGAATTAAACAGGGGTTGCTTTAAAATAAACAGGATTAGCAAAAAGTTTGCATTACTATATAACCATTTGGCTTTGAACATTGCTGTTGTATCAGAAGCATAGTATTTAATTGCATTCTCTGTTTTCTTGCCTTCCAGCTAGAATTTGGGAAGCAATATGTTTTCAAAATAAAGAATTTATGCTGGCCAATTTACCATTAGGCCCATTATTCACTGAACTGTTGACAAAATACAGACTTTAATCATCTGCCACTATGCTCTGTTCCAAAATTATTTGCATGAAGAAAACGGCCCTTGGTTGTTTCTAGTTATTTTCATTAGAGACTACAAGGTCAAGCACCAGGGAAGCATTGGGCAAAGTTTAGCTTGCCAAAGGGAAGTTATCGCTTCGCTGAGGAGAAATCCCCGTGATGCTGGCATAAAGTAGATGAATCATTACGTGCAGTGGGAGAAATTAAGGGATAAAAAAATAGGAACACATGAGTGAGCATTGCTTCTTTCTCATTTCATCTCAGCTAGTACTTTGTCTTGAAGGAGTGTTCCTATGTCAGAAAACTTGGACAAAACAATTAGGTTATTCTGTGAAGATTTTGTTTCCCCAAGACTCTTGCTGTCTTCTTAACAAAGTTTTTTAAAGAAGTGGTTTGCCATTGTCTCCTTTCTAGGAGAAAGTGACTGGTCCAAGGCCACCAAGTTGGCTTTGTGCCTAAGGTAAGACTAGAACTCATGGTTTTCCAGTTTCTAATCTGATACCTCTACCACTACACCAAGATAGAAGCATCCTTTATTAATGCTTTGTTTTAAATTGATACATTTCCCATTCATTGAAGATAGGTGCTTTTTGGGTGAAAAATGATATGAGGCCATCAATAGCATATCGGAATTATTATAGACTGAATTTTTTTAGACATCTTTTATAATCTGGGTGTAAATAATGTAGCTGCATCCAAAATTCACATCCTCAGCTTTGGCAATTGGATATATGCACAAAACTATTGAACATTAAACAAAGAGCTATATTATACCAGCATTGAATCAAAGCAAATGCTCATAAGAAACAGAAATATATACACCTCGCCCATGAAACTATTATCCAAAAGGAATATGAATTATTATCCAAAGAGAAATCATTATTTTGACTGCTTAACAAAATGGCTTATTTTAAGGGCTGCCTAGGAATTCCAAACTGGTCAATAGAATTCAAAATAAATAAATATAATTCAACATAAATAATGGGAAAATGTTTATTTTTTCTCTTTATTTTTTCTCTCCCAAGTTTTAGAAGCTTTTGGAAGAGTGTGTGCTTATTATTCCAGAAAATAGCCAAATGCATTGAAATTTGCACAGTAGTCTCTTGAGGAGATTTCGGGGTCCTGGTTTTGTTTCCATTTCATGCATCATTTAAGCTTGGAAGATAGGCACAGCCTTAACACAAGGTTAAGACATCTCTCTGGCATTGTGTCTGCATGAAGGTTTTTCCAAAGGAAGATAGATCTGTGTTGTCATTCAACTTTTTAAGCCTATCATTGCATAAAGCATGAAATCAAAGCAACTCTAAAACACAAGGACAACTCTTAACTTTCCAGATCAAAAGTTTCAGGTTCAGTAGAGAATCCCTAGTCTTTTTACATTCAAAAATGTAAAACATTCATATCTGAGATCCATATCAAGGTTTACCAAGATAATAAGATTAAGAATTCATGGGGAATTTGGATCAATACATGATAATTTGGCTTTGAATGTTCCCCTTGTATAGAATCATAATATTTAATCACATTCTCTGATTTCCTTCCTTCCAGCTGGAATTTGGGAGGTAATGTTTTGGTTTTTATTTACTTATTTTTAATGTTTTATTATAATTTGTCAAGCAATGTATTAAAAATAAATAAAGAAAAAAAGATAGAAAAAAGAAGAAAAGGAAAAAGAAACCGAACACAGAATTATTAAAACATAACATAGAATAATAGGGTAGGAAGAGACCTTGGAGGTCTTTTAGTCCAACCCCTTGTCCATGGCAGGAGATCCTATACCATGGGTGTCAAACTTGCGGCATCATGTTGCTGTCACATGACATATCATTCCCCCTTTGCAGAGTTGCTGTGGGTGTGGCTTGTGTGTGACACATCCAGCCTGTGGGCCACCAGTTTGACACCCTTATACTATACTATTCCAGACAAATGCTTGTCCATTCTCTTCTTGAAAATGATGGAGCACCCACAACTTCTGGAAGCAAACCATTCCACTGATCAATTATTCTCATTGTCAGGAAATATCTCCTTAGTTCTAGTTCTTATTTCTGTCCTGCTTTCTGTCAAATAACTGTCATCTTACTTTTCTTCCCTTCCTATTCAACTCTTTATAATCCCCAAATCATACATCCTCAGATCACTTTTCTACTGTCAACATAAAGTCCATATAAGGTATCAAGGTTTTTAAAGAAAGTCTCTATTGTGTTTTCATTGACCAAACTGATCCACTTTGCCATTTTTGCAAGCTCCATCGATTTTATAATACGATATTCCACTGTGGGAATTTATTTATTTATTGAATTTATATGCTGTCCACCTCATGGTCCCCTAACTTTGGGCAGCTTACAACATTATAAATTATTCTTCCATTTTTGTTTGTACAATAATCTTGCCACAGTTTCTATATACAATATTATTTTCTCATCTGTCTTTTCTAGTTCAACATCCATAAAACAGTGTTGGGATTCATCTTTTTTTAACTACCGGTTCGGTGGCATGGCTTGGTGGGCAGGGGAAGGATACTGTAAAATCTCCATTCCCTCCCCACTCCTTGGGAAAGTTACTGCAAAATCCCCATTTTCTCCTGTTCAGCTGGCACTCAGGAAGCAGAGAATAGATGGGGGTGGGGCCAGTCAGAGGTGGTATTTACTGGTTCTCCAAACTACTCAAAATTTCTGCTACCAGTTCTCCAGAACTGGCCAGAACCTGTTGAATACCATCTCTGCCATAAAACCCAATAGAAATAATTCTGCTTTCATTGTAAAATCAATCCTCAGTACCTATTGCATCGTGTACAAATTGACATACGACATTTATTTGTTTTTTCACATGTCCACCATGAACAAGACGTTGG
This sequence comes from Thamnophis sirtalis, assembly GCF_051295495.1. NCBI lineage: Eukaryota > Metazoa > Chordata > Lepidosauria > Squamata > Natricidae > Thamnophis > Thamnophis sirtalis. The sequence goes on along the minus strand of NW_028261381.1, from coordinate 46,714,040 downwards.
TATACTAGATAGAGTATTTATGCTGGCCAATTTATGAAACCAAATAAAATATATTTATTACAGTCTTTGAGCCTTTACAATTAAAAAAAAATACACAATAAAAGAAAGAATGGTCAGTACTGGACAGTTTATCATTGGCCTACCCTTAGAATACCTCACTAACAGTAAGGACAATTAACCAGTGGAACAGCTTGCCTTCAGAAATTGTGGATGCTCCATCACTGAAGGTTTTTAAGAAGAGACTGGACAGTGACTTGTCTGAAAGATATTGGTTCTCCTGCTTGAGCAGGGGGCTGGATTAGAACACCACCAAGGTCCCTTCCAATTCTATTCTATTCTATTCTATTCTATTCTATTCTATTCTATTCTATTCTATTCTATTCTATTCTATTCTACTACATCTTGTAAACTGCATGAAAATTCAGCAGGACAACATTAGATAAATAGAGAGACATATAAATCTTTCATGTTTTATGTACATAGAAGAGCCTTTCTTGTCAGTCTACTTCAATATGCTGTTTAAAACAACATCTTGACATTTTAACACGAAGCATTCAGAACCTGCTGAAAATGTTTGCGCTGCAAACTCTACATGTGCACAATGTACCACATCACCCCTTCCATTTATCAATTCTGCTTGAATCAGAATGAGGTCTGACTCGACAAGCCCTGGTCTATATAATGAAGCAGAGATCTGATCCCCTGAAAATTTCTCTTCAATAGGACACAATTTTGTTGGTTGCTAGAAAATACAAAAAAAAATAAAAATAAAAAAATCCTTCTGTTCACAAAAGAAGAACGATGCTCATTAAAGAGAAGGATTTATATGAGGGGAAAGAGAGAGAAATTCAGTGGCATACTTGAGTAAAGAAATGATCTGAAGATATGGGAAAGACATAAAGATTAAATAGTGTGCAGTATACAAGTAAGGCGTGAATGTCCTCCGTTTAAAACAAAAATTGTAATGGCCTTTCATTTAGGAAAGTTGCATGTCACTGCACATAAGAACAAAAAACAAAATTGCCTTGAGATTTAAAGATAGGAAATGTTATAAATCTATTCTAATTCAGGGGTCCCCAACCCATGGGCTGTGGCATGCCAGAAACCGGGTTGCAGAAACAAGCGAAGCCCCATCCTTGGGATGCAGACAGCATGCGAAACCACACCCCCTCCAGGCAATGGAAAAACCTCTCTCCACTGAACCAGTCTTTGGTGCCCAAAAGTTTGGTGGTCACTGTCCTAATGCATATCCTAAGCAGAAAGTAGTTTGAGAAAGCACTGGGATCACTCCCATCACTAACAGCTTAAGCAGAAAGATCATTTTCATTTGGGTACAGATTCTTTAATCCAATGCTCCACCTTCCTCCCCATATAAAAACTTATATGTTTCACAATGACTAAAGGATAGAGCCAGAGAAAAGGAATATAACTAAAATATATAGTCAAAGGAAATAGGCAGATAAATGACTGAAGCTTGGAAAATGGTCCCCTTGTCAGTCAACAAGAATGCTGATTTACCACCAATTTACCAGGTATTTAGGAGCCAAAGGCTCAGCAGCACAAGGAAACAACAATCAAGGACTTAATAGCTGGCCATCAACATCCCCCCCCCAACAAAGAACAAAAAGCCACACACAACCAGGTACTCCATAAATACTATGCAGACGTTCTGCACAAAGAGAAGAGGCAAGGCAAGGCAATAATGAGAAAAAAGACTTTCCACAGATTGTGACAGTTGCAAGACAAAGCAAATCTACAGCAAAACCAGAAATAAATTGAACAGTTTTTAAAACGTCTGCAAAGTTTTGTGTAGGGATGTCCAGATCCAGGTGATGCTCTCTTATGTTTCATAATCTTTCCAATGTTTACATCAGTAATTCCATTTCAGATTTTACAGTTCTCACTCTAACAATGTGGCAGCTCAATGTTTAAACATGTAGTGCCTCTTTATCAGTGGTGGATTCCGGGCAGTACGTCCTGGTATGGGCATATCGGTGGCTGCTGGGAGCAGCCGCCAGCGTACCAGAACAGTGCTTTGGAGGGCCCACCCGCTCACGCTCATCCCTTACCTGTATTTATGCCAACCAGGCCATTTGTGCACATGCGCACAACATATGGCGTCTGCGCGATGCTCTGCCGAGCATCGCACAGTGGTGGGTACACACACGTGCACAGCACACATGCCTGTGGTGGACACCCAGCCCTGTCGCAGTGTACCAGTTGTGATGGGATCCGGAACCCACCACTGCTCTTGATGGGTGTTTTCTAGGTGTCTTCACAAACAACACTATTCTGTCTTCAGAGTGTTTGCTGATATTTGGGTACATTATGCTTAGGAACTTTTGCTGATGATGATATGCAAGCAATTCTGCTTAAACTATAATCTCCATCCATAGCTCATCTTCATCCATAGTCCTCCTAAAATGATATACAGAGACTAGTCCAAGAGTCTGTGGTGAAATAATATTTCAAAGTAATCAGGCTCGTGTATTTTATAGCTTCAGGTCTTGAATCTTCAGTGCCTCCAGAATATTAATAAGATAATTGTGAAAATTAGCTTTTTAGATGTTTTCTTGGTAAATTCTAATTACCGGTATTTTTTCAAAATGAAAAACCAGAGTTTTTAGAGTGAACACTTTAGAGAATTTCTTAGCCAGCATCAAAGATTTTTGGTGCATTGTGGTAATATAAAACTCATACTCAAAAATAGACTATTCGATATCTTGTGTTAAAAATAAGAAAACTAAATTGTCTCAGTTTTATTCAAATATATGTCTTTTTAAATTCAATTATCTTTAATAAGCCCCTCTTTATTTGTTCATTTATTTATTGGATGTGATTTTATTTTTATTCTTGTACTTATTACTAATATTTGTTATGACCTTATATTTAAGCTCAATCCAAACAAAAATATCACAATGTGAACTCAGTTATGCTTTTGAAAGTATTTGAGTTAAAATAAATGGGAGACAATCTCTTCCAAATATGCTATTTCCAGGAAATGTCTGACTTGCTTTGCATGCAGCTACTTTGGCTTCAGAAACTCAATACCTAGAGAGTATTCCAGTTGCATCCATTCCAGAATCAGCCAATGCTGAACTCTGCTCCCTCCAGGTGACCAATAAGGGGACTTGGAAATCATCTCTTGTTACCATATCCCACGAATATCGCCTTAGATACTGGTAATACAATGTCTTGTTTAAGACCTGGATGTATGAGGTGCTGCAGTGATAGGCTCCTCTGACCTCTAGCAGCCCTATGTAACATATTTCATCTTAAGAAAGGTTGGTGGTTTTACAATTGTTCTTGTTGGATTGATTCAGAACCTGGTTAAAAGCTCAGTATAGTTAAGATGCTTTTAACTTTTTAACTTTCATGGGGACATCTCTCTAGCCTTGCTTTAAACAAATTACAAAAAGTGCTACCTAATAACATCAAATGTGTGACTCCCAGCATTGGTGGTGGCCAAAAGTTGGGTTTAAAGAGTTAAGGGTTATATATTATTTTCAAAAGATCCATTCTCCCTCTTAAAACTCCTGAACCCCTTCTGAAATAGTCCCTAATTCTGCTCACATTTGGAAAGTGGATTATATAAAGTGTAGGGCAACCTAGAGTTTATGAAAGTTGTACCATCTTGGCTTAAATATTTCTTTTCTCATATCCTGTTGATCCTTCTATCTTTTTTATTACTATTCTACTATATAATGAATAGCTTTTTTTAAACATCTAGAACATTACTAAAGATTAAAGTTTTCATTACCCAACTCTTCAAATTTCACAAAAGTGGAAGAAGGCATGAGCAGACCATCTCCCTCTCTCTTTCTCTCTGGGTGCACATGCCTTCAAGTCAATGTTGACTTCTGTTGACTGCCTGGACCAGTTCATGTATTTTTCCTGGCGAGATTTCAGAAATGGCCTATCCTTGCTTGCTTCCTGATTGAGAATGAGTAACCAGTCCAAGGTCATCTAAGTGGCTGGGTTTAAGGTGGGACTACAATTCACAGTCACAAAGCATCTAGGCTGATCACCCACTTCTGCCTCAAAGTTCACAGGAAATCTCACTTTGAAAAGCCAAGCCCAACCCAGGAGCAGTGCAAGGGCCAGAATTCAGAGCAGAAGCAGAATATAAACAAACTAAGCTCTGCTTTGATCAGGAAGCCGATATCAGGCAAATTTACAAGACCGAACATATTCTTCGACTGACTCTGCTTGGTTGGAGCTTCACATTAAAATTGCTAATATGATAGAAATTGATATGTATATACGGCATTTCACTTTTAATATGCAACATTCTTTTTGAGTTTTTACAGCAGTCCACAGATTAAAAATAATATGCAATTGTTGTGTGAGCTGTCACAAAATGCCATCAGAACTCAAGGACTTGGATGTTAGATTTTTATATAAATGTTACACAGAGGGAAGAATAAGATATAAATTTGAATGTTTCTGTATACTGGCAAAATTGGAGACTATCATTATTTTATATGTCATGAAATAGTTGAGAATCTTCACGCTACACGGAAAATGTAGTGCTATATGGTAATGACACAATAAATAGCAATTGCATGAAATAATCAGCACAACAGCTTATTCTACCACACCACATCTATGTATAATTTGGCCTATGTGCTATCAATCTTTAGTATGTATCATTTTTGCTAAGAATTTTGATTGTAACTATAAAATCTAATATAAACCAAACTTAAAGAAAAGAGAATAGAAAGGAGTAAAAAATGCAAGCAAAAATAAAAACTGAAACAAAGAGAAAATTAAGAATATATTTAAGAAAAAAAGTGATACATTAAGGAAATGATTCTAATCATCATCACAAGTAAAAACAAATTTAGTGACTCTTCAACCAAAGATTACACATATTTAGCTCTTCATCCCCTGTGATAAGCCTTAAAATTTGGTGGATATGCAAGAAAGCTAGAAAATATTGGGATCAAATAACCGTGAATGTACAATTGAAATCGGAGATTTTTCTTTTGGATTTAATGGACAGATGGAAATATCTTATGGAATTTAGCTCGTATATGATAACAGCAGACACATGCATGCATCTTACCATCCAGAGTGCCTCCGCAAGCCTCCGCAATGCTCCTGCTGCTCGGCGGAGCATTGCACAGGCGCTGTATGCGCCATGCACATGCATGGAAGCCCCTAAGGGTTTAAAGACAGGTAAGGAGTGTGGGCAGAAGGGTGGGCCCTCCAGAGCACCATACCGGAACAGTACCTGGTGCTCCGGGCAGGCTCCAGTACACTTGTACCGGGGCATACCACCTACTACCCACCACTGATCTGTAGCAAAGAAAGTTGGGATTAATTCTTTTTCTTTTTCTTTTTTTCTTTTTCCCCTCTTTCTTTCTTATACTTTTATTTTCCTCCTTTCCTGGACTTTTTTCTTTTCCTTTTTTTCTGTTTATTTTTAACTTTGATTTTTTTTTCCTGAAAATCAATAAAGCTAAATAAAATTTGTTTATGGATGAGACATGAGAAGAGGAGATATTTTATTAAAGTACCAGAGAGGATTACAAATTACTGAGATTGTACTTGATGGAGGGGAAAGTCATTTCTTTATATGTCTCTTTTTTCCTTATTTTTTATTTTCTCTGTATTTATTATTTGTTACTTCTTAAATTCTTCTTTGTTTATCTTTGTATATAAAAGATTTAATAAAAAATACTATTAAAAAATGAACATCTGGCCTACCCAAACACTGTGTTGATTGATGGTTAACCTATATAAGTTGCCACTAGGTTCTCTATGTCCTATATTATAAATCTTTAATCAAGATTTGGCAACTATAATTAAAATAATGAAAATATATTACTGAAACAAGATGGTACAGTTGAGTTCTTCCGTGTAATCAATACTCATAAAAGTCTCTGGAGAGATTTATTTTCATAATTTTATAAATGTTTATGTAAAAGATCTATTATTCTTCCTATCAGCAAACTCAGAATTGTAAACAAGCTACAGAGAAGATCCAACCCAATCTTAGAGTAAACCATGATTTTAAATTGCCCCCATGATATTTAAAATTTGTCAAAACTTTTTGTGAATTCTTCTGTGTTAAACCACTTTGGAACTTTCATTGAGTTTCTGATGTTCTCCTTGCCAGCTTCTGAAACTCGCATTGATTTTCTTAAGATTGTCCTCAAATAAAGTACAGAAAATAGGCTCATGTCTGAAATTCATGTTCCTGCCAGACACAGTTCCTCTGATATATTGCAACAATACATCAGAGAAAAGCTGGCCTGTTGATCTATTACAGTGATACTACAGAGCCTTAGAGAAGAAACAAGTTAGAATTCTAACTTTAAAAAAAATGAGCCTACTTTTCAAACATGGTCTACTGCTGGCTAAGGAATTTCACTGTACCGCCCAGCCCCCCAAACCTCTAGTTGAAACCATATCAGATTGCAAGGTGGACATTTCAAAAGAACATGCTCTTTACTGGCACATATTTAATGCAGCTTTTGTTACTGGGAATGTAGCCAGATGCTCTTTATAAATTCTTCAAAGCCAAACCTTTTAAGCTGAAAGTAGGCCAAAGTCACTTAGGAGATGGTAGAATAAAATTCTACCAAAAAGAAGTACAAGAGAGCAGAAGAAGTGGCTCTGTTCTCCTAATATGCACATATTGTTACAACGCACTAGCTTCTGCAGGAGCAAAGATTCAGGTTCCTAGCTACTACAAAAGCCAAGGGCTGTATATCAGGTGCCCAAAGGTTTTCTCCTGCAAACATCCATGGAAACATGGAAAGAGTCTGAAAAAGTTAATATCATTTGAGTGTTGGTGAGTATCCTTCATTACTTTAACTTCGGAACAGGGATTACTCTTACCCTAAGATCTAACACTAACAGCTTATTCTCACATCCCTTAAGCATGTGTGAGAAGTTTTATATCAAAATATATTTTATTCTTTAAACCAGGGGGTGTCAAACTCAAGGCCCGTGAGCCAAATCCGGACCATGGGGTGCTTAGATCTGGCACGCAGGACTACCCTGGAAACAAGAACCATTGCACAGTGTCTCTGCTAGCAAAATGGAGCTTGGGAGGACAGAATGGCCCTCTCAGGCTCCATTTTCAGCTGTGATGGCCTCCTGAAGCCCTCTGTCCATGAAGATGGAGCTCAGGGAGCTCCATTTTCACTGGCAGAGGGCTGCAGGAGGCCATTGTGACCGAAAACAGAGCCTCAACAAGTTATGTTGAGCTGGCCACACCCACTCCAGCCACATCCACCCCATCCATGCCCACCCCAGCCCCTCTAGGTCAGACACAATCATGATGCAGTCCTCAATGAAATTGAGTTTGACATCCCTGCTTTATACTGTTTCCATCTTCCTTTAAAACAGAATCCACAATGGTCTGAAAATCAGCATCTCCACCAGATATTTGACAGTCAAGCTGAAACTAAATGAATTAAATAAAAATAGCAAACGGGAGGGGGGATCTTTTACTCAAATCTCTAAATACATTACCCAGATTTAATCTACATATCAAAGGTTAAAGTCTGCAAATAGAAAATAAAATTAAATTCATTAAATTGGGGTCTCCCAGCAGAATTGCACATTCACAAGAATATGCACCACAGAAAGACCTACACATAGAGAAACACACCAGAGTTGCTGCCGGTTTGGCCCAGTTTGGAGGAGCTGGTAGTGGCGCGGAGCAGCTGAGAGAGAACAGGTACGGTGGCCCTTTTGGCCCACCCGCCCGCGCTCTATACCTGTTTTTATGGCAAAAGGCAAATTGTGCACATGTGCACAGCATGCAGTGCCTGCACAAGCTCCGACAATATAAAAACTCTGTTGCTGTACCCTATTACTTTGCAGCTGCCCCTGCTTTAGGAATAAAGTATCTTTCTTCACAGCTATTTGGATCTCATTTTTATTTATTCTTGCACAATCTCGGCTTGAGTGGGAACCCCAAACTCTTCTTCGGACACATGGCATGGACTTAACCAGTCCAGAGTTATGTAAGTAAGATGGGGAATTATATATAGTGAAATCAATCAATCAATTAATCCCATATTTTTTTTAAAATGCCAAGTCCTTATGTCTTCATTTTATCCCAAGCTGCAACTTAGTCATCTTTAGTTATAGCAGTAACTGTAACAGTAACAGCTTCTGATGCTGACATCAGATATACTGTGTGTGTGTGTGTGTGTGTGTATGTGTGTGTGTGTGTGTGTGTGTGTGTGTTCCAGCATAACTCTGGAATTCTTTGAGCAATTTCAACCAAACTTGGTTCACAGATGACGTACCTGCTGGAGAAAAATATTGTGGGGGTAAAACACCCCCGAAACCCCTCAGGGTGTGTGTTCTGTTAAGATACAGCCTGTTATGCCATAAAATGCCTTCTACTGTGCAGCACAGTGCAGTTGCCATGGTAACGGCTTCACAGTACTCCACAAAAGGGCTCCTTCTGGTAACGGGGGGAAAATTCAATGCTAGAAATTACATTGGTTCTGGGCATTATCCCCCTATAAATAAATACCCCAGCAACATTGGTTTATTGGCTAGTCAGAAGATAAAAGGGAGAAAATGCAAATCTTTTCTTCTTGCAGCACTCTGTCTAACCGAGGTTCCTTTTCTGCAGTTAACAGGTAAGATGGGAGGTTCAAAGCAATCAGGATTATTGGCAGCAATACTCATCCAAGGGAGGAACGAGAGACTGAGCACTTAACTGGGGAGAGAAATTTTTAGAGGCTTTGACTGAGAAAGGATTAAGCCTTGAGGTGTCATGAGGAACACGGCAGAGGAAATAGATCTAACAAATAAAGAGGGGTCAAGCAGCCATTAGAGGAGAGTGAGGAAAATGGCTTTTTCAGACCTAGCTGATACCCTGGACATTTGCAATAGCAGCAAGGAAGGAGGCATGGGAGAGTCTAATCTATATGGTAAAGTAGATACAAAATGTTTTGCACTTTTAAGATGATTGTTCAAGTCAGTTAAACATGAAAGATTCAGACAATCTCTAGGTTCTTCGAATGCTTCTCTGCCAGATGAAAAGGGGATTCATCACAATACATCCAATAGCTTAGTATTCCTTCATGTCAGTCTTGTATCTGTGTGATACCGTCTATTTAGCTGTGTGGTTTCTGTTTCTTTATTTTAAGAAAAGCTGCTATGTACTACTTGTATCTAGAGGTTTGTTTTTATTGACAAGGAATGACACACACACACACGCACACACACACATGCAAGCACATCCCTCTTCTTAGTAACTCAGCTCCAGGCTTTGTTTAAAGCAACTCACAATGATGCTGAAGAAATCCTTACTTAGGGTTCCTGAGAGATCCAGCTTTGAACTCAGCAGAATTTCTGCTCTAAGCGGTGGTTACAAACAAGCTTATTTTCAATCATTCTCATTCAGTGTGATAAAAGAAAAAAGAAAGCATAGTTGTTTTGTTTTTTAAAGAAAAGAACATTGTGGATTTTTCTCAAGAGTCTTGCATTTTGATTAGTTACATGGTGATCAAGGAGCAGCTGTATCTTTTCTGTTGAAACACATATTGCTGGCCGATCTGTTTCCTGAAATCATGTTGTTCTTGTTATTAAGATGTATAAGGCCACTCACTAAAAGAGTCAAGATGGTGTGCAGAATTAAAGACATCATAATACAGATCCAAATAACTGAAATCCTAGTGCTTTGGAGAAATACACAAACAATAATGTTCAACCACCCACCATTAATTCACTGAGATCACAAATTATCTTGGTTTCTATCCTGCCAGCAAACCCAAACTTTTAAAACCTAAGATAGCACTTAACCTAAGTATCTTAGGGTAACAAATATCTTAGAAAGCCTTATATTCCAGAGTGATGGTAGAGAAGGTATGTTTCCAAGGTCCCAAAAGATGGCATAATTTAGAATTGGGACCCAGAGTATGATCCCTCTTTCTGACTTTATAACATGGGTGGAACCTGGGAAAAAGTGGTCCCACTTAAATAAGCCATGACAAACTTTATGGATGATGATCAGCAACTTGAATTGTACCCCAAATCTAACCAGTGCAGCTTGAAAAGTAGGGGTAGTACGCCAAGGTGTGCCTATAAATACTTGCACTGCTTCATTCTATAGTTTCTCAGGGCAGACCTATGTAAATCAAATTACAGTAACCCAGATAAAAGTCCGAATCTAGTCTGTTTTTGGTTACCCTTCCCAAATAGAAAATGGTTCATGCAATTATTCTCTGCATCAACTTTTTATTTCTTCAGAAATAAAGTTATTTGATCAAAGCTTTTAGAACACTGGTTTATTCAGTACCTAACCTTTGTTTTGCTGGTTCATATTTTTTTTAGAATTCTTCACAGTACATAAACTCTACCTTGTTTCTTCTTTTCAACTTGACTTACAAAAATTGAGAAAGGCTTTGCAATTGCTTTCAGCCTAGATTTAAACAAACAAAGAGCAACAATGTGAAAGCAATGTGGTGACTCACTCACTACACATACTTTTTATTTCTTTCAAAATTTATGCCACAGGCATATCCCCTCAATAGCCTGAACATGTGGATAGCATTGAAACAAAATAGACTCCATGATTTACTAAAGGACAGAAATTATTTATGGAAAGAAAAATGCATGGAGGCTTCTGAAAGTTAATGTCACATGACAATTATTTCTATCAATAAAGGGGAATTATTTCTATCTTTTGTTGAAGGAAACACATCAAATGAAACATTTTAAGAAGTCTATTTTTGTATTATCTTTAATGCTTGACTGCGTATGACAATACATTTTCACTGGTAAGTGAAACTTTACATAAAGAATTGGCAAGGGTTGACATTACATGTGCAAAGTTCCCTGCTGCACCTAGAAGGAGTCCTTGACTTGCAACTGTTCATTTAGTGACCATTTGGAGTTATAACAGCACTGGAAAAAGTGACTTGTGACCATTTTTCACATTATGGCCATTCCAGCATCTATATGGTCTTGTGATGAAAATTCAGATGCTTAGCAATTGACTGATATTTATGACAGTTGCAGTATCTGGGATCATGTGATCACCTTTTGTGATCTTCTGACAAGCAAAGTCAATGGGAAACCAGATTCATTTAACAACCATGTTGCTAACTTAACAACTGCAGTGATTCACTTAACAACAGTGTCAAGAAAGGTCATAAAATGGGACAAAACTCACTTAACAACTATCTTGCTTAGTAATGGAAATTTTCATCTCAGTTGGGGTTATAATTTCAGAACTATCTGTATTTAAATTATAAAAAAATTATCTCAGGGATCCAAGTAACAACGAAAGAAGATTCCGAGGCTTGAGCTTTCTCAAAGTTCCATTTTATTAGAGATGTCATATTGGCACATCTGGGAAAACCCAAATCAGAAAGTTTCCAGGTTTTCCCCACCCAAACCAAAATTCAAGTCCCTGTCCTTCACCCCCGTGTCTATCACATGATCCAATCAGGCACCATCCAAAACTGGAGATGGTTCCCAGTCACACCATTGCAGCTATAGGGCAAGGTGTCCTTGACTCTCTGAGAAAAGAATGCTCTTTTCACTATGTATCACTCATACTCCATATAATCCCCCCTCCCATTTTCCCACAGTAAATGTGGCAGGCCTGAAGTCTGAATGTAAAATATGGCTTCAGGGTCTGACAACTTAATTCAAAGAATTGCATTTCCCAGAACATCTCAAGAATCCCCATAAGCGCCAAACACTTTCTTAGAAAATCAGAATGATAGGTAGAGCCCAGTAGTTACTTTGGAGATGAGTTGGAAGGAAAGAGACAGAAAAACTGAGAGTCGGGGAAAAAAAGGAACATTCTTGCTGGTGGCTGAGACCAGCTTCATCAATTTTCTTTCTAGTAAATAGGCGATTTTATAAAAGACCATTTTGTGGCTGCTATCCAACAATGCACCACTCTGCTGTATTATAATAACAGTGGTATTATAATAAAGAGTAGAATAGACTTGGAGGAGGCTTTCACAAAAAATTGGGCGAGAGTGGGAAATAGAATTTAAAAAGGAGAAACATGGAATATGCTTAATGGGCATGAAAAATGGAAACAACTGGCTAGGAATACTGAAAAGCTGAAAGGAATGTAATGAAGTATGCCAGAAGAAAGGTGGAACTTGTTATAACTCTTATTGAGTAGGGTAGATAGTGGCCTTCTCTTACACATCTCCCAAGTTTAATGTGCCATTCCGCAAATGACTTTCAATTCTGCTATTTGACAGCTGGCCCGGACAACTGAAAAGGGCAAGGCTAAATGAGCAAATTCCACTTTCCCTTCCACTGAACTGAGCAACATCCCCTTTCTGAGAAAGAATATGTAATGGAATAATATTTCTTGTGGGTAGCTGCTATAAATGAGTTCAAATTCTCAGTAGATGTTACAGAAGAGAGAGAAAGGAAGCATTAACATAACATTTAAGGAAAAATACAGTAGTCATTGGCTTACAAAGGCATATCATGATTAGTCAAAATTACAATAGTCTCCGCAAGGGTGCTTTGCGGCCTGTAAAGCACTCCCCTCCCGTGGTCTTTCTTCTGTAACATCTAATGAGAATTTGAGCTCATTTATAGCAGCTTCCTACAGGAAATATTGTTCTGTGATACATGCTTTTTTCAGAAAAAGGGGGATTTGCTCAGTTCAGTGCAAGGGAAAGTGGAAATTGATCACTTAGCCATGCATTTTTTCAGTTGTCCTGGCCAGCTGTCAAATAGTAGAATTGAAAGAATTCAATTGAATTGAAATCACATGATTGCAGGGCATTTGAAACAAGCCATAACTATGAACAGGTTGCCAAGCACCAAAAATGTGCATATGCACACACACACTGTGGTCACAGGGGGGTGCATTTTGGACTCTCGGCAACTTGTTTGTACTTATGGCTGATTGCCAAATGTTCTGCAATCATGTGATTGCCATTTACATTATTTTTTCTGCCAGCTTCCCTAGAAAGTCACTGGGGAAGCCAGCAGAGAAGGTTGCAAGTTGTTGCCACCTGCCACCTTGTCTCTAGGAACTGACTGAAATAGCTGCCAGCCAAGATGTATGGAAACGAACCTTGTATCATGAAGACTCAAGTTCCATTTCTTCACTCCAAGAAGGATGTCAGCTCTCCTCTCTGCATGAAATATCTGACTGTGGAGTCAAAAACAAAGTTTAAATCAGGAAGATCTGAGCTTCATTTCTACAACCCATTGGAGGAGCTTTCTTCCGTGTATGGAGCAATGCTGAAATTCTTCCATGGGATGAAGAAATGAAGCTTAAATCATGAAGGTCTAAGCTCAATTTCTGTACCCAGAAGAAAGATATCAGCTCTCTTCTGTGCACAGAAGGGAACTTCTTCCTGAGGGGGAGAGGAATGAAGCTTAAATCCTGACAATCTGAGCTATATTTCTGCACCCCTCTGGAAGAGTTCCCTTCTGTTTATGGAAGGGAACTGAACCCCCTCTGCAAAGGGCCAAAATAGAACTTAAGATAATGCTTTTCAATCCACCATGCCCAGTAGGCCTCAACTAGTTACAGTGCCCAACAGTGCATGTAAATAGCAGGAGCCTTCCAAACAAACATGAGAATGGTGCCCACTTGCAGAATAGTGTGGTGTGGGTCTCTGGGCAAAGACTATGCCTAACACTGGCTGGGAATTCCTGAAAACTGCAGTGCAAAGGTAAGTTGTAGCAATTTATCTGTACTGCTGGGCCCTGTAGCTGGCCAAGGTGTCCTGGCCTTGTCCCAGCCCCCAAAGTCTTCCCATACTTTGCTAGATGACCTAAGTGATCACTTAATGACTGCAACTGGGAGAGCAATAGTTGAGAGAAGTGTCATTTGGGTATCTTGCTTAATGACTGCTTCACCCCAAAACCAAGATTCCAGGCACAATTGTGGTCGTAGGTTGAGGACTACTTGTACTTTACTAAGCTCCTTGAGATAGCTGAGGTCAACAACAGTTAAATTGAAAGCTTTGAATAGCTCTCAATAACCTTGAGTGTCTGCTGTGGACATCATCAGCATGTTTTCTTATCCCCTGTAATTCCACTTAGGAGTTGTATTTTCAGAAGCCTATTTATCAGCTGGATATTCCATGCATCCCTTCTCCAATGGTATAAAGCTTTCCAGCACCCCATAATCAATAACTGGTCATCTGCTAGGAAAAACCTTGTCCTGAGAAAGACAACCTCTTTTACATGTTCTCTTCCTCAACATGCATTTATGCTTGTGCATGTTCTTGATTCATCATCCTGTGCTTTTTGCAGTACTTGGATTGGCAGCTCTGGGCTTAGATGAGATTTTTAAAATCTCCAAATTTCTTTTTGTGAAAGCATCTCAAGAAAACAAAACTGGTGCTGATTTGCAATCTTTGTAGTTTTTATACAGTTAAGAAATTCACCATGTGGAGGTCAAGTGGATGCCAAAGAGATCCGGCTAACTTTTGCAAATGTTTGTCACAAAGGATGGACATCTGGTGCTCGCTGATGATGTCTCAATCAAATCAACAAATCAGATTTGTAAGTCTGATTTGGGATTTGGGTCTAGTAGACCTGGGTGGATGACTGATATGATTTAATAGTACATTATGTTTGTTTTTCCTGAAGTTTATACCAATTAGTGACTTGGTATCCCTCATTCTAAGATAACAGTATATCACAAAAATGAACAATACATTTTTCTGCTCCATAAACAATGGTATTTTGTACAGGTTCCGAGATAAAAATTTAAACAATACCTCTTTAGATACACATGATGACACATTATTTTTATTAGAATTAAAATACTCTCAGTAACCAAAGAGATATTTCATTAACTCACAAAAGCCTTCCATCAGCACTTTTAACATCTGTTAGATATCTATTCATGCTAGTGACAATGTTCTGAAGTATTTGCCAAATATTTAATGAACAAGCTGCTTTGTATAATCAAATAGTTGGGGAAATGTGATTAGAAATCTGGGGTTGTTCCCAAACTACTTTCCATATCTTGGTTAAGAAGAATTGGGAGTAGGGGTATTTTCTTCTTCCTCTGTTCAATTGGTTTTTCAGAAGTGGCATGCCATTCCTTCCTTTCTAGGGCTAAGAAAGAGTGACTGGCCCAAGGTCACCAGTTGGCAAATGTTTATTTATTTATTTTGGCATGTGATTCTAAAACACATAGAGTATATTTTCCTGGTGTCCTTGAAAGCTTATACAGTTGTCATGAAATTATTGGTAATGATTAAATTTAGCTTGAGTCAAACTCAATTCTGGCTCTCTAAATCATCAAAACATGGTGTTATCTTGGAACATTATAGAAATAATGGTTTGATATTGCTTTTCTGGCATACTTTAAAATATTTTGTTAAAGTTTTTAATTTTAAAAAATATTAAATTAATAATTGCCCCCTTTCTAGGTCAGCATTTTTGACATGAGACAAGACTAATTTTCACTGGCCAGACATGTATGAAAACTGGACCAATTTGTACGCTTTCACAATTATCTGAATTTTGAGCTTAAAGGTCCCAGACCATAAATTGTCTCTCTGTCTGTTCCCCCCCTCTCTCTTATCCATCCATCCATCCATCCATCCATCCATCCATCCATCCATCCATCCATCCATCCATCTATTTATCTATATATTTATCATCTCTGCCTGCCTGCCTGCCTGCCTGCCTGCCTGCCTGCCTGCCTGCCTGCCTGCCTGCCTGCCTGCCTGCCTGCCTGCCTGCCTGCCTGCCTATCTATCTATCTATCTATCTATCTATCTATCTATCTATCTATCTATCTATCTATCTATCTATCTATCTTCTAATCTAATTTAATCTAACTATGTTTTAATATATTTTTCCCAAAGTACCTTAACTTATTTTGGAAACTGTAAAATAGGAAATGTCTCTGCATATTATCCATATCCAAAGAAAATCCATGAGGCAAAGAGAAAAATATAAATTGTTGTGACATTAAGTATTTTCCTCCCTTATTTTTAAGGTTAACTATCTGCCTTTTATTTACAAGGTTGCAATTTTTACAATACACATAATTGTACATAGTGTGCATACTTATTAGTGTATGAAGTGTAGTGAATATAAAGCAACTTCCATTAAAACATAAACTTAGTCAGTGAAAACAGGAAAGCATGAGAAGGAAATTTAAGGTTCAGTAAGTCCCAGTCAGACCGAGCACTCTTGAGAGCCTGCATCAGAGCCTATCTCCAGGCAATTCGAACATCGCTGAGTCGCGCCCAGCCGCCTTGTTTAGGATAACCCGCTCCCTCCTGAAAGGGAGGGATGCGGGTAACCCTTTACAAGGTAGAGCTGAGGAATTCGTCCAATTTCTCACGAATAAAGTTGCTCGGCTTCGGACAGACCTGGACTCCAATTGCTCAGAGCCAGCCGAGGTACAGGGGGAGGGTTTTGAGCGGAATTTATGGATTGATTTTCAACTTGTCACACCTGAGGAAGTGGACAAGGCCATGGGAGCTGTGAGTGCCTCCACTTGTGCACTGGACCCGTGCCCCTCCTGGTTGGTCGCGAACAGCAGGGAGGTGACACGGAGCTGGATCCAGATGATTGTTACCGCCTTTCTTTGGGAGGGGTCCTTCCTGCCCCTCCTAAAGGCGATGTTGGTTAGACCCCTCCTGAAGAAGCCGTCTCTGGATCCAGCCATTCTAAATAACTACCGTCCAGTCTCCAACCTCCCCTTCGTTGGGAAGGTTGTTGAGAAAGTGGTGGCCTCTCAGCTCCGGCGGTCCTTGGATGAAACCGATTATCTAGATTCCTTTCAGTCTGGATTCAGGCCTGGCTACAGTACAGAAACTGCTTTGGTTGTGCTGATCGATTATCTCTGGAGAGCCAGGGATGGGGGTCATGCCTCCATCCTAGTGCTCCTTGACCTCTCAGCGGCCTTCGATACCATTGACCATTGTATCCTTCTGCGGTTGGTCCTGGCGGTGGGAGGCACCGTTCTTCGGTGGTTCTTCTCCTACCTCTCGGACAGGGCGTAGTCGGTGTTGGTTGGAGGGCAGAGGTCGACCCCTAGGCCCCTTGAGCTTGTGTTTTTCCCTCCCAATAATTGGCCTTGTATTCCAACTCTCAGGCTGGGGGGTGAAATTATATGCCCCTCAGACAGGGTTCGCAATTTGGGAGTCCTCCTGGATCCACAGCTGACCTTAGAACACCATTTGTCAGCTGTGACCAGGGGGACATTTGCCCAGGTTTGCCTGGTGCACCAATTGCGTCCCTACCTGAACCGGGAGGCACTCAGAACAGTCACTCACGCCTTGTAACCTCAAGACTGGACTACTGTAATGCACTCTACATGGGGCAGCCCTTGAAGAGCATTCGGAGACTTCAGCTTGTCCAGAATGCAGCCGCGTGAGCGATTGTGGGTGCACCTCGGTACACCCATGTTACACCTATCCTCTGCGAGCTGCACTGGCTGCCTATTGGACTCCAGACGCGTTTCAAGGTGCTAGTCGTTACTTTTAAAGCCCTACATGGTATCAGACCTGGGTACTTGAGAGACCGCCTCCTGCCAATTACCTCCCTACGACCAATTAGATCCCACAGATTAGGCCTCTTCCGGATTCCATCTGCTAGCCAGTGTCGACGGTCGACCCCCTGGGGGAGGGCCTTCTCTGTGGCTGCTCTGGCCCTCTGTAACAATCTCCCCGTGGAGATTTGGACCCTCACCATCCTTCAGGCTTTCCGCAAAGCCGTTAAGACCTGGCTGTTATGGCAGGCCTGGGGCTGATGAGTGCCCAGCCCCACTCGAATTGTTGTGGCTGTTGAGGAGTTTTAATCTGTTTTTTGTAATTGTTTTGTCTTGTTTGTCTTCATTGTATTACCCCCTTTCCCTATGAGTTTGTTAGCCGCCCTGAGTCCCTCTGGGAATAGGGCAGCATACAAGTTTAATAAACCATAAACCAAGGTTTCAATGCCCTGCATTTCACTGGTATAGCAATAGTAATAGTATTGGACTTATATACTGCTTCACAGTGCTTTATAGCCCTCTCTAAGCAGTTTACAGCATGGGCATATTGCCCCCAACAATTGGCTCCTCATTTTACTGATCTTGGAAGGATGGAAGGCTGAGTCAACCTTGAGCCATTCAGAATTGAACTCCTGGAGTGAGCAGTAAGTTAGTCTTTAGTACTGCATTCTAATCACTATTCTACCATGTTATAAAAGAGAAGGAAGGAGAAATGCTGGTAGACTAAAGATGCTGTTATTATACCCCACATCAATACAGTCGATGTCTAGTGTTTCTTGTGGTCTCTGTTTCCTGGCCTACCTCAAAGGGCTAATATCAATCTTGAACACCTCTGAGGAAAACCAGATGAGGAAACAAATACAAATACAAGAAATGTTAAAAAAACACTAGTATTTTAGTGTAGGCTAATAACAGAATCTGTAAAGTCTGACAATCAGGCAAACTAATAAATGTTAATGACAAAATTACCCATTTCCTAATATGGAGCCATAGTCCCCCCACTCTTACTGATATTCTCTCTTCTCAGCTGCCTTTTTTCAAGATGGAATTCACACCCCTCAAAAATGGCTTCCCTGCTGTTTTAAGAAATAGTTACCTTGAGTTGTCAATGACAAAATTACTTGACCTAAAAGATTTTCTGAGTAAAAGAGAAAATAAAATAAAAGAGAGAGAGAAAGAGACTGTATTCTATTCTTGGGATTAGCAATAGGGGCCTTTTAAAATTGACTAGCTAGTTGTCAGTGATAGTATCCAATTCTTGGCATCATAATTTAACTGTTGTGTGGGAATGTCTGGTAGAGAGTAATCTTCATTAGGTGCTGTCTATATACTTCATTGAGTTGATATACATGGTCAAAAGGGGTTATTTACCTTGCTGTTCCTTAATCTCATACAGCTTCATGTGTTTAAAAATATTTATTTACTAATGTGGGTCATTAGTTACTTCAGAATCTCTCAGATCTGTATCTGTCAGCATAATATCCATACATAGAGATTCTAGTTTAAGAATCCCAGAAAGCATTACATTGTTATATTCATGAGAGAGGGAGAGGGAGAGAGGGAGAGAGGGAGAGAGGGAGAGAGGGAGAGAGGGAGAGAGGGAGAGAGGGAGAGAGAGGGAGAGGGAGAGGGAGGGAGAGAGAGAGAGAGAGAGAGAGAGAGAGAGAGAGAGGGAACACTTTTATTTATTATATTCTAATACATTTCAAAATATTTAAGGATCATCTCTTTTTTGTTGTGGTTGCTTTATTTAAAGCTTATTATATAAATATATACATACATACATACATACATACATACATACATACATACATACATATTTCTGACTTAGCAATTCTTAAATTGCATCTGTATCTCTATTCCTTGACTCAGAAATATAAGCAACATTCTTTAAAGTTTTTGGAAACTCTTTAATCAAACTAATTCCATACCTTTACACAAAGGTATAATTTAGGTCTTATAAAAGATTTATTTTTTAAAAAATCCTTGCATTTATTTTATGTTGACCATCTTCTGGGTAAATACTGCTACAAAATCTGGCTAGGGAACTTTCTGTCACATCCCATTTTATTGCTGCAATCAGCAATCTACAATCAATTTTTGAAGTTTTCCTCTGTGCTATTGTGGTGGGAAAAAGTTGTCTTTAAAAAAGGTGAAATTAATCAGTTTCGACTTAAATAACCTAACCAAAAAGAAACTCTTGAATTGGTGGTAATTATTATTTTCATGATTCTCCTTTCAACCTGACTGAGGCAAATTAAAGGAAAAAGCAGAGAAATCAGTGTTCATGCACTTTGTGATGACAGACGAATGTAGCAGTTCTGTTTTGAAGAGGAGAAGTTCCTTTGGGGCACACAAGACTAACTAGAAGGAGGACTACCTTCCAGCTCTTTAAATCAATAGTATCTTTCCCTGGGATTACATAAGAAAATATGACTTTGGTTGGAGTTGTTAATTGGTGCTACATGCATGAGCTCCAAAGTATCCAATTCCCTTTTAATGTGAAACTGTGAACAACCCTACTATGTCAGGTGCAGTGTGCATATTGTGTACAAATTTTGGAACAAATGTGAATTTTAAAAGAAAGAAGAAATTACTAGCATTCTTCTGTATTCATAAGAAACTTGACCAACCTACTAAACCCAAATACAAACTTAATATTTTGCAGTTAGGTGGTTTTCTGTTGATGAGATTTGGAAAATTTAGTCTCCTTAAAAATGTGTTTGTTTACTTATTTTGCAAATCAGGATATAACATAGCTGAGCTGAACATTAAATTACCTGATCTGCTGAACATAGATAATGGTATAGATCCATGTAGCCGTTTACAGTCTAAGCAAGTTGCAGAGATTTGTCAAGTTTAATTATGAATTTAATAGAATATCTGACTCAAATATAAGTTTGTTCCGAAATCATATTAATATGAGAAGGTTTCAACTTCAACTTTCAAAGTTGGAAATCTTCCCCAGTGAAAAAGTTTCTCCATCGATTTCAGTAATAAATCTAATTTCTATCAACAGTAGCATAAAAAAAGTTGATTCTGGAAAAGAAATAATAAAGAACTCTGACTACCCTAATTTTCAGTGCTCAGTTTTCTCTTAAACTGAACCATAGAAGAAAAGATAGAAAAGATAGTGAGCAACCATCACAATCACAACTAGAATAGGCCCCAGTTCTTTATGTAAAATCTATTATTCGCTAATTGATATCACATAACATACATCCAGAAATCAAATAGATTAAATCTTATAATCAAGTAAAATTGATCCAAGTTTTAATACTAAAGAGGCATTGCCATAAAGTCCTTTTGGTTAAAAAAGAGGTTTGATTTACTTGTGATTTACTTAGTTAAAAGAGACCCAATTGATAGCAGAATAGTACCCTGTGATTCAGGTACATCTAAACTAGTAATTAATCCATTCATCCATTTCTTTTCAGCCTTCATTGATAAAAGACATGATGGATGGTAGAAGCACATTTACCACCCATCAGTATATAAGTATATAAAAATATACATTTATAGGCACATTTTAAGCACCAAAGCTTACGGAGTATGGGTATTTGGAATGGAGGAGTAGTAAGTAGTTAAAACCTTAGATAGATAGATAGATAGATAGATAGATAGATAGATAGATAGATAGATAGATAGATAGATAGATAGATAGATAGATAATGGCATAAGCAGTGGTGGCAATTTGGGGATTAGGGGAGGGGGTTGGCAGCAGTGGGTTCCTATTGGTTTGGACTGGTTCGGCTGAGTAGGTAGTAACTCAGCCGCCCCTGTCCCCAAACCAGTTCTATCAGCGTCGCCATAAGCACCACCATCTTGTTTTTTCACTACTATTTTTTTTACTACTGTGCATACGTGCATAGAATGTGCATGTGTGAGGACTTCCGGGGTTGATGTCGCTACAACACAGCATGCAATCTTGGAACTCCAGGATTGCTGTTGAAATCTCTGTTGTTGGACGGTCCTTTTTGGACCTAAACCATCCCATAGAGATGGGATAGAGAAGAGTATGTCCTGCTGATCTCAGGGGCATCGCAAAGCCCCTGATCGATCCAGGAGAAGCTTTTTTTTCCAGCTACAAGAGAAGCAGCCAAAGCTGCATAAGGTTGGGACAGCCTCCCTTTGTGAGATAAATTTTATAATTAGAGAAGAGAACACCCAAAAATAATTAGAGTAAAACTAAAATTGAAGATAGAAGTGAGAAGTGGCGGATTAGCTTGTGTTATCTTTTTTCTTTAATTTCATTTCTTTTCTATGGATAGAATTTTTACAAATGCCTCTTACTTTTAAATTGGACTGGTCCTTTTTCTCCTTCTTCTTCTATTTTTCTCCATTATTTGTATTTGTGGACTAAGAATCTCTTTCCTCTAAATGCTCGGCCAGATCAGAACTTTTAAACACTTTTTTCTATTCTGAAATTCGGAGTTTAAAGAGGGAGTTAAAAGTAGAGAAAAAAGTAACACTGTCATCTAGAGGCTGGAGGCTTGGTTACATCTGTTATCTCAAGTCCATTGGCTTTGATTACTGAAAGGGACAGAGAGAAAACATGTCTTGTTTATACAGGTGTTCTTTTGGAGTAAAGAGAAAGCCCTGACTTGAAAGATTACACTGAATCTATTTGAAACCTAGCAAAAAGTATTGGATGTCCTAGTGGCAGTGTTTACAACTTGGAAAGATGGTGCAACATGAAGAAGAAGAGCAATTAACATTGCAAAGAATTATGTTAGAAATTCAAAAAAATCTTAATAGAAAGAATAGAAAAGAATCTGGAGTTTATAGAACAAAGAACAGAAGGAATAGAGGGAAGAGCTGAGAATATTGATGAAACAATGATAAAACTTGAAGATAGAGTTCAAAAAATTGCAGTAAAACAAGAACAAAGTGACGAGAAAATTGTTGATGCTGACAGTAAACTGAGAGAGGAGGGAAATGATACATGTGGAACACTAAAAGGAGAGGTAGACGAACTGGAACTCTATCTCATGCCTCAAAACACAGATGAAGAAAGGGGAGAAAATTTGGCAGAATCAATGAGAGTATTTTTGGCAGAAGCACCAGTGATAACCAAAGCCCAGCTGATGAAAGGAACAGATGGAGGGTCTTGAGTCTTTACAAAATATACAAGAACAACAAGTTGCCAAGAGAAGTTCACATAAGACTTATCAAGAAAACATTTAGAATACAGATTCTACAAATGGCAAGAGATATTGGACTGCACTACTACTGGAAGGATACAGGATGATGAAATGAAAGGTCACAATAAAATTCAGATAAACATAGTTAAATGTTGAGTATTATGTCTAAGACAAATTAATAATAGTTATAGTTAAACAAATGATTAATAATGATCATTTGTTCTTTGATCATTTGATCATTATTACTTTGTCTTATACATAATACTCAACATTTAACTATGTTAAACTATATATATAAAGTCACAACCCCTGGTATGCCCCAATTATGGGAGGAAGCTAACTGCTTCCATTCTCTGTCCATCGGCTCATCACAAGAGACCATCCAGACAGAAAGCCCAATATTTTACTGTTGCCTTTGTTACATTTGTGTAGTATTTGTGCTGGTAAATAAATAAAGGGAGACTAGTATAGATCTATAGGACTAGTATTTAAATTGTGACTTTAAATATATACCTTTCTCCCTGGCTCAGCTGATAACGGATCAGAGCCTGTGGCTTAGTGGTTAACACATCTGCCTAATATGTAATATAGCCCAGGTTCGAATCCCAGTAAGGGTATGGCTAGCTGATGAGAGCTAAATAGCTTGAAATAGATTTATTTATTTATCAGCACAAATACTACACACATACACATACACACACACACACACACAAACACATATATACATATATACATATATACGTGTTTTTTATTTGTGCTGATAAACAAATAAAGGGAGACTAGTATAGATCTATTTCAAGCTATTTAGCTCTCATCAGCTAGCCATACCCTTATTGAGATTCGAACCTGTGTTGTATTGCATCTTAGGCAAACATCTTAGCCATTAACAGGTCTCCTCCTTATCAGCTGAAGCCAGGGAAGAAGGTATATATTTAGAGTCACAACCCCTGGTAATACATATATACATATATACATATATACATATATACATATATACATATATACATATATACATATATACATATATACATAGATACATAGATACATAGATACATAGATACATAGATACATAGATACATAGATACATAGATACATAGATACATAGATACATAGATACATAGATACATAGATACATATACATAGATACATAGATACATAGATACATAGATACATAGATACATAGATACATAGATACATAGATACATAGATACATAGATACATAGATACATAGATACATAGATACATAGATACATAGATACATAGATACATAGATACATAGATACATAGATACATAGATACATAGATACATAGATACATAGATACATAGATACATAGATACATAGATACATAGATACATATATTGTGTTATATTTGTGCTGATAAATAAATAAAGGGAGACTAGTATAGATCTATTTCAAGCTATTTAGCTCTCATCAGCTAGCCATACCCTTACTGGGATTCGAACGGATCCCAGTAAGGAATCCTTGTTAGCTGTTAACTTCCTCCCATAATTGGGGCTTACCAGGGGTTGTGACACTAAATACATATACATATACATATACATATACATATACATATACATATACATATACATATACATATACATATACATATACATATACATATACATATACATATACATATACATATACATATACATATACATATACATATACATATACATATACATATACATATACATATACATATACATATACATATACATATACATATACATATACATACATACATACATATATATATATTAGCTTGATAATATGGAATTTTATATAAGCTGTAAGTGAAGACCATGGAGATGATGTGGAAAAGCTTTTTTTAAATAAAAGATAAAGAATTCTATATAGAATAGAATATAAAGATGTAATATCATTGGATGAGTCTAGGATGATGTAATGAAATGCCAAAATATAAATTTACTTTTAATTTAGTATGTAATAATAGCTATATTATCATAATAATACATATTAGATTGATGTTATGAGCAATTGAATGTGCTGAAATGCATAAGCTGACATATGATATTAGAGAAATTATTATAATATAATAATAATGTATATAAATATACTTGATTGACAATATGTGACTATATAAAATTTAAGGGATGACTATGGAAAGGATGCCCAAAAACCTTGTAACCAATCAACACACTGTATGGAATGGAAGATGTTTTTACGTTATATGTTGTGTTTGTTTATATTTGTTTAAAAATTAAAAACTTTAATTTTTTTAAAAAAGGAACATGCACGTGCAAAGCGTGCATGCAAAGAGCATCCCTGAGCGAACCGGCAGTAAAACTATCTGGAACCCACCCCTGGGGGTGTGGAATCGAAAGCCAAATGATCCTGGAGACAATCCTTAAAATGGTTTCATCTAACCAGGGCAACAGGATCAGGCCAATGATTTTATTCCATTTGCAAGGTATTAATATTAAATATAGTTAATAATATTACTTTCCAAATCACTGATTTGGTTAATTGATTGATTGCACATTTTATCTTCTGCTACATTGTGCAGTACAGGTAGTCCTTGAATTACAACAGTTCATTTAGTGATTCTTCAAAGTTACTACAGTGATTTATGACTATTTTTCACACTTGCAACTATTGTAGCATCTCCGTGGTCGCATGATCAAAATTCAGATGCTTGGCAATTGACTCATATTTATGGCAGTTATGGTATTTGGGGTCATGTTATCATATTTTGCAACCTTTTGACTAGCAAAGGCAATGGGAAAGGCAGATTCATTTAACAACTATGTTACTACCTTAATAACTGCAGTGATTCATTCAACAACTATGGCAAGAGAAGTCATTAAATGCAGCAAAACTTACTTAACAAATGTCTCATTTAGCAATGGAAATTTTGGACTCAATTGTTGTCGTAAATCAAGGACTGCCTGTATACTTTGTTAATAACATTTGGATCTAAGTATTTTGAGATGCTACATTCAGTTCTAACCTCCCATTGAATATTTTTTTCTACTAGGAAAAAAGTTTCTGAGGATAAAAATAAAAAGCTTAAATATCTAGCAGAAAAACACAACACAAAGATAGAATGCTTAAACGCCAAGAGGGGGGAATAATACAATATTTATTCTACTCCAGAAATGTATCATATATTCCTGCCACTGGAAAGCAAGATTATTATGTGAACAATCAGCAGAAGTTAGAATTACAGTAACAATACATGGGAAAGCTGAAATACACTGAAGAATTATAAGAAATTTCAAGGCACAAAATTAAATTTAAAATTAAGTTTGCTATGGAAATGATGTTGATACATAAAATCTGGCTTGATTTAACATGTCCTTTTTCTGGAGTCAAACATATTTTTAAAGTCAGTGGCTCCCTTCTTCCTACACCCATAGCTACTGAAAAAGAATACTATTATTCAGAGACAGTTTGGCATTGGATATAAAGCATTGACCTATAACAGGGAGATCTGAATTCAAATCCTTATTCAAGCTTGAAATTCCTTTAGGTCAGGAATATTATTACAAGGCTAAATCACAGATTTGCTGTCAAGGCATAAACGAGGGTGGGGTCATATATTTATGTTTAAGGTTACTTGAAAGAAGAAAAAGTTAAATAGAAATTCTTTGTGCTTTAGTATGGACTCAGTGTAATTTATCTGGGGGCAATTTCCAGGACCAATAGATTGGATTCATTGGCAATTCGCAAAATGTTCAAGTCTGCAGTTAAGCTCTGCTGAAAATAATTTTCTTCAATCCTATCACCAATCAAGAGCAGATGTATGGGAAGAAAAACAACCACCAGAATCACTTCTTTTCCTATTTTCCAACAAGCCTTCCATGGATAAAAGATAATGTTCTACTATCAGGTGAGGGGGAAAAAATGCATATTTACAGCACAGGGGGGAAAATAACAGTAACTTTGAAGTAAAAATGAAGACTCCTGAACAATTTGCCATTAAGTGACAAACAAAAATATAAAAGAATATGCCAACAGCAATAGCACTTAGATTTACTGCTCCACAGTGCTTTACAGCACTCTGAACATTTTACAAATGTCAGCATATTGCCTCCAACAATCTGGGTCCTCATTTTAATGATCTCAGATGGAAGGTTGAGTCAATCTTGAGCCAGACAGGATCAAACTCCTAACTGTGCACAGAGCTAGCCTACAATACTGCATTCTAACCATTGCACCACCACTCCTTTAATTTAAAATCACACAAACCAGCCACACTTAAAGTGTTAGTAAAATGAATCTGACTTGGCTATAAATCATTACAAGCACAATCCTTTCTGATTTTAGTTCTCAATAAAAGACCCCATGATCTTACTTCCTGCAAGTAGATTCCAGATAGGAAGAGCAGTCTAGTATTGAACTGAGCATTTCCTTGATCTTTGCAATGTCCCAACTTAATTACATGTTTCCCCCAACTGTTTAGATGTATATAATTAGTCACCCTATGGATAAATGAGGGAATTTAAGGCAAGATTACTGTCTTTGGTGGTCACCCCCTTGATCTATATAACATGTAGTTAGTTCTCCCATCAGAGAAAATGTTTTTCTATATGCTAACTGGAGAATTCTGGGAGTTGAAGTCCACCAAACTTAAAGTTGCCAAGATTGAAGGACATTTCTTTAAGTGATGGATGATAGATAGATAGATAGATAGATAGATAGATAGATAGATAGATGGATGGATGGATGGATGGATGGATGGATGGATGGATGGATGGATGGATAGATGGATAGATGGATAGATAGATGGGAGATGATAGACAATAGATATATGATAGATATGTTAAAATAGAGGGCAGATGATAGATGCAGCATCATCGGCATCATCGGCATCATCGGCATCATCAGCATCCTATTAAATTTACCAGCAACTTTGGGCAGTTTACAAATCAATTAAAATATGAAAAGACAATAAAAACAGCTAAAACCAAAACAGGATAGAGCTGGCAGATTAATAAACTGGGTGGAAACAGAAAACAAAACAAGAAAGAAGAGCCAGGTGAAGAGCCAGGTCTTCAGCGCCTTTCAACAGATGGGGACATTTGACCCTTCTGTGCTGTGACAGAGAAGATGCACTTCCAGGTTCTCAATAGATGGTTTTGGTTAATTGAAGGAACTTGGAGAGTGCCAGTTCAAATAAGCTGAACAAAATACTACGGCAAATTAAGCAAGATATAGTTAAAATAAAGGGAAGAAGCTGCAACTTAACTATGTCCTAACATTTTACGACTTTGCCTTAAAAAGATAGTATTTTAATAACACAGAAGTGAATCCTAAAATGATTGATCTATTTCAACAAATAGCAGACTAAATGAGATGACACTACATATTTATCAAGCTTTCTCAGCCAACAACAAACTATATTTGGCAGCTCAGCTGCTTCCACATCCAAGATAATATCTCAATGGGATTCATTGTAATGGAGCACCATAAACCTGTCAGTGCTGTTTGGGTACAAAAGTAAAATTTCTTGGCATAATCTCCCCTGATCATTGGAAGTACTAGAATTCCCATTGACTTTTCTGGGTTTAGATTTTCACCGAAGATGAATTCTGACATGTTTTATTAAGTAATAAAGCATAGCATTGAAGCTTTTTTTCCTTTGACAGTCTTTATAAAACCGTGGATAGTTTTAATTTTTCTTTTAAGGAATTTAGCATCTCTCAGAAATGTAGAGTGTGTTTTTAATTGATGAAAGTTTGATTATTTTATTTAAAAAAATCCCCAGTTTTAAGGCAAGTTAGGGTTGGTTTTCAAAAAGCTATTTTTCTTTACACAGAAAGAATCTTTGAAATTTATCATAGACTAAATTTTCCTGCTTCCCTGCATTTTTGAAACTGTAGGATGTTTCCAAATTACTTTGAGAGTTGGCTCAGTTTTCTGCAGTTGAATGAACAAATAACAGAATTGTAATTCTCACTGAATATAACATAGTCCAGCATCCTTTCTAATGTCATTTATTATATGCTTAGAACTATTTTTTGAACCACAATTTCAGGGTAAAAAGTAAACAGACACCTTTTCTTGGAAACTTCTCATTCCCTTGACAAGTGGTAAATATTAGATTTGGATTTTATGGTGGTACCATGGTGTTGTTTTAAAGAGTTGTTTGTAAAAAGCAGAAAATTGGTGATATCAAGAAAATCCTTTCTGGATTGTATTCAGAATTTAAGTCAACAAGTTGTACATTTGTATGCAAATCATGCTCCAACAAGTATAAAGGGAACATCTCTACCAGTATCTTTAACAAGAACATGGTCAATAGATTGGAGCTCTATGTATCACAATGCATGCAAACTGGAAATTAGGACATGTTTTCTTCATAGAACATACAATAACAAGAGTTATAAGGAGTCATGGAGGTCTTCTAGTCCAACCCCCTGCTGAAGCAGGAAACCCTATAACATTTCAGACAAATAACTGTTCAATCTCTTCTTAAAAATCTCTGATGGTGGAGCATTCACAATGTCTAAAGGCAACCTATTGATTGATTGCTCTCACATTAGAAATTTCTCCTTAATTCTAAGTTGCTTCTTTCCTTGGTTAGTTTCCAACCATTGTTTGGAAAATAGGTTGATCCCCTATTATGTAGGAGCCCCTCAACTATTGGAAGACTGCTATCATATCTCCCCTAGTCCTTCTTTTCACTAGACTAGACATGCCCAATCTTCATACCTTTCTTCATATGTTTTAGCCTCCAGCCCCCTGGAGTAATCTTTATTGCTGTTCTCTGCACTCAGCATCTTTTTTATATCATGGTGACCAAAACTGGATCCAGTATTCCAAGTGTGATCTTAGTGAGGCTTTCTAAAGTGGAAGTAATACTTCTTGGGATCTTGATTCTATCCGTGTCCAGGAGCAATCTATATTGATATTTATTACTGCCCAAATTGTGTGATATTTTTGGTGGGGTTGTCCTCAAGTGTTCAGTGAATTGAAAGACTGTGTGGAGTTAAATCAAAAGATCAGTTGTACTTTGACATACTACCTTCCAAAATAGCCAATGGGATATTTAGATGCATTATAAGTAGTCCTTGACTTACAACCATTTATTTAGTGATTTTTCCAAGTTACATCGGCACTAAAGTGACATGATTGTTTTTTTTTCACATAACCAATGCAACCATTCCCATGGTCATGTGGTCAAAATCAAAATATGAACCCTTGGCAACTGGCAGTGTCCCAGGATCATGCAATCCCTTTTGCAACTTTCTGACAGGTAAAGTCAATGGGGAAGCCAGATTCACTTAACAATTGTATTACTAACTTAACAATAGCAGCAATTCACTTAACAACTGTGGTAAAAAAGTAAAGAAGACATATGAATTAAGAAATGCTACTTTTTGTCCATCACAGCTGTCCCACTATTCAGTTTTCATGCATTAATTCAGATTATTTGCAAATGTATGGGACAAAACACATTTTCTCTCAAATTTGTTGAGTCACTTAGGTGAGACAGTTGTATAAATTTGATAAACAAAATAAATAAGTACGATGCAAAACTTTACAAATTTAACTATGGCTCTCTAATCATGTGTCCCCTCTAAATGAAAATGTTTGCAAAGTCATATTTCTTCGTGAGCTACATAGGCATTTCCAAACCAAAGCTCTAAATGTTGGTTGCTATTTTATTTTTACAGCTCGGTGATATCCCTTGCGATCAGAAAAGAGTACAAGATGCCAAGTGTGATCACACCATCTCTTTGTACAAAAGCTAGTCATGCTGACAAGTTTATCTTCCTTTTCCTAGTGATCTATTAAAAGTGAACTTCCTCTTTTCCCAGCTGGGTTTCTAGGATTTATTTTTGTTCTCATACTTCTTTCTGATGAAAAAGGAGGATGAGCATTTTACTAAATGAAACAAGGACATCAATGTAGGGTATTCAAGCTGTTCCATAAAACCTGTCTTCTTTTTTTGCTCTCATTTGGGCAAGAAAAAAAGGGGCTGTCTTAAGAAGAGGGTTTATGATTCATGCAGGCTCATATTGTCTTGATGGCCTCTTTTTTTGTTTCCTGGATATCTTGCACCAACGCTTCAATTATTGTGAGCCTTAATGAATAGTACAAGGGAAGGATCCTAGATGAGTGACCCCTTCTGAGTGGCAAGGACTGGTTCCACGAAAAGAGATTTTTCTATGGACTGGAGAGGGTGTGCTGCTTGCATCCCATGTGTGTGTGAATGGGGCTTCACTCATTGTGCAGTTTCTGCTGGGCCACAGACTGGTGTCAATCCATGAACCAGGGGTTGGGATCCTTGCCCTAGACAATCAGTTCCTTCTGTTACAAGAAGTATAATATATGACAGTGAAGGGAGAATTGCTCGGTTTCAGCTGATGAACCCATTATACCCTACATCAGTGATGGCAAACCTATGGCACGCATGCCACAGGTGGCACGCAGAGCCATTTGTTAGGCCATGCGAGGTGTTGCCCTGTCAGCTCCAGCGGCCAGCTGACTTTGGCCTTCTTTTAAGGCCATTTTTCACTCTCCGTAGGTTTCCTTGAAGGCTCTGGAGCACAAAAAAACCGGCCCTATGGTAAACCGGAAGTTCAGGAATGGACTTCTGGTTTGCTTGTAGGGGCGTTTTTTGCCCTCCAGAGCTTCAGTGAAGCCTCCTCCCTAGGGCCTATGGAGGGGATATTTTCACCCTCCCCAAGCTCCTAGAAAGACTTTGGAGCCTGGCGACGGTGAAATAAGATTGCCAAAAATGGGGGGGCGCTGGTTGGGAACACATGTGCAGGGGGGTCGCACATGCATGTGTGCTGGGGTCACATGTGCATGTGCACTGGGGTCATGCGCATAGCATTATAGGTGTGGGCATGCCTATGCACGATCCCACTGCGCTCCCCCCGCTTTTGGCACGTGATCCAAAAAAGATTAGCTATCAGTGCCCTCTCTCATTCTGTATGTTCTGGCAAAGATTATCCATAGCACTAGAAATAACACTTAGACTTATATACCACTTCATAGTGCTTTATAGCCTTCTCTAAATGGTTTTACAGAGTCAGCACATTGCCCCCCAACAATCTGTATCCTCCATTTACCAACCTTGGAAGGATGGAAAACTGAGTCAACCTTGAGCTGGTCAGGATGGAACTGCTGACTGTGGGCAGAGTTAGCCTACAATACTGCATTCTAATTACTGCCCCATCATGGCTCATTTCAGGATTCATGTCCTGATCCCAACAGAGTTAGACTTCTGTAACACAGTCTGTGCAAAGGTCGCCTTTAGAAATGATCCAGATGTCAGCATTATGTGTAATGCATCCACCAAAAGCAGAACTATAGATTCCTCAAAGAACATATTTATTGGATACATCTTATTCGCACTGCCAGTGAAAACCAACTCTAAAAGTTCCCATGGTTTTTAGCCTAATTAAAGGAAAAATGGTTCCCTCCCCAATCATATTGTCCATTATAAATAGCTGGCAGGCTGCTTGGTCACTCCTCTCTTCCTTCAACTGCCATCTGTTAGGGTGACCTTGGTTCCCACAAGAAAACTTTTTTTGTTTTGTGAATCAGCCAGTCTATCTACTTCCCCCTCTCTTCCCGTGTTCAGAGTTCGGAGCAACTATGAGGCAGAAAAAGATGGTTTGAGTCAGATTCGCTTCAGACTTGACACTAGAAGCTGCAACAGAACACAGATACAGATACAGAAATAGAACACAGTGGTAAGATTGCTCTAATGGGTTTACCTCGTCCTTGC
This sequence comes from Thamnophis sirtalis, assembly GCF_051295495.1. NCBI lineage: Eukaryota > Metazoa > Chordata > Lepidosauria > Squamata > Natricidae > Thamnophis > Thamnophis sirtalis. The sequence goes on along the minus strand of NW_028261381.1, from coordinate 46,681,736 downwards.
AGAAAAAACAAATTTGTAAGTTACTTCATTGATTACCAGTTGGCTTTCATTCCACATTTAAAGTGCTGGTCATATTACCTTACTCAGATGTCCAGATTCCACCATCTGGAATCTGACCATCTGGCTTGGACATCTAGAGCCGTCATCAGATATTAACTAGGTGACTGGCTTTCATTTCCACCTTATATAAAATTGCCTATGAAATTGTAGGCAGGCACCCAAGTCATCATGTTTTTAAGAAGCAAGTTCCCTGTTCCCTGTTCCAGTGAACTTTTGGCCTATGGTTCTGCAAATAAATAATAGATAAATAAGTAATAAATATTATAAATAATAAATAGTGATGTCATTCAGAGCTACCCATTGCTGTGCTGCTCAACATTTTCTTCGCAAACAACAGCAACAGAAGCCATAAGCAAAACCTCACATAAGGAAATGAGTTGAGAATATACGTTCTCTGTGGAAGATCTTGGAGGCATCAGATCTATTGTCCTTTTCCCCAAAAGTGTCTGTCCTATTAGATGCAGAAAATCAGATGTGTATATGAATTTTATATCCAAAAAGAATGTATGTCATCAAAATTTATTGGGCTTTACCTAGGTTATAACCTAGTGTAATTTATGAAGTGGAAGAAATGTACAATGAAAAAAAAAACACTTTTTATATATAAAAATGGCTTTCCACATTTTTTTTATAACTGTCACATTAGTAAGATCATTTTCCTTACTCCCAAATGAGCAACTTTCATCTTCTTTCCAAAGCAGACTTTTTCTTTTGTTCTCTGTGTGTGAAGATTGCATTTTCCTATAAGAATTGGCGCCAGTTGCTGTACTGCACTTTTGAAAGTAATTTTTTATTGTATGCAAAAGAAAACCCAAAAGAGGAAGAAGAAAGGGGGAAAAAAAGCCTACAAAAGCAATATATAGAATAGCTTGAATATATTGTGAGACTGGTCTGGATTAGTGCAAAAGAGAGGTATTCATCTGTGTATTAAAAGAAAGGTAATAATGTCTTTGAGCTTGTAGAACTGTAATTTTTGTGACATAATAAAGATAACGGTTTTCCCTTTCTAGTCATATCCAACTCTAGGGAGTGGTGCCAGCGACACTTCCATGGTCCTATGGCCAGCAAGGCTATACACGAAGGCACACATAATACTGTTACCTTCCCACCAAAGCCATACCTATTTATGTACTTGCATTTGCATGCTTTCAAATTGCTAGGTTGGCAGGAGCTGGGGCAAGTAATGGAAGCTCAACCCATTGCACTGTACTTGGGTCTCTAACCCATACTGTCACCTTTCCAGTTTACAAGCTTTGCAACTTTAAATTTGATATAAAAATAAAATATAAAACTTTGTTTTCTTTACCCACTCATGCTACCCTACCAAATGTTCATAATTGATGGTAATAAATGTTAAGCATTCCAGTTCTAAGTTGTTGCATCACATAATTATTTTCAAATTTTTTGCTTCCAGACCATTTTGAATATTCAGGATAATCTTATGTCCTCTTCCCATTATTTTTCAATCAGATAAATCCTGAATATCCTTTGTTTCTCAGACTCTTCTGCTTTTTTCAAATTACACTGTTCTAAAACACAACTTTATCATTAAATTACTCTCTTACTGGTAACGAACTCTGTCGAAAATGTACTTCTTGATAATAACTTTTAAAAGCTTCGTATCAATGTAGCTTGTATTTTTAAATAATTGGTTTGCCCTTGAATGTACCACCTCAGATTGTCAGCTCTTTACATCTCTGAAAGCAAAAGAGTTTTGGTTTGTGTCTTGTGTGAGTAAATGAAGGAAAAAATATCCATATTGGTATCTGAAAAAGTGGAATAGTTGGTCATTATTAGTGTTCACCAGGCCAAGGTGGTGCAGTGGTTAGAGTGCAGTACTGCAGGCTAATTTAGCTGACTCCTAGCTGCAGTTCAGCAGTTCAAATCTCAGCAGCTCAAAGTTGACTCAGCCTTCCATCCTTCTGAGGTGGGTAAAATGAGGATCCAGATTGTTGGGGACAATAGGCTGACTCTGTAAACCACTTAGAGAGGGTTATAAAAGCACTATGATGCGGTATATAAATCTAAGTGTTATTGCTATTGCTAACTTTTTACACTGTTAATATGAGCAAGATATAATTGCCATAATATTGTCTACCAAACCAATATCTCTTTATTCTTATAAATATGTTTTGGCCTCCTAAAAGAAATTTATAATCTCTCTGCTTTAAAAGACCTCAGAAGCTTTAGAGTGTTCAAACTCAACTTTAATTCAACAACTCAATCTGGTTCAGAATGTTAATTGGACGGAATGGCATTTCCAATTCGGAAAACACTAACTCTTCCACTAAATCCTTTTTCCATTATTACTGTATAAAAATGATTTGGCACTCTTGAAACTACTTCCAAAAATAATCCCCTTTTCAGTTTAGTTCTAGACACAAGGGGAAGACAAAATATAAAAATAAGGATGCTTCAGAAAATGCACCACACAGTTGCATAGATAGACAACAACTTAGTCAAAAGCAAAAAGGTTGTGTAGTTATACTGTGCTAATCTATACAGTTCACTTTCAATATATGTATGTCAATATATGTCATTTTATAACATACAGGAGGCCTACAAATATTCATGGATAATTAAGATCAGTTAACCTGATCTTAATTATCCATGAATATTTGTAGGCCTCCTGTATGTTATAAAATGAGTCATATAATGTTGTAGATGGCTCCTGTATGCATAATTCTGGAGCACATCGATGAACACTAACTAGCAATAAGTTAGTGCACAACAACTGCACAACACATGGACAGACTTAACCACAGTTTCAACTATGGGAAACTGAGCATCCTTGACCAAGATAACTCCCCAAATGCTGGGAAATTCCCAAAAGCTTGGAATTCAGACAAACCATCCATTAATAGGTACATAGATATAAACTATAATTATATTATACACCATTCAAAAGAGACAATTAAAAAGAAGAAGAAAGCAGAAGGACATTCTCTCTAACATCCAACACCGAGATAGGCAGGGATTAACACCTAATGAACAATCAAGCAAAGAACAGTATCCTAATGAAGGAATTACCAAGGAGACAAACTATCAATAATTCAACATCTATGTAATACTCACTATAAAACACAGCGCTACAGCAAGAAAAATGAATATGGAAGGAGTTCTGAAGTAAGCAATGGCAGGCTCAACTTTTTATGGAGCCAACAACCACAGCAAAAATAGAAATTGATGAATGGATCCTTCCACCCTTGATGAAAGAAACTCTGATGTAAAACAAACATTCATCTGAAACAAAGGACTTATAGATTTGCTAAACCCCAACCCAAAGAGCCAAATCACAGACTAGAGCCGGAGAGCACCAGCATCCTGACAGTGAGATAACAGAAATGTGCCGATAAATTATTTGAAAAGCAATCAAGCTGAATTGTTGCTAGTCATCTGAAATAGCCTGCAGTACTGCACTCTAACCATTGTACCATCTGAGCTCCTTATATAGATATCCAAACAATTTAAAGTAGAAGAAAGATTCTCAGGTGATATCTATGTAGCAGTTTGTGGATTTGACTCGGGCATCTTCTTTCCTTGAACACAGCACTTATGTGAAGATATTGCCAAATTCAGTTTCAGAATTGCTCTGATGAATCAGGATGTGCAGCTAGCCAAATGCCAGCAGATAGTCAAGGTTTCAGATGATGTAATCTGGAAGTCATTTCAGAAATCAGTTCAATTTGTTTGCAACAGCCATGCCGAAATTCACTTCATTTTACATTTATTCATAGGAAGCAAGATATATTTATTTCCATGTCCACAGTTTCTTTTTGGGGGAATGTTAATTTTATCCAGCCATCTGTAAAGAATGTAATTTCTGGACCCATTTGATTCTGACCTACCTTATTTATTTATTTGTCCAATTCAGGTACTGCTCATCTCACTCTTAGAATGATTCTGGACAGTAGACAGTTAAAATCAAAGATATATATTTTATCAGGGTATATAAAATTTTCTGCAAGTATTTATTCAAGAAAACACATACATTTTGTCAGGCAGTTATATTCCAACTTCTGCATATTTTGAGAAGCCTTAAATCTACTTATTTATATCAAAATTCTTATGTAATAAATTGTTCAAATATTCATAGAAAAAATCCATGAATATATTTATCAAAATACTCATCAATTTAAAGTCCAGTCCTGTAGGTGGACAATTTTCAAATACACATCCAGATGTTGTCTGTTTACAATGCATTACCTCCAATAAAATGTGAATTTGGCAGTCCACAGAAATATGTATGTCAGTTATTTCTTCACTCAGTCAAATAAATTGGATTAAGAAAGTTAGTAGCCATTTTTTCTAATCTAGGAACTTTAAATATCTTTAACTACATACAAATTGGATATTATGACATTGGTCTTGCCTAATTTTTTTTGGAGACATATATATCCCTTTTTTAAAAGGTATGGAAGATATTTAGCTTTCTCTGAATTTAGAGAAACTCTAACTTTATCATGTTTTAATATACTTCTAACAGCTATCCTTGAAGAGAAATTTTGAAAAGTCCCATATGAATTAAGACTTTGTCTTTGTGCTAAAGAAGGTACTACATTTATGTCCATGTTCTGTTGTATTGTGTTCCTTTTATAAAGATGCACGCATTCGTTTATTACAAAGTTGTCCAATCTGTTTAGTTGTCTTTATGTGGGGATCTTTGTGCTCTCTGAACTTGTTGTTTTCTTGCAGATATTTCATTACCAAACTAGATAACATCATCAGTGCTCCCTGCAAGAAAACAACCAAGCTCAGAGAACACCGAGGACCCAACAGTTCAACCTGAGCAACAAAAATTATCTTCCACCTTCTTTGTGTTTAGTTGTTGCCGTATGATCAATATGTTGTTTTTTCTTCATGGCAAAATCTGCATTATTGTGGCTAGAACTCATCATGATTTATTGCATTGGTGGTATAGTCCACGGGTGTAAACTCAAGGCCCGGGAGCTGGATCTGGTCCACAGGGTGCTTAGATCTGACCTGCGGGGCTGCCCTGGAAATAGCGAAGGACTAGCCCGCAATGCTTCTGCCAGTGAAAACAGGTTCCCAAGCTCCATTTTTGGCTGCCACACCCTCTTTCAACCCTCTTCAAGTAAAAATGGAGCTCTATTTTCACAGGAAAAGGGTTGCAGGAGACCATGATAGCTGAAAAGTGAGCTTGGGAGCCTGTTTTTGGTGGTAGAGTGCTTGGGCTGCCACAGGCACCCTTGACATGAGTGATGTTGAGTTGGCCACACCCACCCTGGCCACGTCCACTCTGGCTCCTTGAGATCAAATGCAATCCTGAGTGGCCCTCAATGAAATCAAGTTTGACACCTCTGGTCATATTTGTTTTTATTTTTGCCTGTATTTAGTATTCTTGTCTCTTTTTAGAATTCTAGTTCTTGGCCACAGTATAATTATGTTGTATTACATACCTTAATGGGAAATATTGATCCATAGTACCTACTCTTACTTAATTCTGACTGAGTAATTTTTGAAATGTGAAAGCTAAAACATAATTGTATGCTTTTAAAGAAGTTTCCTTTTTTCTTTAAAGCCTCACTAATTGCAAACAACCTTATGTCTTTTTACAGACAGCAAGAGAAAAAAAACCATAAATGTTTTGGAGACATTACCAAAATGTTCAATTCCTAAATTAATCTCAAACTAAAACCTTTTGCCAGGGGATGGGGAGGTATGTTGTTTCTTTCCTTTGTGTTTAAACAAACAGTGCTAGGCACATATATAAGGTGCCTACATTTACACAACAAGAAAATGAATTGTTGTGACCTTTTTAGAACAGATGAACCTGCAGGACTGAAATTTTAGCAATAGGTTGCTAGACTAACTAGTCACCCATAGAGACCTGCTCTTAAAATGTGAGGTCAGGGGAGGCAGGGGAGACAGGGGCTCACCACTGTTATCCTGAAAAGAAAAAAAATAAAAGGAAAAAGGCTAAGGTAGTTGCTGCCAGATTCGCAGTGGATGACTCTGCTTAGTGCTTAACTGCAGGGGGAGGCGAGAGAACCACGTGCCTCCTTTAGACTATCTTTATGATCACTTGAGCAAAGTTAAGCAAGGGTTAAAAGGCGAAAAATTCCTTATGTAAAGGAGGCACGTGGTTCTCTCACCTCCTCCTGCAGAGGGCACTTTGTTTAGAGGCTTTTTTTTTTCTTAAGCAGAGTCATCCACATGGTGACTCTAGCAGCAACTATCCCAGCCTGGCTACAGCAGCTCTTGCCTTTTTCTTTTTTACATTTTTACATTTTCATCATGGCAGACAAGAGGAGAGTTGAAATCCTCTGTGACACAGCTGGAAAAAGTATGTGGGTCAGATGGAGGGAGGGGAGAGGAATTCAAAATTATTGTAATTTGTAAGTAATTTTTATTGTGAGTAATTTGTGTGTGTGTGTGTGTGTGTGTGTGTGTGCATGTGTTTGTTTCTTCACTCAAACAAACTCTCTCTCAATTTGAGAGAGAGTTTGTTTGAGAAGAGAGGGAAAGGGGAAAGGCAGGGAGGGCAGCCTTGTTTGAGAAGACAGGGCCAGCCCACCAGCAGAGGGAGGTCTTTTACTCATGTCTGCTGGTGGGCTGGCGCTTTCTTTCTTTTGCCTGCTGTGCCTCCCTTCCCTTTCTCCTCTCCCCCCCCACCGGGAGCCCCGTCCTGCTCCCCTCTCCCTTTCCTCCTCCTCCTCTCCCCTTTCTTCACTGCCTGCCACCTTGTCCCCCGCCTCCTCCGTCCCCACCTCTGTGTCCAAAAGAGGCATCTCGCGTCTATGGCGGACATAAACATGAGACACCTCTGTCGAGGGACAGCTGCGGGGAAGCTGCTTCTCGCCACCGCACTCTACCACCTTGCCCCCCACCTCCTCCATCCCCGCTGCTGTGTCCAACAGAGGCATCGCACGTCTATGGCGGACATAAACGCAAGATGCCTCTGTTGGGGACAGCTGCAGGGAAGCTGCTTCTCACGGCTGCCGCGCTCTTGCCTTACCAACCGTAAACCTCACTGCACGTCACTGTTTTAATTGTTAGCTGTAGACTGCTCAGAGCCCTATTCAATGAAATGGGTGATCATATTGTCCCCCCCAATAAATAAATAAATAAATAAATAAATAAATAAATAAATAAATAAATAAATAAATAAATAAATAAATAAATAAATAAATAATAAATAAATAAATAAAGAAAGAAAGAAAGAAAGAAAGAAAGAAAGAAAGAAAGAAAGAAAGAAAGAAAGAAAGAAAGAAAGATAGGATGTGTTTTTCCAAAACACAAATATTGTCCCTTCAGACGGGGGAGAGGAGAATGAGTTTTAGGCATATACCTGAACTGAAAAGCTATAATAGAGACAGCTAAACGAAAATCAACCTTTCTAGCTAATATGGAGTAGAAGATCCTTAAAAATAAACATGCACAGAATATTTACATCACAAGTTCAAACTGAGCCAGCTAAAGTTCTGGAGAGCATACATAAAGAGAGGAATGTCACCTTTTTCACTTTTTGTGTTTGGGTGAGAAGAAGCTAAACATTTTCTGAGTTTTTACATGCATGAGAAGGCCACAGTGCTCTTGAAAGATAAGAAGAAGAAGAAAAGGAAAACATCAGACAAGAGCAAAGTCAGCTGTATGAAAATAATACAATTTAACAATTGCTTTTTCATGAGACTGCATTATTTCAGCATGTTTCACTTTTATTTTGTTTTTAATCTGTCCTTGTGGACAGATTCTGAAGTAACGTAGATTTTTGCAAATCAGCTTTAGGTAGCTTTGCTTTCTCCAGCCCATTCAGTCTTGGAGATCCCCTTCATCCAGCATTCCTACCTTCTTGAACAGACCTCCAGAAGCACTGCGCAGCTACAACATAGCTGCTATTTAAAGTGTAGCAGGGCCATAGGGTCTTGTCTTGCTAGCAAGGTAAAGACCTGCCAAAAAAACATAAGCAAAAACAACAACAACAACAACAACAACAACAAACCACTGGGTCCAAAGCCAAGCTAGGGGTTATACACAGAATTTAGACAAATAACAAACAGAATTAAGGTCCTAAATGAGAGAAGATTGAATGGCAACAGAATAGCAATAGCATTTAGACCTGTATACCACTTCATAGTGCTTTACAGCACCCTCTAAGCGCTTTATAGAGTCAGCACATTGCTGCTAACAATCTGGTTCCTCATTTTACTGACCTCAGAAGAATGGAACCTAGATAATCAACCTTGAGTCTGTCAGGATCAAACTACTGGCAGTTGGCAGAATTTGCCTGCAATACTGAGTTCTAACCACTATGCCACCACAGCTCTTGATGAAAAAAGATTAGAAGTTAAAAAGTTTGTGATTCTCAATGCAGGCTTAAAAGTTGTTGGCAGTTTTTTTTCTTTTTTTTCTGAATGATTCTCTAATACCTGAATCTTATACAGTTCTTTGGTTGCTAGCCATTAAACTCTGTAGAAGAACACCTCTACATGAACAGAACTGAATATCTCTTCACTTCTCCTTTCTGTGTGCACTTGAGTGTAAACTCTCTCTGTGGTTTATGTGCCCAAAATCTTCCCTATCTCTCTGGCCAATTAAAGGTAATATTCAGATTTCTAGTAAGAATATCTCAGAAAATAGCAGAACCAAGAGTCTTGCAGGCTCTCTGTTAGGGGAAAGAGATTCAGGCTCATTTTCTAATACAAACTTTTGCAAAATTGGTGGTAGGCTAGACAGATCTGAAGCAGACAAGGTTCCTGAAGCTATAGTTCTGATAAATTAATTCCAATTTATAAAGGGGATTTTTATAGTTATATAAGTGTTTTCTGGCTTTGAATTTGCCAAACCTCTTCTGTACAGTACTTTAAGCAAATATTTTTAGAATTACCATTACAGTACATATGCAAGAAAGGAACCAGAGATGAATTTGTAGGCATATGAGACAATTATATAGCTAAAGCTGAGCAGCCCCCCTTGGTATGAAATTGTCTGGAACCATATGTAAATCATAAAATAATAAAGGGATGGAATGGAGAGAAAATTGATTCTTCTTCAGTGATCATACGGTTTAGTTATTGCAAGTACACGCAAAGTGCTTGTCTCCAATTGACTACTAGGCCCACATATCGGCTTTCCAAAATCCAGATTGCAGCTTTGAAAACATAAACTGAGACTGCCAGAGAGCCAGAGAGCCATATCACTCCCCCATCTATCCCAACCACAGAACACATTTTCTCTAATGAGCTATAAAAAGGAGCTACTAAAAACAGAGTCATTTTGCTATTTAAAACTGATAAGAGCTGAGCATGGATCCTTGATTCCTGCTATGCATTTAATAGGATTGATTGCCACCCTCTGTTGGGTGAAATTGTAGTATTGGAAGGAAAAGAGGAAGCCTGTCCAAATCTTTAGCCCTAAGAGCAAACCAAAATGCAAGAATCACCACTGCAGATAGTCCTTGATTTACAACCAGACTTGAGATCTGAATTTTGGTTGCTAAGCGGCACAGTCGTTAAATGAATCATCATGTGATCGGATCCAATTTTACCATGGCTGTTAAGTTAATCACTGTGCTTGTTAAGTAAATCATGGTCGTTATATGAATCCAGGTTTCCTGTTGACTCTTCTTCTTAGAAAACAGCTGGGAAGGTTGCAAATTGCCTGGTTTCTCCCCTGAATGGGAGCTCCAGGCCTCTGGACTGGCCTGAGCTGACATGCGGCCCCCTACCACGGAAACAGCATTTGGGGAGCTACAAATTAGAGTCAGTTAGGAGTTGAAGGACCCCTTCCCCCCGGTTTTGTGGGATTTCTGCGGTGGAATCCTGCTATCAGGTGGGGCACCCTGCAGTCCTTTCCTGTGCCACCTGGTATCTAGTATATCTTGCACTACATAGTGCTGTTCCCCATCTACAGTAACCGGGGCTGGCAGCCGTAGCGGGTGTCCTCTGATATCAGATGCCTGAACAGATCGGAGCAGGCTGCAGTGGAAGACTGGATGTGTTTTCCCCAGTAGAGGGGGGAGTCTTAGCTGCACTGTGACTGCACTAATAACTCGCACAATTGGGAAAGGTCCAATAAATTTGGGCCCGAGTTTCTTACATGGCAATGGTAGCCTGAGATATTTAGTGGATAGGTATACCCTCTGGCCTACATGGAATGGCCCTTGCACCTTCCCCCTTTGATTGGCACTCTCTTTATATGTGGCAAAAGAGTGACATAACGCATCCCTCACCACTTTCCAAACCTTTTGCATCTGGGCTATCCACTCCTGTGAGGTCGTATCTGAGGATACTCCAGAATTGGGCGCACCTGAGGATACTCCGGAATTGGGATGAACTCCTGCCCTGTAGCCACATGAAATGGGGTAAACCCCGTACTTTTCTGCACTGAATGCAACCTCTGCAAAGGGAAGGAGTTCAGCCCAATCGGTCTGTTGGTATTGGACGTAACATCTTAAGTAGCGCTCCACCATCGCGCTTGCTCTCTCCGCAGCACCATTGGATGCGGGGTGGAAGGCTGTACTAAGTCCCTGTGAAGACCCCACCATTGCCATGAATCTGCGCCAGAACCAGGCAGTGAATTGCACTCCCCTGTCCGAAATTATCCTTTTGGTGATGCCATGGAGTCTATACACATGGGTAATGAACAGTTTGGCCAGCTTCCTAGCAGATGGAAGGCCACTCGGGGCAGAGCTTCCTCCGATACAATGCATCTGTTGCAGTCTTTGTCCTTGCCTACCCCTCTCCTGTCCTGGCTTATCCTCGTGGAACGCTATAGCTACATCCATGGCGGCCTGGAACCATGCAGTCAGTCTAGGTGGCAACCCTCTGTAGATGCAGGCCTGGTATAGTGTCAGTCAATACCGGCCTTAATGTCATGCACCACCAACCTCTGTGGCCACATCCTCACTTTACTAGCTAGACACCAGAACTCTCTGATATATTTGGCTACTGGCTTCCCTCCAGAGCCCACTAAGCCATTTGTGGTTCAGGCAGAGGCCAGTGATGTGGCAGTGGCTGCAGTCACAGCAGAGAAGAAGGAATTAGGGGGTTTCAAATGATCTCCCGATATTTACCAATTCTTCTTCTTGATTTTCCTTTTTTCTTTTTCATCAAGTATTCCATTCTTTGCTATTTCTCTGTTTTTCCTTGGAACGTCAAAAATATCACCCCATGACACTTTTTTAAAAAGTTTGGCTATATAATCTGAATAGTTAGTAGGTGGAAAGAGAATTTTGATGAGAGAAGAATGGCAGATGTATGCAGGAAGAACCTCGGTTCTTGCTCTTTTGACAAAAGAAAAATGGAATCCTGATACTGCTATAGACAAATGTCCCTTTCTGTACTTAAACCTGCAATGCTTAAAAATAACCTTGACCTTTATTTATGCTTTGCTTCTGTAAATCAAATATCTCCTTTCATTTACAAAAGAAAAAAACCTCTTTGCTTTACAGAACACCCCTACTAGCAGAAAGGGAATAGAAGGATGTTGGCTTTGTGGTTGGTGCTACCATCAACCACAGTGTCTTCTAGAGCAACAGCCCCCAACCTTTTGGGTTATGGACCAGATTCGTGAAGAGCAGGTTTTTTTTCACTGACCAGATGGGGGCGTGGTTTCATGGTTCCACATGTATGAGGATCAGACTTTGCTGGCTTGCATGGATGAGTTTCTAGCAGGTCATGGACCAGTCTGATCAGTATGGCTGTTGCCAGGCAGAAACAACATTCTCCATCAAAGGCACACTGGAAGAGCAATTAGTCCAGGTTTTTTCCCCAATACTACCACCACGGAAAAGGACTGGAGCCCTGCTTGGCTCTACTGAAAGAGTCAACAAAAGAGCAACTCTCGTCTTCCTAGCCTGTTGAGAGAAGTAGATGTCCATTTTGCAGCTCCATTTTACCTGTATTCATGAAAGTGTTTCCAACCTGTTAGATGGCCACATCTAGGTATCTGAAGGAAATAAGTGTCCACACCTGGCTAGTTTGGATAATCTCAACTTTTTAATGGACATTATTGCAGCCATAATCAGCCAGGTTAGTCTACTTCAGGAGTCTCCAAACTTGACCCCTTTAAGACTTCTCAATTTCAACTCCCAAAATTCCCCAGCCAGCATGGGCATTGAAGTTGCGACCCCAGAGAAGGGGTGGGGGAGTGGCTATCATTATCCGAGGGTCTTTAGTTCCTCATAGGATCCCTGCTCCGGAGCTTGTCGGGTGTGAGTCCTTGCTGGTGAAGTTGGACCTTGCGGGTCAAGTGGGCTTGTTGCTAACGTACCTGTCTCCCAACAGCGTTGCAACAGCCCTCCCCTCGCTCCTCAAGTCAGTAGCCGAGCTGGCAGTTGAGTTCCCCAGGCTTATGGTACTGGGGGATTTCAATCTGCCTTCGCTTGGTGATCACTCTGTAGGAGCGCAGGAGTTCACGGCTTCCATGACAGCCATGGACTTGACCCAAGTAATCCAGGACCCGACTCACTCAATGGGTCACACGCTTGACCTCGTATTTCTCTCGGAGCAGTGGAGACGTGATCTGGATTTGAGGGGTACTGAGATCTTGCCCCTGTCATGGTCAGATCACTTCCTACTGAGGCTTGACTTTCGGAAGCCAATCCCCCACTGTAGGGAGGAAGAACCGATTAGGTGGTTCCACCCCAGGCACCTGATGGACCCTATCAGTTTTCAGACAGCACTTGGTGTAATACCTGATGCTCTCGTCCACAGTCCGGTGGAGACCTTGGTTGCTGCTTGGAACTCAGCGGCGGCGGGGGCTCTAAACTGGATTGCGCCTTTACGGCCTCTCTGAGGTAGCGGATCCAGGAGAGCTCCTTGGTTTATCGAGGAACTCCGGGAGATGAAATGCCAAAAGAGATGCCTAGAGCGCCACTGGAGGGCCAGTAAGTCTGAGTCAGACCGAGCACTGATGAGAGCCTTTATCAGAGTCTATCTCATGGCAATACAGGCATCGAAATGTGCTTATTTTGCCGCTCTTATTGCATCCGCTGAATCGCGCCCAGCCGCCTTGTTTAGAATAACCCGCTCCTTCCTGAAAGGGAGGGAACCAGATGACCCTTTACAAGGTAGAGCTGAGGAGTTGTTCAGTTTTTAGTGGATAAAGTCGCTCAGATTCGGACAGACTTGGACTCCAATTGCTCAGAGCCAGCCGAGGTACCGGGGGAAGGTCTTGAGTGAAATTTATGGACTGAGTTTCAACTTGTCACGCCTGAGGAAGTGGACAAGGCCATGGGAGCAGTGAGCGCCTCCACTTGTATACTGGACCCATGTCCCTCCTGGCTGGTCGCGAACAGCAGGGAGGTGACACGTGGCTGGATCCAGACGATAGTTAGCACCTCTCTCTGGGAGGGATCCTTCCCACCCCTCCTAAAGGTGGTGGTGGTAAGACCCCTTTGTTGGGAAGGTTGTTGAGAAAGTGGTGGCCTCTCAGCTCCGGCGGTCCTTGGATGAAACCGATTATCTGGATTCCTTTCAGTCCGGTTTCAGGCCTGGCTACAGCACGGAAACTGCTTTGGTCGCGCTGATCGATGATCTCTGGAGAGCCAGGGATGAGGGCCATGCCTCCATCCTAGTGCTCCTTGACCTCTCAGTGGCCTTCGATACCATCGACCATGGTATCCTTCTGCGACGGTTGTGGGAGGTGGGAGTGCGAGGCACCGTTCTTCGGTGGTTCTCCTCTTACCTCTCGGACAGGTTGCAGTTGGTGTTGGTCGGAGGGCAGAGATCGACCCCTAGGCCCCTTAACTATGGGGTGCTGCAGGGTTCGGTCCTGTCCCCCCATCCTGTTTAATATCTACATGAAGCCGCTTGGTGAGATCATTCGTCGGCACGGGATAAAATACCACCAATATGTGGACGATACTCAGTTGTATCTGTCCACCCCGTGCCAACTCAGTGAAGCGGTTGAAGTGATGTGTCAGTGCCTGGAGGCTGTCAGGATCTGGATGTGGATGAACAAGCTTGCATTCAATCCCGACAAGACCGAGTGGCTGTTGCTGTTCCCTCCCAAAGATTGGCCTTGTACTCCATCTCTCAGGCTGGGGGGTGAAATTATATGCCCCTCAGACAGGGTTCGCAATTTGGGAGTCCTCCTGGATCCACAGCTGACTTTAGATCATCATTTGTCGGCTGTGACCATGGGGGCATTTGCCCAGGATCGACTGGTGCACCAGTTGCGACCCTACCTGAATCGGGAGGCTCTTAGAACAGTCACTCACACCCTTGTGACCTCAAGACTGGACTACCGTAACACGCTCTACATGGGGCTGCCCTTGAAGAGCATTCGGAGACTTCAGCTTGTCCAGAATGTAGCCGCGCGAGCGATTGTAGGTGCACCTCGGTACACCCACGTTACACTTATCCTCCGCGAGCTGCACTGGCTGCCTGTTGGTCTCCGGACATGCTTCAAGGTGCTAGTCGTTACTTATAAATCCCTACATGGTATTGGACCTGGCTACTTGAGAGACCGCCTCTTGCCAATTACCTCCCTATGACCAATTAGATCCCACAGACTAGGCCTCCTCTGAATACCATCTGCTGGCCAATGTTGACTGTCGACCCCTCGAGGGAGGGCCTTCTCTGTGGCCGCTCCAGCCCTCTGGAACGATCTCCCCATGGAGATCTGGACCCTCACCACCCTTCCGGCTTTCCGCAAAGCCACAAAGTCCTGGCTATTCCGGCAGGCCTGGGGCTGATGAGTTCCCGGCCCCATTTAAATGGTTGTGACTCTTGCTCTGTTTTTAACTTGCTTGTTTGTCTTTTTTTTGTATCCCCCCCTCCTCCCCTGTTTGTTAGCTGCCCTGAGTCCCTCGGGATAGGGCGGCATACAAATGGAATAAATGAAATGAAATGAAGTCCACAACTCTTAAAGTTGCCAAGTTTCAAAATCCCTGATTTACTTTGTTCCATTCACAAGCTCAGAATGACAAGGAAAACTAACTGAAAGTACATGGGTGTGATTTAGGGAAAGTTTGCAAACTTTCAAGAAGGAATATCTGAGCAATGTTAACAGCAAGATTCACAAGATTCTGGCATCCAGCTGTCAGGATCAAAGGGCATAGTAATTAGTCCTTTAAACCTTAAAGCTGTGCCTAGAATTCAGCTTGGGACATTAGCTTGATGCTCAGCAGCCAATCTGCTTAGAGCTTAGCCTGGAGTTGAGTCCTTTTGTGACATTTCATGAAATTACATCGTTCATGCATTACAGCTTAAAAGCATCAAGCTGTGGCAACCAAACTAAGAGGGCAGGACTGATCCCCTCTTTAACCTGTGAAACTCAAAAGCAGAGGGGTTGAATAAATCTGGTTATAACATGGTTACTTGAAGACATTAGCTAGGATAAAATTAACTCTATTCAGCCAGTTCAGAATAAGCTGCAATCCTAAAGAAAGTGAGAAATGGCTTATGTACGTAGGTGGGTTCCTCCCAGTTCAGTTGATCGGGCAAACCAGTAGTGGCAGTGGCAGGAGGCTCCACCCACTCAGCCCAGGAGGCTCCGCCCACCCACCCAGATGCAAGCACAAGTGGACCAGTAGCGCCGGGATTTGCAACCCACCTCTGCTTATGTACCTCATATTTTGCATAGTCCTACTGCAAATATATGCATAGTAAATATGAGTTAATTACTATGACTGCTGTGAGTAGATCATTACTAAAGGAAGGGAAATTGACTTTTCATATGGATGAGGTCATAATTCCTCAAGAAGGAATGTGATTTGGGGATCCACCTGTACATAGGGCTGCCCTTGAAGATCAATCAGAATAATAGCAATAGCAGTAGACTTATATACCGCTTCATAGGGCTTTCAGCCCTCTCTAAGCGGTTTACAGAGAGTCAGCATATTGCCCCCAACAATCTGGGTCCTCATTTTACCCACCTCGGAAGGATGGAAGGCTGAGTCAACCCTGAGCTGGTGAGATTTGATCCGCTGAACTGCTGATCTAGCAGTAGCCTGCAGTGCTGCATTTAATCACTGCACCACCTTGGCTCCTACAGCTGGTCCAGAACATACAGAATTAGTAGCTATAGACAAACCTTGATAAGGTCATGTAATGTTGCTTCTTTGCTGCATAATAAAATGCTGGTACTCACCTATTTCATGGTGTAAGGCCAGAATATATGCAAGATCGTTTGTTCTTCCAATTATCTCTGGTACCCAATATGATTATATGGGATTGGCATGCTCTAGATCTCCATCAATGAAACAATGCAATCTTACAAAACCCAGAAGATGTGTTTTTTTCTGTCACCATGGTCTGTGTAACAGCTATTGTTTTCTCCCCACAAGATTTACATGTCCCCAATTATGCTTGGCTTTATGAAGATTTAATTCTTGTCCCACAAATTGGGACAAGGATATTATTTGAGCCTGTTTTACTATGAGGGATAGGAATTGCTTCCAGCATTGGTTTTCATTGGTTTTGTTACACTAAGATATGTTTTAACCCTCCGTTAGTTACTTCAAGTTGTTTGGAGAATAGTTGGATGGAGAAATAAGTGAATTCCCAAACATTAATGAATTTGGATTGAATGAATGAATGTTGGTTTTGAGACAGAATACCCTAAACTAGTTTTGCATAGAATGGCTCACCTATCTCATGTGTTGTACAGTCCTACTGCAAATACCGTATGAGCATAGATTGTATGGATTTGTTTTGATAATTACTACAGGATGGAAAATTGGTTTTGCATATATATATAAAGACATGGGCTGAAGCTTTATCAGGTAATTATAGAGGTCTAATAAAGTATAAAACATTAACAGTCAAAATATTTTGCAAAAATCAATGGAAGCTCACTTTCTGAATTAATTGCTTTTTTATTACAATTTAATCTGACAAGTCTGGAACATTTAAAATTTTATAAATTACTGGGGGCTGTCCCATTTTACATCTAAGTGGGTGTCACTATAAATGATGGAAAACCCTAACACCACTATCATAAAATAGTAAGCTTTATCATTTAGTGAAGCTAAACATTAGGGCAGCTGCTCTTTAAAATATATAGATTACTAATAGTCATAGTTGACTTTCAGGGATATTTACATGGTAATTTACTCTTTTCAATAAGCTACTCATGGTACTGCTGCATGAGATTCTGCAGTGTATATGGGGGAAGAGAGATATTTTCAGATTTAACATACAAATGAGATTATGCATTGCAATATGATTAGCATGATGTGCAAGTTCATCAGTCATGACATAGCTTAGCTTTACTGGTAATAAGATAAACTGCATTGATTTGTTTACTTAACATTCTCCCATCCCCAAAAGATTGATGGAAATTACTAGCTGGACTTAGATAAAACAGGCTATTTCATGAGATGATAATCCAGGCTGAGGTTTCCAGGTGTGTTTTCCAGCTTCTGTTACTGCAGGTTCGCTCAGGGACATGCTTCGCATGTGCATGCACAGAAGCAAAAAGTAGGATGGTGGTGCCTATGGTGCCACTGATAGAACCAATTCTGGGGCATGGCTGGCAAAGTTACTACCTACTTGTCTGAACTGGTGTGAACCAGTAGGACCCCACCTCTGGTTATTTGCTGTAAAGTTGTTCATTTGCTTGTATATTACTTCTATATTTTAAAGAAATATACATTCCTAGTACAATTCAAGTGTAATTAACACTGATTGCAATGTGTTTGAGCATTAGTTGCCTGAGCTTAGTCCCATTGCTGCTATGGAAATGCCGGTCCCAGCTAAAGTGCTAAGAGTCCCAAAAATGGAAGAGTGGAACTTCATCCAAGTTTCAGAGAAGTACTTACATACTCAACAAATAGCCATCCAAGATCTATATCCTCAACAGTGCAGATTCCTAAAACATGTATTGATAAGGCTATATTTGAGTTTCAGCCCCTGCCCCATATCAGCTGTGAACATGCTATGTCGATGCTTGTGATCAATGTAAAAATAATGCTTATTTTTAAGCTTTAACAATGCTCATGGTTAGCACTGAAATGTTGCCTAAAAAGGATACTGAAAGGTTCCACATTTCCATCTAAGTAACTGTTAGAACATTTTCAGAAAGAGGGAAGACAAAAACAGAAGTACAATTATCCTTGTCTATAGTTTAATTGTGGATGAGAAGGCAGTCCTGATTTACATCATTGAAACCTGGATGGGAAAGGAGGATTGGGTGCCCCTCTTGGAAATCTGGACACCAGGGTTTGGGGTCTGAGTCCCAGCATAGAATAGGGTCGCTATCATTATCTATTTTTTTTATTAATTTTTTTTTAAATTTTAATTTAAAACAAGTACAACATCTTTCTTTACATGCTATAGAAAGTGTATCAGTCCGTCACAAATAAACTTTCGTACATCTCCTCCACAGTCAACAAACATAACTCATGTTAACTCAAGCATTTTAACTCAGATATTCATACATATCACCATTGTCATATATCCATTTTCATTTGACTGTAATTATTATTTAAAAATATTGATAATAATAATACTCTTAAACAATACATGCCCACACCAGTGGGGGGGGGGGGAATGAAAAAAACAAACAAAAAAGACAAAAAGAACAAAAGACAAGGCAGGGAAGAAAAAACAAAAAACAAACAACAAAAAAAGAACACAGGTATATATTATAAAAAAGAAGTATATCAGCTGGTTACAACATGTTTTGGTGCATCTCTTCCATTAATTCATATTAATTCAAATATCTTAACTCAAATGTTTACCATATCGACATCATTATACCTCCACTTTTGGTTAACTACAGTTATTTAAACATCCTTCAACCTTAACTATGCCAAAGAGTTAATCCATAACCACATGCTGACATTTCATTTACTTGTTTGTAAAATCCTCTATTAACATCAAATCCTCATATCCTATTTTAGCTGAACATCCATAATATTTAATACCAAAAATTCCATCCTCCATGCAGTATAATTTATTATCATTCTCCCTTCTTTATGTAGTTATATCGTATATCATAACATTTTCCCCATATTAATTAACATTTAACTGTATATATTTTATTTTTTTTGTTAATAGTGATAATTATTGTGATTAATAACCTTTATATATAGTCCAAAAGTATTTCCAACCTTCCTTTCTCATATCCAATTATTATTTATCATATCAACTCCACATTATATACATTACTATCAATATCAATTATTATTCAGCTATATCTATTACAAATAAGAGTAATTAGATTTAGCTAATTTTAAGTTGTATTCTTCCATCTGTCAGCCTATGTCTCTCCAATAACAAAACCTTCTCAGTCCTATTGCCATTCGTTGAATAGATTTACCAAATGTTTTTATAAGCAAGTCCAAACAGGGATATCTTCGCACCTTTTTGCTCAGGATGTCTCTGATGAGATAATAATGTTGTCCCACGCTTGTTAAACTTTTCAAATTGACTTTAATTCTCAAGGGTGGAATTAAGAAATCTGCCAATGATGTTTCATAAAGTGTAGATTCTTTAATACTTCTCATTTCTCCTGCGCTCTATCTCTTAAAATGAATCTTCTGTATGGCTCCCCCCCTTTCCAGCATTGCATTTCTTTCTTCCTCCGAGATAGACCAGACGTCATTTCTCACATTTTTCAAACATTCAACGTTCTCACCTTTTCCTTCATATTTTAATGTCAAATAGTCCATTTTTTTTTTCCAAATCTTTGATATGAATCAAACAGCTTTCGAAATGCAGAAAAAAATATTTGAAATGAGCCCTTGGGAATATAAATCGACGCCATGTTGTGACGCAGTTAGAGACTCTAAGATATTTGCAAGTAAAAACACACTGGGAGCTGTGCGATCTTATCTGATCTTAGACCAACACAGCCAAGCAATAAAAGTGTCAGATCGTGAAGGGCCAATTTGTAGTAGGTTAATTTTACAACCCACTTAGAAAGAGTCAGGGGGGAATGTTGAAGAATTCCTTAAAGCGTTTAAGAAGTAGGGCAACCACCGGCCATAAATCCATTAAAAAAAAACCAATTCGCCACTAGATTCTTCTGTTCTTTGGTTTCAATTAGCTTAAATTTTAGTGCGGACCGTCTCTCTTTGAGTAATAAAATCAGCTTACCAGTTGAATCCACTTTCACCATTCTTAGGGGCAACCTGCAGTTTCGGTTAGCATACAGCTAATCCATAAAGGAGTTGGCAGGAGGGGTTAATTCCAAACCCCCCAGAGACTTTGCGAACGTCTCTGAGGTCACTGGATCTCCCCTCACCTTTCACTGTCTCTCCAGGACAGCTAGGGTCCGACGACCCGTCCAAAATTCCTTCAGAATAGGGGAATTTCAGGAGTAGCCTGAAACTCCGTCTTCTCACTGCTAAGCCCCGCCTTCTCCGGGTCGCTATCATTATCTGGATGATTCTCCCAACATCAGGTGGTGCAAGTCCTGTCTTAGCCATGAAAGCCAGCTGAGAGACATTGGATCAGTTGTTCTCTTTCAGCCCAACCCACCTTTACAGGGTTCTTGTTATGGGGAAAACAGGAGAAAGGTGTCTTCAGAATATAAGAAGATCTCCAACAACTATTGGAGATGTTTAATGATACTATACTGTCATTTGTCTTAACAGCCATAAATTAGCAATGAGCCATTGGGTCTGTCAAGGCAATCCATATACAGGTAGCTCTCAACTTACAACAGTTCATTTAGTGGCCGTTCAAAGTTACAATGGCATTGAAAAATATGATTTATGGCTATTTTTCATACTTGTAAAAGTAATAAAGGTGGAATGCAAATAATTTGTTGTTGTTGTTGTTAGTTGCAAAGTCATGTCTGACCCATTGTGACCCCATTGACAATGTTCCTCCAGGTCTTCCTGTCCTCTACCATCCTCTGGAGTCCATTTAAGCTCACACCTACAGTTTTGGTGACTCCATCCAGCCACCTCATTCTCTGTCATCCCCTTCTTCTTTTGCCCTCAATCTTTGCCAGCCTTAGGCTTTTCTCCAGGGAGTCCTTCCTTCTCATTGGGTGGCCAAAGTATTTGAGTTTCATTTTCAGGATCTGGACTGAAGGATTAGTTAGTTTGCTTCCTATGAACTGGTCCACATGCTCCATTGCATCTTTTATGCCACAGCTGCTCAACCTTACTGATGAGGGATTTATAGAATTCCTCAAGTTACACTTTCTTCTTGGTTTTGCTCATTTTCCTGAAAACACACAGAAATTCAGATTCAAACTATCACACATAAGGAAGGTTCTAACTCTTTCTTCTTGTTTCCTGATGGTTGCCATTGCTCTGTTTGGGTTTCTGTTTTAAAACCAATGGTTTGATGCTAATGAAAGTAGGAGTAGCCTTTGTTTTTCAATCCCTGAATCCTCAAGAGAAGGACTTGGGAGGTTGGAGAAGTAAGCTTGCACTGCTGCTTGTAAAAGTCCTAATCCAGATAAAGTCACTTTACTCTAGTGATGTTCTGACCTAGGCTTCCTGATAAAGCATAAGTCACACACTTATTCCCAAAAACTCTCTTTTATTTAAACAGCTGTGAATTATGGTCATTTACAGCCCATAATGATTCACAAAAAGGTTGTGAAGAGTCTGACAGATGCCTGCCACAGGGTAATGCTGATAAGCACCAACCTTTATCTGCCTTGAAATGCTGCCAAAGACCTAATTGCCAATTAGTTTTGCAAGGCCAAACAGAGCACAGAGTCAAATGGAGATTCTCAGAGTTTGAACCGACCAAAATGAACAAAATTGCTTCCTGCAAAGGCTCATGTCCATTTGCTCCTCTTTTATGTCTTATGGGAGGGGCCAATCATCTCCAAACCTTACTCCCGAATCACCCTTTTTGTCTTAATTGTTCTTGCCTTCTGGAAGCTCTGCATACACACAGTGGACACAGGCTTACACTGTTCTTCTGCCTCGCTGATGTTAGATTCCAGAGGCTCCGGAGGCAGCACATAACTATCAGATGGCTCTGGCCTCCTTTGTGTCTTCGATGCAGAGCCTTCATCCGAGCCTTCCCAGAATGCACAATTGGCCCATTTTGCTCCCCAACCTCCTCACTGTCTGACTCTGCTGTTAGCTCCTCACTGTTTTACTCAGCTGTCTTCTCATGAAATTCAAAAAGGCTGATGCTTGATTGTATTATACTCCACATTTTCTTCTAAGAGAAAACAACGTTTCTTCCATTCTTTATCTGTGTTGGTAAGAAGGGTTGACCAATGATAAAAGAAGCTTCATGATACAAACCTTGAGTATTTTGTAGATATGCTGTGACGTTGCAGAAATATATGACAGACAGAATTTACTGCGTGATGCTACTTTTGTAATTTTCAGTCCTATAGAAACTCAAATGGCTTCTTACAATCATGTTCCAAATTTGATATGAGAAACCACATTTTGCTTATGTCTTTTGTAATGTTTTAGCAATGATTATATCCAATAATTTACATTATCATAGTATGAACTAATTAAAGTTTTTTTTTTAAAGTTTCATTCGTTTTTTGGAAAGATAAACATGATCTTTGCCTTTTTGGAAAGGTAGGAAGGAATTCTTCAATGCAAAGAGCATTGTGTCATCTATATAAAATATAGTGGGAAGTCTCTGGACAATAAATCACTATGAATTCCTTTCCCAAAGTCATAGAATGGCTGAAAATTCCATACTGACTTTTCAGCTCTTCTGATGCTGAATTTTGGTTGCATATTGTCTAGCTTTGAAGGGAGGAACGGTGTCTTTAAATGTGAACATTTTGATTAGGTTACTTTTTGTGCACAGCCTGGTTATGGAGAACCCATTTAAAGCTTGTGATAGTATGGCAACAAATGTTCATCTTAGCCTGCCTCTTAAGAACCTGCTGGTACATGAGACATTGTCTGCTGCTGCTGTTCCAGTTTTGGACATTTGTTGGAATAAGTAGTGGGAAGACAGATTAAGCAAGGTAAAACCCCAGCCTCTCTTCATTTAGAAATGCCTCCTTATACATAGATTCATCTTTTGTTAGCTCATTGTGTCTTCAGGGATTTTTGACCCATAGTTTAGGAATCCCAGAAATAAGTGGAATTTGTAGAAGTAAATCAAAATTTCTAAAAATATGTATTATTAGGTTCATGTAAAATAATAGTAATAATAACAATTGGAGAAAATCACAAAATATAAAGGATATAAATATAAACAGAAATAGAATCACTAGATCTGTGATGGCGAACCTGTGGCACGCATGCCCAAAGTAACACATGGAGCCTGTCGCCTGGCATGCATGTCAGTGCCCATTCTTTGTCTGGGTTTCTGGCATGCATATGTACGCAATGATCAACTGGGCTTTGTACATGCAGCAGTGCCAGAAACTGGAAGAGCTGGTCTTCCATTTTCCAGCATGAGCATGTGTGCATTCCAGCTGATCTGCACATGCACATGCATGGCAGTAATGGGAAGTACATTTTCCGGGGCGCGCATACCCCCTGGGCAACTCCTCTTCATGGTCACAGCTCAGATGAGTGTCCATGTGCAAAGTGCTCCTTTTTGGCACTTTTCGGTTCACCATCACTGCACTAGATAGTAGCAATAGTAATAGGTGTATTGGGTGCAATCCCAAAACATCTGGAACATCTTTAATGTTATTAAACAACATCTACCTATTCCAGATTCTTGGAGGTGACATTTTTGTCTACCTTTTGTCCAACAGGTGGACAAAAATGTCAAATACAGTCTAGATATCTGGCTGACTATATGACCAACCATACCTTTAAAATAAATTACTAATAAATAAATTGCTTGTGCTGCCATTTCAGATGTATAAATAAATCATTGTGAACCCATTTCAGATGTATCTGATCAACATTTTATTTTGGATTTCTTCAGACAATACAATCTTCACTTTCAATTTCACAAGAAGCTTCACCTTTCCATTTTTTCTCCTTTTGAAGATTTAGAGGTTGAACTTAGCAATGGAATGTAAGTTTTATTTTTGAAAGATAAAATTGGATGACATTTGCAGGAACAGAAGGTTCTTCTAAGAAAATAAAGTACTTGGTTTCTGTAATGTTGATTTAATATGAAGAATATTAATTTTGTCAATCTGCAGTAACAGTCTAACTTTGCTAAATTTTGTTACATTCATTCCAATTCTCAATGGAGGGGATATTTTATTAAAATCTGAAAGTTTGTACTAATATGATTCATATTATGCCATGCTTTCTGTGCATGTGCATGTTGAATATAATACCAAAACAAGAAAAAGCACCAAACCAAACTGTTTTTGTATTCTTATTCCGAAACATACAGGCATAGACATATTTGATAGCAAATTACATGCTACTACAGCTAGAATGATGTAGTAATTGGTAAATTGATTTACATAATGGTTACATCAAGACAAACGGAAGTGATTGGATAAATAAGAGTTAAGAGTGGAGTTGATAAAAAAGGACTAGGCAAAAGATTTGAATAAGAGGTCTCACAATGAAAGATGATTACCTAAGACTCTACAGTCATATCATACTTGCAAACTGCAGAAAGTGCCAAAATGTTTAATAGCCATCCAGTGTGATTAAGAATTTCCCCATGTTCAACATATTTAAACAACTTTAAGTAACAATACAGTAGAGATTTTAACACTTACTTAATGTTAAACACTCAGCTTAAGATGGAAGATTTTATTGCACAACAAATATGTTGATGCAATCTGAAGTGGTTTATTATTTATTTCTGAATGAAGAAACCGAATAATCTTACCCTCATCAACATTTGAAAACATAGTTAAGATTGATATAATATTTCTTTCCTTTTTTATTCTCAGTAGAATTCTCAGTAGTCTAAACTATCTAAGCATTAAAGTGTTAATAATATATACTTAATACTCTATAAACAAACTTGTATCAAAACCACATAATATATTATATAAGTTTAACAATAATACAAATTCTACTATTAAAAAAAAACACCTCACAAAGTTATTCCAACTGGAAACTTTAATGGTCAGGCTTAACTATGCATTCTTCTCTACCACTCCCCAACAATATCACTCTTCAAAATATTTTTTCTCCTTTAGGGAGAAGATCAGTTTTGAGAAGATCTTAAATCCGTCAATAACATTCAAATATATTCATCATGTTATTTTCTTCTGAGGTCAAGAACACTAAGTTCAGCAAACAGTACTAAGCAGAAGGCAGGGGGAGAAGAAAATTCTTTCTCAGCTTAATTTACACTCATCACAGCTCAGACTTTTGTTACTTCTCTATTTTTGGAAAGCATCCTTTCTTTCATCACAACCATACATAGTTTCCTAGAGTGCTTTTTATTCTTTTAAGTGCTCACTTCTCCCTTTCTATGGACCACATAGTATCCATTCAAACAAGCCTTTCTTGATCTTCCTTTATCGCTCAATGTATCTATTTCTTTTGCAATTGTCTCCTCATTCATTCTTCCTGTATATACGGCTAAACAACCTAAATGTACTTCTTTTGAACTGGTTACTCATCTTTTCATTTCAAGTTGCATCCATTTATTATCCGTTCATTCTTGACCTGATCTATTCTTGTTTTTACAGTAACCCATTCCTACTGCATTCAACATTTCTCTGCCAGCTGACATATCATTTCTGCATAAAATAAAGTATGCGGATAAAACACTGTTTGACACAGCCATTTTGCTTCTTTTGATAAATACCTTACAATAGACCATATACTATCCTTCTATCTGCATTCTTGAAATTTCTCATCCATTCTCTTATCTTTAGCTAACCTTCCAACAAGGTATACAAATTCATTTATTACTCTAACTTTTCAACATTTATTGCTCTAGTTTTTCAATACTCATTGCTCTGGTTTTTCGACATGTATGTATACTTTGCAATGGTTCACTTCTCTTTCAATCAGTCTTTGATAAATTAGAATTTCTATTGTTCTGTGCTCCTCAATGCTTTGTCCAATCTTATCATTTTTTTGTGAAATCATTCAGATTCTCAGGCAACAAGACGTCAACGTGTACATACATTCATATCCCAATCAGCACATCTGAAAAAATAATTGCAAACCTTTCTTATACATTGATTTATAAATATATTGAACAGTCAAGAGAGCACCATACATTCTGGCTTTAAACCCTGGCCAACCATGAAAAAATCATTAGACACTCATTTTATTGTCACAGATTTACCATATTTTTGGAGTATAAGGCTCTCTGGAGTATAAGATGCATCTTAGTTTTTGGGAAGAAAAATAATAATAGAAAAATCTGCCTCTGCCTACCAGCATCCATTGGTATTCATCTGGCTAGTGTCCTTAGCAAACAGCCTGGTCAGTTTCAACACATTAGTTTGCCTCATTAGAGCTGATACACAGCTTCAAAAACACATCGTCGCAGGGAGATCCAGTGAGTAAAGCAGGTGAAGTGCGGAACCAGTCAGACAAGGCAGCAGCTGTTCTGGATTGTGTTGGCCTCTGTGCCTCGCGTTTTCAACCTCCAAATGTTCTGTTTGAGATTGCTCAAAAACATGATGCGCAGAGGCCAAAAACAGGTTGTGCGGAGCTGAAAACAAAATAACTGGAGGCAGCAATTGGTGGCAATGTGCTCTGGCAATCCCCACAGCCTTGAACAGGTCTCAGATGGAGCATTCAGAGGCTTAAAACATGAGCCACAGAAGCCAAAAATGTAAGCCATAGAGGAGCAATGGTCTGTGGCAATCCCTGCAGCCTGGAAAAGGTCTAAAACGCAATGTGTGGAGGCTGAAGGATGGGGGCTGGCAGGTGGGCGGGTCTACATTCAGTGTATAAAACGCACCCAAATTTTCGCCATCTTTTTTTGGGAGGGATGTGCATCTTATACTTCAAAAATACGGTATTTCAATTATACATACTTATTGCATTCAGCAATCAGCTTTCAACTGTATATTCTTGTAAAAGATTCCATATTTGAAAGATATTTGCGTTATCATACACTTTCAAAAAATGCACAATTTTTCTCACTTTTGAATATTTCTTAATGACTTGTTGAAGAGGCAGTATCTTCTCTGCATACTTTGTCTCACATAGAGCTGTATTACAGTTCCCAAATTTTTGTCATTTCAATTTTTCTCCCTTTTGAATTAAAATTCTGCAAAACCACTTTCCAAAAGCACTTAGCAAACTAATCATCTATTAGTTTCTCTAGTTATTTTTTAAATATTTAATTCCCTCAAGGATCTTTTTTCCCCTTATCCAAAACAATTTTAATAAGAATTTTGTTAAACTTATCAAAGTGTAATATGTAAATAAAAATTAAAATAGTGGGAAAATGTAGAAGGGTAAGGGGTGGGTGGGAAGAAGTGTAGGGTTTGTGGAGAAAAGAAAATAATTGACTTCCTACTTATAGCACAGCAGAATAGCAGCAATAGCACTTAGAATTATATACCGCTTTACAGTGCTTACTAAGCAGTTTACAGAGTCAACATATTGCCTGCAACAATCTGGGTCCTCATTTTCCGATGTCAGAAGGCTGGAAGGTTGAGTCAACCTTGAGCCTGGTGAGATTTGAACTGCCAAATTGCAGTCAGACAGCAGTCAGTGGAAGTAGCCTGCAGTCCTGCACTCTAATCACTGTGCCACCATGGCTCATGAATAATAATTATATCATTTTATTTAAAAAAAATATTTTAAATTATAATTTACTGCCTAGACTTTCTACTTTTACTTACTTAATTTGTATTAACCATTTCCAAAACAATACATTTATCTAATCAGCAAAACAGAAAATATTTTTTCACTTTTTCCATCTGAAACACAAACATAGAAGCAGTTTCCAAGAAGAAACAAAGTTGGATGTATTCTTTTATTTGGTTAGAGCTGTCAATTTAGCCATCTTTTCTAGTTCCATCTATTTTTCCAACCAGTGATCATGGAAATAAAAATATCTTTCCATTTATGTGTGTAAAACATTCTTGCTGCTGTCAACATATATAATAATGAAGTTCCCGATTACTATTATTTTCAAAGCCTTTTTCCTTTAAGCCTAAAAGAAAATGGCTTAATTTTATATTCATTTTAGAAATCCTCTGTATTAGAACACAAAAATATGCTTTAGGCCAAAGGTCATAAAAAGTTTCTTATTTGCATTTACCATATTTTTGGACTATAAGACGCACCAGTGTATAAGACGCACCAAGATTTTGAAGAGGTAAGAAAAAAAGTTTTTGCCTCCCCTCAGCCCCAAGCAGCACTCTGCAGGCTTCAGAAGTGTTGCGACAAGGCAACCCCCCCATTTCTGCCTTGCCCCAGCCCTGCTGAAGCCTGTAGAGGGCTGCTGGGGGCTGAAGGAAGCCAAAAATGCCTTATGTTACTCTAGGCAACTTGGGATTTCTCATGTAAAGACTGCCTTGTAAAGCAGTTGTGTGCATCCTGCTAATTAGGAGGTCCATGCTTGCTCAAAATGCATAATGTCTATTGAGCAGACTAAGGTATAAACAAGAACAGCAATACACTTCCAATAATGAAAGTTTGTCCAGTCTTCAGGCAATAAGCTTTTAGGCTTATATACTGTTTGAAAAAACTCCACAGTAGACCTGAAATCTCTGAAATGTCCCACTTTGCTTCAGAATTAAGGGTTTCCCTGAAGTTACTTTTTCTCACAGCATAATCCAACATTTTCATTGCTTAATATGTTGTGGTGCCAAACACCATCTTCCTAAAGAAGGCAACTGATATTTAACATATCCTCAGGAACATTGTGGCTATGCCACTGAACTGCAAAGGTATGAAGCACTCACATTAACAAAAAGCTTTTGCAAATATCTGTAATTTAATAACATTTTGTGCTCGATTATTGTATTTGGAAATGTAAAATGTGTAGCTGAGGTGACTTTTGTACCGAGTATGTCATGTACTTTACATCCCAATATATAATTTAGAAAAACTGAAATGCTAGGAAGTTTCATGATCTTATTTTGAATGTTTTTTGAAGCATGGCAATGGTTGATAGGAAATTGTAAATAATTTTCCCAACAGGATTTCACTTCACACACATGACTGATAGGGACACCTGACAAGCACAAATATCAAATAATTCCATGGGGCATTACACCAGGTTAATAGCAGAGTTTTAAGAAAAGCCTCAAGCATCCACTGGATTTTGTAAAGGGAAATGGAATTTGAAAAATGGCATGCATTAGAATTTAATTTATGTAAGTGCCATAAATGTAGATGGAAAATGGGGGATACACAGTATTGTAATGCATCCCATGATATTGTAATGCCAGCATAAAAGGGCAGAAGCTTGCACTGTGAATTCATCACACATTTTGTCCATAATAATAAATGGTTATGAATAAATAAATTAATAAATGCAGTAGCAATAAATGCTTATGAATATATAGTTTGGTTTTTAATCTTCCTATAAAATTCCTGCAATGTTAGTTTCTAATAACAATTAAATGTTCAACTATTAGCTTTCCTGGGATTCAGATAAAAATTACCTGATTATTAATAGTAGATGCAAAGCAACAGATTTATTGATTGTGTGTGTGTGTGTGTGTGTGACCACATTATCTTGTCATTATTTATTATTTCATTAAAGGTCAATGGAAATTTGTAGGTCTACAACTACATAAATATATCCCATGATAAGAGTACAGTGTGTGTGTGTGTGTGTGTGTGTGTGTGTGTTTGTGTATTACTCAATGCACACACAAACATATAAACACAGAGACATACAGTATATATACAGTATCTTTGTTTGTGTGTTTGTGTGTTTGTGTTTGTGTGTGTGAATACAGTGTGTGGGTGTGGTTGTGATTGCTACATGTTACAACAACACCAAAAAAGTGACTTATGACTAGTATTCACTTTTACCACTGTTGCAGCATTCCCATGGTCACATGACCAAAATTCAGACAATTGGCAACTGGTTCATATTTATGATGGTTGCAGTGTCCTGCAGTCATGTGATCACCTTTTTCAATCTTCCGACCAGCAAAGTCAATGGGGAAGCCAGATTCATTTAACAAGCATGTTACTTAACATAACAGCTGCAGTGATTCACATAACAATTGTGGCAAGAAAGGTCATAAAATGAGGCAAAACTCAATAACTTTCTCGCTTAGCAACATAAATTTCTGACTCAATTGTGGTTGTAAATCAAAGACTACTTTTACACACAGATACAGGTTTTTTTTAAAGAAATATATACTTTACTTGGGGATCATCTAAACATATATTTGTTTTCTTACTGACTTAAAAGTTAGTATTCAAGGATGGTTTATTAGCTGTTTGATTGCAACACCAATTGAAGGCAGATAGGATAAATTATAGTAGATAAATTGTTTGGCATGATTTTAGATAATCCCATTTTTAATCCCTGCCTTTCTAAAATATATTTGTTTATTTAGTAGGTTTCTCAAACTGCCCACTCAGCAAGGTCTCTGGGTAGCTGTAAATGATGTTTTCCTTTCTGAGAGATATCTTTCTAAAACAGAATTATTTCTAAATGGCTATTATTAGGTTTCACATATCTATCATCTTTATATCTCAGAATATCTCAGAAACCACCAACAGACTACTATAACCACATGGAATCAGCAGAGCACACAAGCCAACTAAATCTCCTAAGCAAATCAAAAGACCCAGCAACCCCAGAAGGAAAAAAGGAAAAAAAAAACCAGGAGTCATCTACAACATATAGTGTAATGACTGCAACAACCATTATGTAGGACAAATAAGCAGAAGAATGGCAGAATGCATCCTTGAATATCAAACACTCAGAAGAAAATAATGAAAAAAAAATAATTTCACAACATAAGGACACTTAACCATAGTTTCAATTGGGAAAATGTGACCACCATGGACCAAACCATGTCCAAAAATGCTAGGGAATTTTTTAGAAGCCTGGCACACTGACAAATTAGCCATCAATAGACACATAGACATTAACAATATCTACAGACTAAGAAAAAGAGACAACCAACTAGCTAAAAAGGGAATAAAAAAACCTAAGCATCTCTCCACCAGCAATCACTACCCAGATCAGAATAGATTAATTCCAAGATTAACATCAGACCAACAATCAAGAAAAAACACCCCAATCAGGAAACTGCCAAAGAAGTAAAAGGCAAACACCCCAATCAAAGAATCTCTAAGATCACCCCCACCCACACTGACAGGCTAAGACACTAGAATGTAAACCAAGAGCAAATTCCACTTCTTACAAGCACTGATGAGGTTACCTGGCTTGGGTAATGTGCAAGAAAACAAGCAAGCTCAGAGAGCGCCAAGAACCCTCTATTTCAACCCTGAGCTAAGTACAAATATTCTCCTTTATTGGTACTATCCTCTTTATCTGTAAGCCATGAAGTTCCTCCGTTTAACCAAGATGTATTAACTTGGATTTATTTTGCTGATTATACATATGGAAGGAAAAATGGAACAATTAAGACAAGGAATCATTACTGTTATGCACAAAAATAATAAATAATCAAAATATTGGGATATACAGTGATATAATATATCTCTATAAAAGGATAGCCATTTGACTACCTCTGAAAAGACCCCTGCAGCGAAATAGCAGATTGTTATTGTCTGCCACTTGCTCAGATGGTTAATTTGTGTGCATCAAGATCACCATAGCAGTGGAGACCTATGCTTCACTTTGCTGACTTCTTACTTTCAAAAGAACACATATCAAAGAAAACACTAGAACGACAGGGAGTGGAAGTTCCCTCAATTTGTAAGATGGCATTTAAAATGTTTATTTTTTCATTGTTCCATTATTGACTTTGAAGCCATGCTGGATAGTGTCATCAGATGTCAGAGCCTTCCCAACTGGTGTCCATTGTTCTTGAACTACACAGAGGAAATTGCTTTCTCTTAAGGAAGGAGTTTGCTGTCAGACAAGTGTTCAGTTAAACAATAGCAGTAGGTAAAGCTTTCTGAGACCCCAATTTATATTCTGACTTGGTGCCAGGAGTATTGTCAAGGCTTTGAAAGAGAAAGGGAAATAAGAATAATCACCTTAGAAGTGTGTAGCATAGTAGTAATATTTTGGATCACAAATACAATGGAAACAGAAAATGAGAAGGGCAACTGAGTAGTATCTTGAATATGGCCTAACCAGACTGATTTTGTTATGACCTACTGGAATGGCATTAAAAGAGTTGGTGCTTCTACTTGCCTTGTTTGCTGCCACTGAACAGTGGAATTTTACAAAGGAAGGTTACAAATAAACTCCAGCTTTAGCTGGTTGTGGAACATAGTGAAGTACCGATTTTTTATTTTGATAGAGGTCAATTGTCTGAAGAAATATTTAAGGTACTGAAGGTCACCACTGAGAAAATAAAATGTTCCCAACTTTAGAAATATTCTTGATACGCTGTGGGATATAATTTACCTGGTTGGATTAGGAAGAGAGTGATGTAGATTCAAGTCTTCATCCAGGATTGCATTTTGGTAAGTATCTTGTTCCACACATTCATTATTTCAGTCAAATATAACTTTATATTGTTTTGTGAAGATGGGTGGGTGAGGACGTGGCTTGTATATGCTGAGAATTTCTTTTATCCCTTGAATAAAAGCAGGGGAGATAAATTAAGCAATATGATAATTGCCTTGGATTTGGGCCTGACTCAAATTAGGAAAAAAAGTGGATAGATGTAAATCAAACCTATATTACTATTCACTTGGACAGGCATATTTCTGTCCCAATTAAAATATATGCCCAAATTTATAATAAAATATCTAGACATAGCTTATTTAGAGATATTGGGAGCTTATATGTTTATATTCCTGAAAATGAATACATTTCTTAGGGCTCTCCCCGCACCTCAGATCAGTGCAAGATTGCTGATATTTTGCATTACTTTCTAGAATGACCATCACAGGTGGCATTCTGCCTGTTTGTCCCGGTTCAGGGAAACCAGTAATGGCAGTGGCAGGAAATCCCACCCACCTGCCCAGATGTCATCATGGATGCTTTGCGCATGTGCAGAAGCGCCGTGCGTGAGCGCTCCCAATTCCAAACCAGTACTGACTGCCATGTGACCTCAGTTGGAAAGAATCATATAGAACTTAGAACATATGTGACATTATTCCTTGTAGGAATTTCTTTTTTAGATCTTTCCCCATCCTGGTAGTCCCTTACTTTATAATCCAGTTTGTCACTGTCCTTTTTGATTTTGGTGCTCAGAATTGGACACACTATTCAAATAGAGTCCTGACTACAACAAAATAGAGTGGAACAGTTATTTTCCATGATTTGGGCTCTGTGCTCCTGTTAATTCATCCAGAGATGGCATTTGCTTTCCTGGCATTATTATATTATCTGATTTCTCTCAAAACAGAAGAAGACAAATAGAAGCTGCATGGAGATCAGTCAAGAGGAGTAAAGCAGCTGGAGCAGGAAGGAAGAGAACGAGAAAAGAAACAAATGAGAGTCAAAGCTGGGGAAAATTCAGAGACAGGAAGAAGTGGTCTAAGAAGATATGGAATATGGTAGAAATCTGACACATTACTCTAGTATCTGCTGTTACACAACTGAAGGTAGAAAAGAAGATGGAGTAGATGTGAGGTGCTGTTGAATTTGGAAAAAAAGTTTCAAGAGATCTTGGAGAATAATCTCTCTTCTTTGCTCAGAGAATCATGGACCTTTGCTATCAATAGCTAAATGCTATTACTAATAAAATAACAGCTGATATGGTGAACCTGTAGAAGAAAACTGGTGGTGGACATCTAAATTGGAGATGGGGAGACAGAAGGAATGATCTCTAATGTCCTCAGTAAGAAACGGTTACTTTACTCTCTAAAGGATAATTGAAGTGGGGGAGAATCATTAGAACTGTGGGGCTTTCTATCACAACTTTTGGAATTCTTTTCCCCTTAACATCTTTTTACCATTTCCAGGGGAGAAAATAGAACAATTCCACTCTCTTAGTTCTATTAATATGAAGGGAGGGTAGCATAAGGCTGCATGGACACATTCAGAAAGTGAGAAGAAAGTTCCATCATTCACTTTTGGAATTTCCTCTGCCACTTCTTTCTATCCTTTTCCAGCTACAATCACACATGAAAAAGAAGAATTTTGGAACAAGCAAGACATCCCACATAATTTTTAAGATCAGTGAATGTTGAAGTTCATTTGTGATTCAATTCTGGCAAACTTTATCAGTAATTGTAACATTCTGCACTTCCAAAAGGCAGCTGGACTTTCTTGGACTTGGTGGTTTTAAAGACAGGTGTGTGAATATTTAAAAACAAGCAACCTAACTGAAGGATCAAGGCCTATTGAATTCTAGCTGCCAAGATTTTGACCAGAGCATACATTAAAAGAATAGAAAATTGTGTCAGAAATATAATGATACAATTATATTATTATTTCTAAATAAGCTAAAATAATACCTTTAAGCCATTCTAAACTCAAACCTAAATATGTTCCCATCAAGTTTATTTTTAATATATTTATTATACCCAGTGTCAGGCCTGCAGTTATATTCCTTTTTAGGATCTTTGGCCTGCCACACTCTCTATTATTTCATTATGCTGTTTCATTAGTATAGTAATTGGGAGGGGGAATAGAAGGGAGTAGAATTGTGGAATGTTTTGTTGTCATTCCTTTCTAGAAGCCCAAGATCATCTTTTGTCTCTGCACCTCTGCATCTGACCAGAACTAGATGGGTGGAAATGCCAGCATGGCAGAGAAAGATTGGACCATGTGATGGATTTTTGGGTGTGGGGATAAGATCATGAACTTTTAACTGGATGGAATCCCAGGAAGCTTTTAGATTTGGGATTCCACAGATGTGCCTGCATGTCTGTCTTATTAAATTGGAACTTTAAGGATAGTTTTGTCTTGGACTGTGATTTAATTCTGCATGTTATTTGGAACGCTGACACCCAGCCTTTGGAGTTGTAGTTATACCTAGCCCTTGTGTAAGCCACCACAATTGGGGCTGGTGACTTGGTTGTTAGGCAAAATGGTTGTAAAGCAAAACCATGACTGTATTTACAACCTTACTTCAGCTTTTCTTTGCTTTACAGACCTTTGAAGTAGAGATGGACTGCTGCCGGTTGGGACCAGTTCGGGTGAACTGGTAGTTCCGACCATCTGCTGGGCCTGCCAACTATGGGTGGGTTTGTTACCAGTTTCACTACTGCTTCGCTCACGCATGTATGTGCACTGTTAAATGTAAATTGTTCTTCGCGCATGCCAGTGGTGAGGGAACTGGTTCGGGGGCATGGCAGGTCTGGATCACTGCCGGTTCTACGACCCAGGCCTGAATTCCACTACCAGCTCGACCGAACCGGGCCAAACTGGGATCAACCCACCTTTGCTGCCCACCCGCCCCGGTACTAGCCTGTGCTATTTATCTCACTCTCGGACTTTGTTCCCCGCCCACAAATCCCTGCTGATTGTCTGGCCTCACCTGCTCTACACACCGCGGCTGCCTGAAAAGATTTGCTGTGTGTTTGAAGTCGTGCCAAAGCAAGAAAGGTGCACATGTGGGCAAAGCAAGGGTGCGCATGCACGAGCTCACATTTCCGGTAAACCAGTTGTTAACGTATGCGCAGCTCAGCTATGCTCTGAAGGTCATAAATATTAGGATTGGTTGCAAAGTTATTTTTTTCATCAGCATTGTAATTGCAAATGGTCACTACCCAAGGCAATTGCAAAGGGAGGACTATCTGGAGCAATAAGCCTAAAGCAGCATCATTTAATAGTGCATATGTGAAAATACAATAAATTTTATTTAAAAAGCAAAAAAAAATCTCTTCACAAGGTAATTAGAGCTTAAAAGTAGTGGAGTGCATGTGTAAGAGAATACAATGGAGATTTATGTTGGTTGTCACCTTTCATAATGGGCCTCTTTGATTTTGGCTAACTGCATTGTATGAACTGAAAGCTTATGATGTATCAACTCAATCATAGTGGTTCATGCTAGAAAACAGGATTAACATAATGCAGGGCTGTCAAACTCACAGTCCAGGGGCTAGGTGCATCACGTGCTGGCCACGCCCACATCCAGTTTAACAAAGGGGAAAAAAGTCCCAATACATCATGTGACCCTGCGAGTTTGACACACCTGGTGTACTGTGTGAAACTAACATTTGTGTATATGTAGCTGAAACTAACTATGGAACAGGCTTTGAGACCAGAATATTGATTATGGGGTGGCCATGTTAACTGTTCTGATACGGTGCTCCGGAAGGCCCACCCGCCCGCCCGAGCTCCTTACCGGTGTTTAAAGGCTTCTGTGCTTCTGTGCAGGCGCATGGTGCTTACAGCGCCTGCACGACGCTCTGTGGAGCAGCTGGAGCATCATGAAGGCGCTAACATGCATGCACACTCTGCACGCATCCATGAGGATGCTGCCGGCCCCGTTCCAACCATACTGGTTGGAATGGGATTTGAAACCCACCACTGGTGTAAACTGTGGCATTGAACATGACCATTATAGATTCATTAATGGATGAATGGATGACACATGCCAATGACATTAAAAAAATAAATTGCAATAAACGTAATAAGTGAGAAGAAACATAATTTTATACATATAATAAAGACATGGTTTCAGGACAGAAATGTAACAATGGAAATGTAATCACATTAATATTAATATGATACTTCCTCTTAGAAGAGTAGCATTTTTTAAAAATTATATGTAACTTCAAGATATCACCCTCAAACAGGTGAGCTATTAAGTAAGAATTATTTGATATATATGCATTTACAGAATGTTTACCCTTGATTGCAGGGCAACACATTCCCTCAAAAGACGTATTGTAATCAGACTGAATGTGACAGCACAATGTTTTTTAATGTTATTTCCTACTTAAAATGCTTGCTTTTTATTTATTGATCATCTGGCTAACTTTGAAAGAAACAAGCTTTTATCATTTTATTTTTCATTCCAAATGGTTTGATCCAAAACTGATCTGAAAGGAACCTTGCAATTTCTTGTGACATGTGCTTCTAATCTCAATGTCTTCTATCAAACCTAAAATGATTTTTGAAACTTTAGATAGATAAACTTTAGATAGATAAATTCAGGACTTTCAGATAGATCAATTCAGATGGTGTAGTGGTTAAGGTTAATCTAATTAATAAAAACTATGCCACAGATATTTGTTGGAGACTGCTAGATTGGATGGAATGAGAATTTGATAGGTTGGAACAGGCAGGATTTAGAATAGGTTACACTAAACCAGATTAGGGTTTGATACTATCCTTTGTGACTGGAAAATATAGCCAGGCTCCTAAGTCAGCTCTGCTTACTCTGTTTATAGACTTCAAGCAGGCATTTTACTCAATCTTGTGAAAAACCCTTTTGCCTAAGCTGAAAGCCTCAAAAATTTGACAGACAGATCGTCACTCTCTTACACACTTCATAACAATGTCAGCCTGAGTTTGAACTGTAACATAGTAGGCCACCTCTCAAATGTAACGTTAAGCAGCATGGGAATTAAGCAAGGGTAATAGTTCTGCTATGATTTAACTATTATGTCAATGTAATGGTGAGGCCCTTAAATAAAGAAGCACATCATTCCCTCCAAGTTGGAAAATAGGTATATATCTGTACTGCTTTAAACAAATGACATGCTATTTTTTAATATAGGCTACTGGTTGATTGAGAAGGACCATGGGAACACTATTCATTTTCAATGATCATTGCAAATCAATTATGGAAAAACTAAGAATGTGCACTTGGCAAGGGGAAATAAAAACTACCCTGGAGACCTGATGGAAAATTCATCAAGTATCTTGTTTTGTTTTTTGTATTTGATGTCTGCACTACAGTACACAGGGAAGCAAAATGCTCATAACATAGAGGCAGCCATAGTACCCAGAGAAATTCAGCAATGCTTCTTTCCTTTTTCTTCTATAGAAGTTCACAGTTATCCTAACTATAGTGCATTTATACTTGAGACCAAGGTTCTGTATGGGATTCAGCTAAATCCAGGTATCAATTACATTAAACTCGAAAGAGTACAAATTAACCTCTAACAAAAGTTGCTCCAGGCAGCAAGATGTGTTCTTAATGGAGCCCTAGAGTTGATGGTAGGACTGCTGAGGGTTGAGAAAAGGACATGGCTAAGTATTTTCAAATACTGTCTAAAGATTCATTTTCAGCCCTAACATTTGACATCTCTTATCTTGCTAGACAAATTCCAATAATCTGGAAACTGCAAATTGAAGACAGAGTTCAGAAATTGGGTTTTACACCCGAGGAATTGCTGACACTGGGATAACACTCTATGGCTTTCTTTGACAAAGTATCCTGGGTACAGAATTTTAAATTGAATGCATCGAAGTACCAAATGGAATACAACTGGGACGTAAGTTCCATTTCAAACCATCCCAGTATCTTAACCAGCTTACAGCTAATGACTAGATAGTACTTGTGGACAGGAGGGCTTTTCCTGTCTTGTGCACCAGTTGTGACTTTTCTGGATTCAGAGATTTTTCTGATACTCACTCATGCTTTGATTACCTCCTATTTGGTCTACTGAAATTTATTCTATAGTGGGCTGTTTTTTAAGACCACTTAGAAATTACAGTTGGTTCAAAATATGGGAATGTGAGTAGTTATGGATGTCTTCACTTTACCCATGTAACATCTCTATTTTGCAAACTATGCTTGTTACTAGTGGGATTTTGAGTATAATTTAAGATTTATGTTGTCACCCGTAAAGCCTTTCACTTCTGATTATGATTAGATATTGTTTTCCCTTTCCCTAATGTCTTACTAGGTAATATTGTGGTTTTTTTGGTTGTTTCTGTATTTTTATTGTTATTGTTTTGTTGCTGTCAATCCCAAATAGGGGATTGTCAGTTTTGTAAATGAAGTAACATACAAGTTGATTAAATAAGAAAAAAATACACTGCCTTAGAATAGGGATATTTGTTGTGTCTCCCCAATGTTAGATATTTCTTTGCTATAAGAGTCTCAATGTGAACCCTCATCATTATTCTCTTAGAGTGCTATGCTCCCCATTATCCTCCAGTTCCTCAAGCACTTGCTACATGTACATCACACCAGCCCTGATCTCCATGTTAAAGGGATCTCTGTAGATCACAGGTGTCAAACTCACCACATCACGTTGATGTCACATGACATATTGTGAGATTTTTTGCCTTCACGAAGCCAGGATGAGTGTGCCCTGCATGTGACACATCCGGCCTGCGGGCCACCAGTTTGACATCCCTGCTATAGATTATGCAGTGTAAACCTCAAACACCCAATAATTTCATCCATGATGGGCTCCAATAATCCCACAACTTCTCATTTCTCTCATCTTCCGTCCTCAGTTTACAATACAACCTTTAAAAGCCATTGCTTTCAGGAATCAGTTTGGTCTAGTGGTTACAGCACCAGGTTAGAAAGCAGGAGACTATAAATTCAAATCCCACCTTAGCTATGAAAGCCAGTAGGGGAATTTTGGGCCAGTCACTTTCTTTCTCTCAGCTCAATTTGTCTCACAGGGTTGTTGTTGTGGGGGAAAAGGAGAAGGAAAATGTGTTGGACATGTTCACCACTTGAATTATTTGTAAAAAATAATGAAGGCAGGATTTGTTTATTAGGAAATTTATTTACCACCCATCCTTTATCCATGACACTTGGATATAAACAAACAAACAAATAATTTTTCAGGAATTATCTACCTTACTATCTATGCATCTTAATTGTGGATTGAGGAAACTGTGAGTTTCTCCAGCCTCACTTCCCTGATTTCAGGAAAAGATTTTACAACTCCATTGTTTTAACCCAGGAAGTCAAATCTAAAAAAAACCCAAAAACAATCCTGTCCATAATCTGTTCCTCTTTCCTTGACCATTCATCCAGACCTCATAAAGTCATCATTGGCATTAGCATCCCTCTTGCTTTCAAAATCTCCATGGTGCTACTCTTTGTAGCAAGCTCTCCTATTGAACAAGCTTTTCCATTCCTGCTTATACAATTCTCATGTAAATATGCTCATTTTATGTACATCTTATTTTTTTTAATAACAATTTACATTGCTATCCAAGGATGGAACCATCCCCATTCAATAACACTGTCAAATCCAGGTCTAAAACTACTCTTACCCTTCTTCCTCTTGATAAAATACCTGAACCTCCACTTGTCTACTCTTAATGATGGTTTTGTCCATAGGAAGACTAGTGCTATTTGATATTGGTCAATTCACTTTTTCTCAGCACCCTACCAATGTTCATTCATTCCCCTCTCTCACCTGCACTATTCCATGATTTGAACTCTGCAAAATACTATCAGAACTAAGGAGAAATTTCCTGACAGAACAATTAATCAATGGAACAACTTGCCTCCAAAAATTGTGAATGCTCCAACACTGAAAGTTTTTAAGAAGATGTTGGATAATCATTTGTCTGAAGTGGTGTAGGGTTTCCTGCCTGAACAGGGGGTTGGACTAGAAGACCTCCAAGGTCCTATTCTATTCTATTCTATTCTATTCTATTCTATTCTACTCTACTCTACTCTACTCTACTCTACTCTACTCTACTCTACTCTACTCTACTCTACTCTACCCTTAATATTCAATCCAATGTTCTATTGCCTACCAACGGTGCAATATGGACAAATGCCAGCAATGCTGCTTACACAAAAATTACTCTTTTTAAACTTGACTTTAACATAAAAAGATTCCCCTTTGCTCCTTTCACATAATACATGTAGAATTTGAGAATACATGTGACAAAACAAATAAAGGATTATTATTTATTTGAGTCTTATAAAGAGATATCTTTTTTTTACTGTTAACCTTGAATTTTCCCTTAACTTGTTGATGACTTTTTCTTGCACATCACTGATCCTGTTCTGACTATATCAGCTTTGGCAATCACTTCTGAATTCAAGAAAAGAATGACAGCGATGCTTTTTTCATTCTGACAATCCAATTTTTACAGGCTTCTGTTGTCCTACATAGGGGTCAAGGGTTTTCAAGTAGTGTTAACAAGAATTAGATTAAATGTAAAAGTTGGGAATTCTATTTAAATGAATGTGACAGCCATTTGTTTTTAAAAGTCAAAGTCTTCCTTTTCCGATTTCCACCTTTAGAGGTGATGCTGCTTATCACAGAGCAGAATCCTGATGCAGATTGCAAACCACATTGCTAGTTGCTACTATGCATCCTAATCTCATGGAGACCTCACTTGCTTTCTCTCCTGGGATCAGCAAAGTTTCAATTCTTCCCTTCCCAGTCATTGGACTAAAGAAATAAATAAATTGACAAACAGGAAATAGATAGAGGCTTCATTTTTTTGAAGGAGTTTATAAACCCCATAGAGAATTCAAATAGACTCTTAGCAAGATCAGAAGGTTATGGGTTAAATGCAATTTATTTAATTGTGGTTTTTTAAAAGAATGGAATGGAATGGAATAGAATAGAACAGAATAGAACAGAATAGAATTCTTTATTGGCCAAGTGTGATTAGGCACACAAGGATTTTGTCTTATGCTCTCAGTGTACATAAAGAAAAATAAAATAGAATACATCCATCAAGAATCATAAGATACATCACTTAGTGATAGTCATAGGTTACTAATCAATCAAATTATACCAGAGAAACAAGTAAAACAATATAAATTTTAAACAATAAAGGAACAAAGGGAACATCTTCCATTCCAGAAATGGCAGTCTAGTTCTCTTAAGATTCTTTAACAGGAATGGCAGGATCTAATAATCCAGGAACCCTGGGTCAACCCTTCACATAACCATGGGAGGTTTCACTATTATATATGATAAAAGTGCAGCAATATGAATTTGGAGTGGCAAAAAAGTTTCAGAGCGTGTAATTTCAGGGAAGGACATATGAAACATGCCCACCCATGCATTCCTTTCCATTAATGTTTCAAACTCTAACAGGAACATTATAAGAAATGCGATGGTGTGAGAGGCTACCTTTATAACTGGAAAGAAAATAACCAAAATATTCCTAATACTCCAAGAAAAAGAATCTCCCATCACCTTGTAATGTTCGGGAGTCTGTTTTTGCTGGCAGAGCACTTAGGCCATCCTAGGCACCCCCCAATAAAAGTGATGTGATGCTGGCCAAGCACACCCTGGCCACACCCATCCTGGCCCCATGAGGTCACACACAATTCTTGTTAGATATTCCCCCTCCGCTGACAGACTGGCAGAGGTTTCCACCAAGGTCCTCTGTTCCGGCAGGAACAGAGGTGGAATCCCGTTGGTTAAGAGGTCTGACAGATCCCTTTAAAAGACCATTCCCCAGCTGGATGTTTACTTGACTTGTAATAAAGAACTCTTGTTACTGAAGCCTTTGTGTGCCTCCTTTACCCGATCTAACAATTCTGATGCAGCCCTCAATGAAATCGAGTTTGACACCCCTGCTCTACAGCATAAGGATGGTTAGAGGGTCAGTATCAATATTATCTTGGTAAGGGAAATATTTACTATTCCATTCCTGGTCTGTAGATAGAAAGTTAAGACAATTTTTGGCTGTGGTTACCTTATCATGGTTGCTTTTGCTTATAATTTGGTGAACTAAATATTAACCAGATAAATAAAAAATAATCAAGAAATAAAGTCTCATGCAGACCAGATTGATGTACAAATTGTCATGAAGTAAGAGAGGCAAGAGACTGATTCTCAGGCCCAGTGTATTTAGAGCCCTGATCTTAATGCAAGTAATTTGGTCCAAATAATTTCTGGTACATGAAAGAAATATGAATGTGGAAATGGGGGATGCATATAAATGAGGTGATACAGTCTGCTTATGACTGCTTATGTTTTTTCCTTTATTCTTTTCTTTTAGTTTTTAAAGACCTTCTCTCTTTCTTTAGCCATAAGGAAATAATAAACAGAGAACTTCAGTGCTAAATCTAATATGTATCTAGACAAAAGCTTGGAAATTAAAAAAAAATACAAATGACGGTCTTTTGTATAATCATCTTGATAGGACATTTTGTGCTGCAGATAGTTTTAGTACTTGTCATTGCAAACAAACTTTCTGAATACTTATCACGAATTATATCTGTGTTATAATACATCTGGAAACAGACTGAATTAGTGTCTCAGTAAATATTTGATGCTGCAAAAGAAACAAGATGGAAGAATTTCACCATACTGA
Source organism: Thamnophis sirtalis (assembly GCF_051295495.1). Classification (NCBI taxonomy): domain Eukaryota; kingdom Metazoa; phylum Chordata; class Lepidosauria; order Squamata; family Natricidae; genus Thamnophis; species Thamnophis sirtalis. The sequence goes on along the minus strand of NW_028261381.1, from coordinate 46,638,723 downwards.
TGCTTCCATATTGGGAGCTGAGGATACTTTTAGGAGACAGCACTATCACTTTGGAATATTTTCAGAGAAGAAAAAATATTTTCCCTAAGGATAGAATCAGATGTGGTATTCATCTGGTTTAGACCAGTTCACCCGAACCATGGTGGAAATCACAGGTGGGTCTGCCCATCCACCCCGGCTCTATGTCATCCTATTCAGGCACATTTTTAAGGCACGTGTATGCGTGCAAGCTGCGTACACAAGTTAAGTGCATGCATGGAAGGCTGTGCCCATGCATTGACATTGGCATGCACGCTCACATTTGCGAACTGGTAGGGAAAAGTAAGTGAATACCACCCCTGGACAGAATTGTTGCCATTTAATGCAGCTGGCATTAAAAAGTAGGATATGCTGTTGGAGAGAAAAGTGAATGGGGAACTGAATGAAGAGCTGAATTAACAACCCCCTTTTCTCTTTTCTGCATGAAACACTGAGAAAAATAATGTATTGGGCTCTTAGCAGAAATTTCCAATTAGTTTATATCTGGATATTATTACAATTTTCTCCACTTTTTGGGGGAAAAGAGACAATGAGTCAATTTTTCTTCTGATCTCTAGGTCATTATCTTTAGATAACATTATCTTGAAGAGTTGTTGTAGGGAAAATTGGAGCATGGTACTATAAATATATTACATTGAATTCCTATATAAAAGGTGGAATATAAATTGAACTTTTATAAAATAGCTGTCTTCCCTTTCTTGCATTTTCATCACTGGAGTTTCATATCTCATATCTCTTTGATAATGTGAGAAACAATAACTAACGTGATCATAAAGGTCATGGACACTCATTCAGGTTTGGTAAACTATTGGTCAACTATATTTGGTCTTATGGTGGTCAGGTACCATTCCAATATTTCCTTCATGGGTATGTAGTTAAAAAGGTGGCTTCAGCATTAACCAGGTTCCTGGAAATATATGATCAGTATATTTTGCTAACTTCCAGTCTAGATGTTTGGGTGGCTTTACACGAGGGGCTGCCCTTGAAGATAGATCAAAACATTTGATTGATATAAAAAATAGAAACAAACTCACTCATTGAAATTGGATGTTATGACTGTATTACACCAGCATTATATAAACTTCATTCCTAGTTCCTTTCAATTCATAGCACCTGAAGGAACATGTCTTTCTATATGTGATTATTTAGACTTTAAAATAATCCTCCGGCGCCTGCTACAGATCTAAATCCATGCTCAAGGCAAGGACTGGTAGTCTGGGAGCAGATCATTTCATTGCTGGCAGTTCAGTTGCAGAACTCTCTCTTTGGTGAAGCATATCTGGCCTTTATTATATTACCTTTTTAGCATAGTGAATACTTGTCTACGTTCTCCAGGGACTCTTAATATGCCATATGATACAATTTTTAATGGGTAGACTGCAACAAAGCTTTTTAATCAGTATGTGTCTGCTCTCTATGCTTTTGCTATTTACTATGTTTTTAAAACATAGAGTTGATATTATTTAAACAGTGATTTTAATTTATTGGATCTCAGAATCCTCTCTACTTCTAAGGGCAGTACATGCTCATTTTTGCAACCATTTGACTGTTAAAAGTTCCTTTTCAGAGCTTTTTCATTTCATATTTGAATGTCCTTTAATTATATATTTGTACCACCACCTGTGTGACCTATGGTTTATTATTTCCAAAGCATAATAAAATCTATATTTATTCATTATTCATTGTTACTCTTGATTTATACTTGAATTCTGACTTCTCTTTCTTCTCTCTTATTTATATCATTACTTCTCCCTATAATCAAAGAGGCCATATTTAAATATGTCAGAATAGGTCAGGCGCTCTGAGAAGAAAGATGTCTCATTAAATGGCTTGCTTGTCTCTGTTGTTGCAAGATACAGTGAACAGACTAATTAAAGAGTATACATTATTTTGCTGTCATAGTCATTATTGCAGCAATCCTGCCCTCTGACCAATTTTTTAAAGACATTTCTTCATAAACTGAAGACCATTTTCCTTTGTTTTCTTTTCTTTCTCACTCTTCAGAGGGAAAATTTTTTATCAAAGCCCCCCTCTCTTCCTTCCATCAGATATAGGAGAAAATAATACAATATATAACTCAGAATAGTACAGTCAGGACAGGAATGCCATACAAAATGTATAAGGATTAAAAACCTGTAACCTAGAATGATGTAGAGAAAAGGTACCTCTTAGCCTGATGCCAAAGCATGAATGCCCAGTAATCTTTTAGAGGAATGTGAAGAGTATGTTGTTAATTTATTGACAACCAAAAAAGATTCTTTCTCCAATAGCTACTCCCTAGATATAATTTCACTAGTTTATGTGAAGAATGGTCCCTCAATCACAGAATTCTAGAGTTGGACGTTCACTTGGTCTACCAAATCTAATAATCTGCTCAATCTTCAAATTAAATCTATTGTGTAGTGGGCTTCAGTAGGCAAGAACAGATCAGCATAGATACAACAGCATTTATTGACTCAAACTGAAATTGAGGAACAGTAGGCAATTGCCTGTAATTTATACAGGACCTTAACCAATCATAATACATGAAAAACCCCACCCAAATATGAATATTCAAAGTTTCTCTCCAAAGCAGTTGGAGTTAACAGTTAGGGTCATCTAAAGGTTAGTTTCACTTTAGCAGGGTTTAACACAACTATATATATTCAATACATAGCAAAACTATTCCAGGTAGATTGGAATAGCTTCCTTTGCTTGAGCACATAAAGAGAAATATCCCACCTCAGTCTGAGTAGTTCCACTGTCAAATTTGCTCTCACACTAAGAAAGATTTTTTTTAAAAAAAAACCAACTATATTTGTTTTTTTTACCTACCTGATCCTGTTGTTAGTTCCTCTAACCCCCATACCTTTTACCTTAAACTGTCTACCATGGACCTTACATGTTTCTTAGGAGTCCCTAAGGGGAGGTGCATATGCACACCAGCATGCAATAGCAGTAGACTTATATACCGCTTCATAGGCCTTTCAGGCCTCTCTAAGCGGTTTACAGAGAGTCAGCATATTGCCCCCAACAATCTGGGTCCTCATTTTACCCACCTCGGAAGGATGGAAGGCTGAGTCAACCCTGAGCCGGTGAGATTTGAACCGCTGACCTGCTGATCTAGCAGTAGCCTGCAGTGCTGCATTTAACCACTGCGCCACCTTGGCTCATATGCCTACCATCATATGTACTCTTTTTATGTGTTTATGGCAATGTTTTGCTTATTTATATCAATTTATTTGTGCCATTTTTTCTTGTGTTTCCTTGTACTTGTTTCCTTGTACTTGTTGACAAATAAATAAAATAAAATAAATATTGTTTAGAATATACTTTCCTGTAATTTCAGTCCCTTACTATCCTGCTATCTCTGAAACAACAAAGGAAAATCTTTATCTTCTGTGTGACATCCAGAGGTATTTGAAGTGATAGTATATGGTGCCTAACTTGACCTTTCTCAGGAAGATCTTTTTGTAGAAATTTATTTCTAGATACTTGATAATCATCATTGCCTGAACTACTTGCAATTTCTTTCAAATCTTCTTAAAGAACGATGATCAGAATAGGACAGCATTTGAGGGATCTGTCCAAATGAATAGAATTGAACAGTTACTCTCAATGATTTGGAAATTATACTTCTGTTTACGCTGTCTAAAATTATATTTTCCTTTTATAATAGTCATGCCACATTTCTGGCTTGTATTTCATTTGTAATTAGCTATTCCAAGCTTTTTTCTTGATAGATATATCAGGTTCTTGATAGATATATCAAGCCTATCGTCCATCCAATCCTTGTGCATGGGTTGTTTTTTTTTTTTTTTTTTGCTTCCTAACAAAAGAACTTTGCACTCATCTTTTTACATTTTCATTTTGTTTCTTTCAGGTAATTGGTTCAGCCTGTTGAGATCATTTCAAATTTTATAGTAAATCCTTTATGTAATGGCTCTCAGTTTAGCAATCAAAATCTGTTGGATCTTGAAGATTGTTGAGTAAATGAGCCTTAATATGTAGTCTTCTGATTATATCTGCCATCTTCTTTCTCTAGCTCTTACATAGATCAGCTCATAATGCTGAGTGATCATTCTGGCTCTGCTTAATCCAAGTTCTGACCCTACTTGTGATGACATGTGATTTCTTGGCTGTAATTCATATTTGCTGTGCTAAGCCACCACATATGTGGTGGTTGGAGTCACAATCACAGTTATGGTTCTTGAGCACTCACATATCTCACTGCTTTTTGCTCCTCAACTGTAGCTCTATTTCCCTTTTTCACTGGGAGAGTGGAGACCTTCTTGATCTAGTATCCATTTAATAATCCTTTGGCTTTAATGAACATCTCTCCCTGTTAGTCCTCAAACCAAGGTTTTATTGTATTTCTATCTTCTAGAGAAAATTTAATAAGCATTATATTAATATCTCCATGCAAATTATTAATGATCATACTGAATAACAGAGGGCTGATAATAACAATGATGAGGACTGATCATTAGACTATCCCATTTGATTCCTCTGTCCAGTTTGATGAGAACAATAATTGATAAGCACACTTTGATTATATTTTTTGAGCCTGCTATAAATCTATTTTAATTGTCTTTCCAGTCAGCTTTCTTTTAATTACCTTGCTAATGGGATGTCATGGAGTTGTTTCTCAAATGCTGTCATGGCTGCCTCATACTCAGAAAGTGATAGAGAGGAACCTGTTGTTGGGGGGCAGCTGTTTGGATCTCAGCCTGAAGAAACCTGAGGTTGATTCACCTTCCTATACCCACAGTCAGAAGATGAAGAATTGGAGTTGGGAAGACCTGCCCAGGCCCAGAGCATACCAACAAAAAGCAATGGCATTCAGTGAATTTCCTCATACAATAGGGGTGTTCCCAATTTTGATGGAGACCACTGTTATGCCTTGCCGAAATTAAAGTTACCCAGTTTTTTAAAAAATAACCTTAATCTAGCAATATTTGTTTCCAATACATCAGTGCTGATTTAAGGCTACGTTGCATTATATATTTAAATTTCAAACCATTGGTGTTTCAAGTCCAATGCCAATATTTTTATTTAAATTCCTAAGAAATGGGGAAACCACATCTGAGAAAGACTGTCCAAGTTTAGCAAGGAATGATCTAGCAACTCAAACTCATGTACCATACCTCCATCCACTTAGGAAGGTCTGGCTTTTGAGATGTTTCCAAGTTCCATTTAAGCAGACAAAGCAATTTTATAGGCCCACTGAACTTTGAGAAACTTCTAGCTAAACTTGCATAGGTTTACCTTCTCAGTTGAAATAATTTTGTTAGGCCATCTTTAAATGTTAAGCCTGCATATTTCTTTGCTTCTTTGCTTCCAGAATATGTGCCTACTCATATCTAAACATAGCACAAATAAATCTTATCAACAACATTTTTTCTGATGTGCCCCCATGAATTTTTCTGGTTTTTTTTCTTCATTTCATCCCTAGACCATGAGTGAGATAGGTTTCAGTCTTCCTTCCTGCCTTCCCTTCCCCTTCCTCTCTCCCCTCCCTCCATCCCATCTTTCTTTCTTTCTTTCTTTCTTTCTTTCTTTCTTTCTTTCTTTCTTTCTTTCTTTCCTTCCTTCCTTCCTTCCTTCCTTCCTTTCTTTCAGATAAAGATATCTTTATATATATATCTTTAAGAGCCAAGGTGGCGCAGTGGTTAAATGCAGCACTGCAGGCTACTGCTAGATCAGCAGGTCAGCGGTTCAAATCTCACCGGCTCAGGGTTGACTCAGCCTTCCATCCTTCCGAGGTGGGTAAAATGAGGACCCAGATTGTTGGGGGCAATATGCTGACTCTCTGTAAACCGCTTAGAGAGGCCTGAAAGGCCTATGAAGCGGTATATAAGTCTACTGCTATTGCTATTATTACTTTTACAAAAATATTTCCTTACCACCACAACAACAATATTGCTGTTCAGGTTTCCCCTTTATTCTATCACCATTCAAGAGAAGCTTCAAAGTGTACAAAAACAGACAGGCTGACCACCTGTTGCTTTGGAAGTTAGTCAGGCAGTGACAGGTAACATAAGAAATAGAGGTAGGTTAGGAATTGGAAAGCAGCAAAATCCATGCCAGCAGAGTTTCTGCTATTCAAGGATGCATGGATTGGTGTAGGAAGATCCTTGGAGAAAGATCTCAGTGTGTACATAACATGTTTTGATTCTGTCCTTTTTTTATCCATAGCAATTTTCTGAGATATTTTGTTGCTTTTTCACCATCTTGTACTAAATGCCTAATACTGTAATGATCACCCTATTTTTTCAACATGAGACAAAATAAGCATATCTTTGAATAACAGACCACAGTCTATCATCTGAAATGCAGAATTTTCTTTAATTCAGCTATTCATAGACACAAATAAAGCAATCAAATACCTTTTGTTCTTCACATTATTTCCAGTTTCTTCCATTTTAGCTGGTTTTCTTAGAACAAAATTGAATCTAAAAGAAAGGCCTGAGACAAGGCTTCAAGATGATGTAAACAAAACATATACCACCTGGGATTTTAAATTTCAGAAGAGAAAACATCTGAAATGGCTAGGTTATAGGAATAGCAAGCACTGAAAAGTCTACAATACAAGCATTGATAGGCTACATTTTGATGCATGGAATGCATCAGACCTGCAACTGTATAATCTGCCAAAATTTTGGCTGATATCAATGCTTGGGCTGTATTGAATTAATGTTCTTACAATCATAGGATTAAATATAGCACTACTAATCCCAACTGTCATAATTATTTCAATAAAATTAGCTTTATGTACTTATTTTCTTATTCTTTTTTTTCGTTTTAACATTTGTCCCCTGTTGTATAATTCCTACATCATTAGCAGAAAATTAATACTCAATACTTCTCATCTGTAGCAAATTTCAGGTAGTCAAATGACGTCAAGCTTTTGGATGTTGCTTTGATATTTTACAACATTTAAACACTAACAGCATTGGTTTGAAGGATATGATTTCACATAGAATGTTACTTCTATAGAGTCGCTGCTGAATATATTATTTCACAGAAAAGAATGCCCTATAGAAAAGACATTTATGGATGTACTGGAAGACAGTGCACACTGTCCTTGCAGGAATATACACAAGAAATTATTCTAAAAATGATGGGGTCAAGTCCTTAACAGGAGTGATAAATAATGAATTATCCTCATGGAGAAGGATTTTATATCTATATTCTTGCACAGTTGGCCAATCATTTTATAAGTACATTGATAAACGTAGAAGGCAGAATAGATTTTAGTAAAATAACATACATTATGGTTGGGTATAAAGAGGTAACTAATGTGAACTTCAAAGAACATCTGGGCATTGGGATGAATTCATAGTTTTCTTCAAAATCTTTCTGCCATGAAATAGCAAAATAGTGCAACAATCACTTTCATCTACTATAATAAGGCACATGGGGCAAAAAAAAATTAAATCATTGTGGCTAATTTTCTCAATGAAGATTATTAGCTTCAATCAGTATGTTTTATATTTACTCAGCCAGATTTCTGTACTCCCCAGGGCTGTAGATCAATTGTTGTTGCCATGTTGGGAGGATGGATTGCAATATGAGGATTTTTTTAAAAAAATATCTCAGATTTCCAGAACTATTTCCTGCTCATGGTTTTCCACTTTTGAGTGGAATAGATCTTTCTTCAAAAAGGCATCTTTGAGAGGAGGAATGCATGATGCTTTCAGTAAAAGTACAGACTAGTTTGCATGGTACTTAGTGTATTATTGTCACCCTTATCCCCAGTGCTAACACTCATAAAGGAGTGTCTAAGTAAAAATGAGAAATACAGTCCTGATTTGATTATTTTAAATATATATATATAGCATTTGTGTTGATATTGAGCAAATTGGATTAATAGATACAGTTAGAAATGTGTGTGTGTTGTGTACGTGCATGCCATATAGGTAGGATATAAATAAGAAGTCCATAGAGAAGCCTGGTGGCTTAGTGGTGAAGACGCTTGTCTCCCATTCAGAAGGTTGAGAGCTCAATCCTTGGTAGCAGCAGATATTTCTCTCCTAGGGCACAAAAAAAAAAAAATCTGCTGCAAACTCTGCACGGTGTCAGAAAGGGCATCCAGTGAGCAAACTCTCAGCTCCATCCAGTTTCCCTGACTCTACCTTGAATTAAGGAATTACCGGGTTGTAAAAAAGGGGGGGGAGTAGGATGCCCATAATTTACAATCCAAGCAAATACAATTGAAGTTGATATATGAGGAATAATGTTACTAACAGTTCTTACTAACATTATTCCTGATATAGCAGCTTTAATTGCATTTCCTTAGATTAGAAATTATGCCTATCCCACTTGTATAATAGAGAGTTTGTTATCATTAATCTTAATCCTAACTGGCATGCTACCTTTTACTTCATAAATGCCTATTAAGAATATTGTTCCAGTGGACAGTTATAGAGAGAGAATTTACTACACATTTAAACTGGAACATATAAAAATCTGTTCTCAGTTATCTGAAAATTTAAATTCTGTCCGTCTGGTAAAATTTATACTTTATGCCACATGTTTAGCATGCTACATTTTGTATCTTAATACAATACTAAGTGCTATCTGATTAAAAATGGCATATTTTAACAAAACATGAGAATCTAAATGATTGTAGAAAGAGAGAGATGGAGAGACAAGAATCCTTTACTAAATTCACAATTAGAAAGCAGTGAGATACCGCTCAGGGCAATTTTTACCACTGAAAAAATTCTTTTTATATTACAGTTATTAATATATATTTATCAACTTTCCTGTTTTACTATAGCTATGAAATTGATTTTTTGGCACAGGCCATAACACTTGATTAACCTTCTTGAAGCCATTCAACCTTTAATTTCCCACCCTAATATTCTGCATGATTTTCCAGAACGTTGTTTATTTGGCATTTCACTGTGACAATTGTTTTTCTGGTCTTTTAAATAAGGTGAACTGTCACACATATTGCAAATACTTTTATTCATTTATGTTTTTCTCCCTAGCCAACTATCTAAAAGAACTGAATTTATTCTAGCTAACAATCTTATTTACAAAGATTGAAATTTGTTTCCTAAAAGCAGTAGCTTATACACACTATAAACCTATTCCTCGATTATATCACTTCAATAAACATGATTGAATTATTCTATAAATGTACAACAGTCATACCCACTGAAAACTGCCAGAAAAAGAGTTCTAGTCTAGTTTTCAGACCAATTAGCTAGATTTCAATAAACATGGTGTGAAAAGAAAATCAATCATACAGAATAAAAAGTTGCATTGAGCTAATTGGAATAAAAAAGAAAAATTATATATTTAAGCAGACTTAACAAAGTAATAAAACATCCAGTGTTACCCATATATTACCATGGAAATGTAGCCCATGTAAAAATACCTTTAGAGGATTTCACCAAATTGTTTGCAATTCTTCTTCCTTGTGGATTTTTGTGGGGATGACCTTTGTGGGAATTACCTTTGTAATTCAAAGGTTGACAGATAGCACATAGCAGTAATCAATTGATGAAAATCATGTGGGTGTTTCATCACTGGAGGTTTTTTTTAATCATAAAGTTTTTTCATTTTTTTTCATTTTCATAACAAATAACCACATGTATACTATTATGTTCTGACCCCCCCCCCCTTGATGGCTCGTTAACAAACTCAGGCAGGCAACTTAAAAGGAAGTCTGTCTTTATCAGTTTTCAGTTCAAACTGGCTTCGAGCCCAGAAAATAACATAAACACAAATCTCCAATAAGAATTCAAAACAAAAGCCCTTATAAACTCTGCAGTTTTTCCACAGTCTTCATAGATCAAGTTTACATGAAACACCAAAGCACTTGTCCAAGTGTAACAGGCATAAATCACGATTAGTAATCAAACAATGTTTTACCAAACATGGAACACACGAAGGAACGTTGACTCCAGCGACTGGGGCGTGGCAGCATCCTTCCTTTTATCTCAGAAACTTCCTCCCACAAGCCCCAGCTGCATACTGAATTTTGTATCCCGAAAAAACTCAGCAGAACTGCTGAGTCACAACACTATTACATAACCAACTTCATATTATATTGTTAAATGTTTACATTAATTTGTCTTACCATCAACTCCCAAAAACGATTATTGGCTCTTTGGCTCTCCATGCACCGTATTTGTACCCTATCCATCCATCACTTTCTTCTCCCTCTCTCCTCCTCCTCCCTACCATCTTTCTTCCCTCTGTCATCCTTCTCTTCTCTACTTCCTCTTCCTCTCTCCTTCTCCTCTCTCCCCTTTCCACTCCTTCTTTCTCTCCTCCTCTTTTCCTCCCTGCCCTCTCTCCTAACTCTCTCTTCTTCCCTTACCTCTCTCCTCTACTTCACACTCTTCATCTCATTTACTTAGTGTATTTCAGTCTCTGAGCGAGTTCCATTTTATGTTGATGGTATTTATAATTCCATTTCAATATACCTATTTAATTTTAACATATATCTTCCTCCTTCTTTTTTAAAATAAAAAAGTATACATATATAGTAATTGTATTTTTAACACACACACACAGCCTATTTTTAACCGAGATGTAGACCTGATTATGATTCCCAGCTATTCTCATCATTATATTTATATAGTTATGCATTCTTACACGCCCCAAATTTGTAGTTCTGTCTTTATAATCTCAATAATTTTCCATTATAAATATATTTCATGTTCCCTTTCCATTTTTTCCATATCTTGACTTAGCTTACCCTTAATTATCTTTAAATAACAATCCTTACTGTTCAATGTTCATTACAATTCCATTAATCTACTATATAGAATAACAATCAGTGCACATCTCACTTTCTTCATCATCTTAAGAGTTCTATATGTGTCCATATTTCATATATTTTAACTTATACTTAATTGTCCTTCCATTGTCATATTTAATCAATTAGCAACTCAGTTTAATTACCATGTATAAAATGAATCACATATCTCTAGTTTACATTCTCCAGATAATAGTTTCATATTTGTCCATATTCCATATATTTTAACCTTTATTTAACTATCTTTCCATTATCATATTCAATTAATAAGCAACTCAGTTTTATTATCATATACACTAAATCTCATCACTGGAGGCTTTTAAGAAGAGACTGGACAGCCACTTTTCTGAAATGGTATAGGGTCTCCTGCTTGATGAAGGGGTTGGATTAGAAGACTTCCAAGGTCCCTTTCAACTCTGTTATTCTATTACATGTACAGATTTGTAAGGGTTAGGGTTCTTCTGGCCATTCCTCAAGAACTAATTATGAAAATTTATGTTTCTTGATGTCCTGATGGACTTTGAGTGCTTGAGGAGCATATGTACGTATCTTGAACCTGCAATGATTGATCTAAAGTCATGTTAATAATCCTAACAATTTGAATCTAAAATTTAGCAATAATAGGATAAATCTAGAACATAAGTTAATGTTCCAGTTATATCAATTTCATTTTAAAATCAAAGGAAGTAAAACATAATAGTTTAGACTACTTTATATTAAGATTATTCCTAACTTTATGTTTTCATGAGCAAAATGATCAAAGCCTTGTCTATAACCCATAAAACTATAAATCTATTTTCTATAGTTTTATCTTGTAGAATTAAATGCATGGAATTCAATATTCGCCAGGATTTTAAGGAAGTCACGTTATTATTCAAATTGGGCCAAATAGGGAATATTGATTATTCTAATCAATAAGCAGAGCTGAACTAAAGTGCCAGTGATAAACCTCAAAATATGGAAGAAAATCCCATACTTTCTCACTCACTCAAAGTTGGAGATTGTTGAAATTTACTAACTAAGCAATTTTCTATGAATCCTTATGCTGAGATCAAAATGAATAAAGAAGTCAAAAACCAGACTAAAATTAAAATTCCTATAACAATCAAGTATTTTTACTGAGTCCAAATATGATGAAATCTAATTTACTGCAATTTATAAATTAATCAGGGCATCACATATTAGTAAAATGAAGTGAGAAATACAGGTGTTTAGGTAATCTGTAAAACATATCATTCACACAACTATAAATTTATGCCCTGCTTCTTTTAGTAATATCCTTTTAACTTTTTCAGTATTTCTAATAATACAACAATATTCAAAGTCAAAGTTAAATTAGAAAAGAAAGAGAAGAAGGCAGCTTTCATGTGCACTATAGTGTAACTTTAATCAAGGTAATACAGTTCTGTTGATAATCAGATGTGAATATAGGTTAAATAAAAATGTCAGTGCAAGCTGTAAAACTTTGAAGAAGCTTAAAATAAATCAGCTTTCAGTTTCAAAGAATTGCAAGAAACCATATAAGAATATAAAAAGCTTCCTCGTCTCCAAAGAAATAATAGCTGCTGGATTCTGTCTCTTTTGAGTTAAAGCAATTACATCAATTAAAAAAAATCTAATATCATTATTCTCTGTATAAATCCAACCTGAGTCAGGTGAACAATAATTAGCAGACAGGCTGTAATCTAGAGGCCAAAGTAGCTGTTAAGATCTCAGCATCCACATTTATCAAAGAAAGAAACCTATAATTGGAGAGACATTTAGAATGCTACCTTGTTTAGGCAGACTGTATTTGCCTCATTAAAACTGAATTATGATAATCTTATTTGAAATAGATATACCATCAATGGATAAGAACCAAAAATACCTCCTGCACTTGTCAGATCCAAGAGTCTTTCCCACTCTTACTTGAACTGTTGTCGCTGTTTCTTCAAGAAAGAGAGAGTGAGAGAAAAAAAAAGAAAATAAAATGATATTAGTAACCTGGTCTTGTTCTCAGTGAAAACAGGTTTCGTGTGCAAAATAGAGGGATGGGTCTTTGAAGGAGGGGAGAAATTCAAACTACACAAAATACCTACCATCTTAAACTATGCATACAACTCAGCAAGATGTTACAAAGTAAATCTGGCTTCTTTTCCACTGCTAAACAATTAATCAGAATAGGAATGTTAGCTTTTATGACCCAATGTGAGGAGAATAATGGTGCCAGTCAAAATGGGGTGTCCTTTGGGTATGTTTTTATATTATTCAAATGACTTACAAGCTATAGCTATAAGTATAGGTATAGGTATCTAGATATCTTCCCCAAAATGAGGAGCTTTATAGTTTCTGCTGATATATCTTCTAGCAAAAGTATAAAACAAAAGATTTAGAAAAGGAACCACATTCCACTGTTACTGTGTGGGCAATCTAGAGAGTGTCAGAAGCAGGAATGTAAAGGAATTGCACCATAAGCACACATATCCTCCCCAATGTTAATAAGAAATGAAATCAGGCTTGGAAGAAGGCGGGGCTTAGCAGTGAGAAGACGGAGTTTCGGGCTATTCCTGAAATCCCCCTATTCCGAAGGATTTTTGGATGGGTCGTAGGACCCTAGCTGTCCCGTAGAAGACAGTGAAAGGTGAGGGGAGATCCAGTGACCTCAGAGACGATTGCAAAGTCTCGGGGGGGGGGGCATGGAATTAACCCCTCCTGCCAACTCCTTTCTGGATTAGCTGTAAGCTAACCGAAACTGCAGGTTGCCCCTAAGAATGGTCTGAGTGGATTCAACTGGTAAGCTGATTTTATTACTCAAAGAGAGACGGTCCGCACTAAAATCTAAGCTAATTGAAACCAAAGAACAGAAGAATCTAGCGGCAAATTGGTTTTTTTTTAATGGATTTATGGCTGGTGGTTATCCTATTTCTTAAATGTTTTGAATGCTGTTTACGTGGATAAAGGAAAGTTTACTTTATTTCAACATCCCCTTGGGCTCCCCCTAAGTGGGCTGTAAACCAATTTGGCTTCTTATAACTTGACACTTTTACTGCTTGGCTGTGTTGGTCTAAGATCAGATAAGACTGCATAGCTCCCAGCGTGTCCCTACTTGCAAATTTCATCTGCGTCACATCATGGCGTCTATACTTGCTTCAAGTGATTCATTTCAAAAGATTTTTTCTGCTTTTCAAAAGTTGTTTGATACATATGAAAAATCTGAAAAAAAAATCTGAAAAAAAATCTGAAAAAAACCTGGACTATTTGTTGTCTTTAACATTGAAATATGAAGGAAAGAGTCAGAACGTTGAATGTTTGAGTGCTCCTGAAATTCAAATGAAGAATGTCAGAAAGGAAGTCTCTCAACTTGCTGACAAGTCGGGCATCTGGTTCACCTTGGAGGCAGAAAGAGAAAGAGATGCAAGAGGGGGAGCCACACAGAAAATTTATTTCAAAAGACAGAGCGCAGAAGGAATGAGAAGCATTAAAGAATCTATACTTTATGAAACATTATTTGCAGAATTTTCGACACCACCCTTGAAAATCAAGGACAAATTGTGTGGAACAAGCCAAGGACAACATTATTACATCAGAGGCACCCTGAGCAAAAAGATGCGAAGATATTTCTGTTTGGACTTGCCTATAAAAACGTTTGGGGAACTTGTTTTAAGAATGGTAAGAGGACTTTGCTATTGGAGAGACATAGGCTGATAGATTGAAGAATACAATTGAAAATTAGCTAAATCTAATTACTCTTATTTGTAATAGATATAGCTGAATAATAATTGATATTGATAGTAAATAATAATTGGATATGAGAAAGGAAGGTTGGAAATATTTTTGGATTATATACAAAGGGTATTAATCACAATAATTATCACTATTAAAAAATAAAATAAAATATATACAGTTAAATGTTAACTAATATGGGGAAAATGTTATGATATATGATATAACTACATAAAGAAGGGAGAATGATAATAAATTATACTGCATGGAAGATGGAATTTCTGGTATTAAATATTATGGATGTTCAGCTAAAATAGGATATGAGGATTTGATGTTAATAGAGGATTTTACAAACAAGTAAATGAAATGTCAGTATGTGGTTATGGATTAATTCTTTGGCATAGTTAAGGATGAAGGATGTTTAAATAACTATAGTCAACTAAAAGTGGAGGTATAATGATGTTAATATGGTAAACATTTGAGTTAAGATATTTGAATTAATATGAAATAATGGAAGAGATGCACCAAAACATGTTGTAACCAGCTGATATACTTTTTTTATATAATATATACCTGTGTTCGTTTTTTTTCTTTTTTTATTGTTTTTTTTGCCTTGTCTTTTGTTCTTTTTGTCTTTTTTGTTCTTTTTTTGTGTGTTTTCTTTTTTTCTTTTTGATTTTTTCTTTTCCTACTGGTGTGGGTATGTATTGTTTAAGAATATTATTATTATCAATATCTTTAAATAATAATTACAGTCAAATGAAAATGGATATATGACGATGGTGATATGTATGAATATCTGAGTTAAAATGCTTGAGTTAACATGAGTTATGTTTGTTGACTGAGGAGGAGATGTACCAAAGTTTATTTGTGACCGACTGATACACTTTCTATAGTATGTAAAGAAAGATGTTGTACTTGTTTTAAATTAAAATTTAAAAAAAAATTTAATTAAAAAAAAAAGATAATGATAGCGACCCTATTCTATGCTGGGACCCCAAACCTCAGCATTCAAAGTGTTTTTCAAGGAAAGCTGTCTATAACAAGAAACTCTTGGTGTGGCTTTCTCTCCCTAAGAGTGTCCCAAGAAGTTCTATGTGTGCTGGAGGTGAAGGCCAGAAGATTCTTTGATGACACTGCCTGCAGTCCATTGAGTCAACAGGTAGGGCAGGTTGCCATCCCTTCAAGAGCATTACTCTCAATTACCCAAGAGTTACTAGGCCTCAGCCCTCATCAAATGGTAAACCCCATCTCCTTATCAGCAAACCATTTAATCTCCAAAACAGTCAGGCACCATATCAGATTTGAAATGTTAAATTCTCCAAAGGCCTGAGTCCTTAACCGAGGGACTTGTGCACAGTGGAAGCTTGTAGAGACAACACAGTTAGATAAGCAGCTTTCTTGCAAAGAAGATAGAAGTGATATAGCTGCCTTGCAGAACACAGAAATCATACTATCTGTCTCTCTATCCCAGGGCTGAAATTCTACATTCTCCTACCAACATTTCAATCAATAGAGACATTTGTTTTCCTTTTCTTTGACCGTGAGAGCCATGAGAGCACTATTCAAGTTAAGGAGAGGATGTGTTTGGATGTAAACATTGCCTTAACCAGACAGCAAATCTGATTCCCAGTTCCAAGGGCAGTTGTATTGGATGACATTGTTATTGTTATTAACATAATAAACCAAACATTATACATGAGATCAAGACATATCCCAAATATTTTCATCAAATGGCTTTCTTGTTTCCCTTCCCCTGGTTGGATTAAATATGACCCTTTGCTATTATATATACAGGTGTCAGTTTTCTTCCTATTTCATTTTTAAGATCTTCATGAACTCATACACCATTTCATTATATGCCTGCCTGGGGTATTTTGTATTTACTGGAGATGCAAAAGACATTCTCAAATAAATTTCTCAGGCAGAGAAGCTGAAATTACATCTGATTGCTTGGTAAGATACCTAAAACCAGCATTTCGCCTCTTCTTTTCTTCTTTTATGCAAGTAGCACTGGTGAATTATTTATTGGCTTAATGGGGATTTTGTAATTCTCTCTTCTTAGGATGTCTGATTTAAAACCTCTTGAAATCAACCAAAGACTAACTGCAGCATTTGGGGGGACATTATTCCCAAATAAATGGAAAAAGGGAAGCACCCTGAGATTCCTTTTTTCAACACTGGAACTTTTTAAACATTGAGTTTCTTTTCTTATCTATTATGGCAAAATAATTCCTTTTGAACAGCAATGCTATTTGAGATTGCTTAATTTTAGTATCATTTGGGAGTATGTGACTAGAAATTATTTTGTATTGTGATTGTTATTTGGGTCTCAAACACCTCTGATAGGTTCACTGATTATTAAGACTGCCTATCTTTAAGTATGACTTTGCTAGATATAAGAGGGATGTGGTGGCTCAGTGGCTAAGACTAAGCTTGTCAATCAGAAGGTCGGCAGTTTAGTGGTTTGAATCCCTAGTATCGTGTAATGGAGTGAGCTCCTGTTACTTGTCCCAGTTTCTACCAACCTAGCAGTTTGAAAGCATGTAAAAATGCAAGTAGAAAAATAGGAACCACCTTTGGTGGGAAGGTAATAGTGTTCCATGAGCCTTTGACATTTAGTCATATCGGCCACATGACTACAGAGTTGTCTTCGGACAGTGTTAGCTCTTTGGCTTTGAAACAGAGATGAGCACCGCCCCCTAGAGTCGAGAATGACTAGTATGAGGGGAACCTTTACCTTTGCTAGATATAAAATAAAAGCATAGTGCCCACAAGAGTGGGAGAACACTGAAGGGCAGGGGACCAAAGAGGTATCAGGACATTTTGACTCCAAAACTAAACTAAAACTGACATAATCAGACACCAGGACAGAAATATACAAGTAAAGAGTTTGTGTCATGGCATCTCCATAAACATAATCTCATTTTCATTTGAGATTACATTTTGATGTAATGCCAGTTTACAGAATATGACTATGAAGAAAAGTAACAGCAGATTAAATAGCATTGTGCTAAATTTGTTATCATATCTGCATTTCTATATTTTAGGAGTCATGGGGAGCTGAACCTTAGCCTGAATTCCTTTGTATTTTTTCCTATTTATGGTGCACAAAGGAACTATAAATATGTGTAATTTTATTTCTACTACTTATCTGAAGAATAATTAGCACTTGGTTAAAGCATATGCACTAAATTAAAATAAATATGCTGTTAATAAGTATTTAGTCACAGAAATTGAAAAAAAGAAACTGTTTCCCAGATTAAAGATTTCCAAAACATCTGAATGTTTTGAGCATTGAGAAAAGATAAACTATTATGGAAATAGATGTCCATTGTCTGGATTAATTTGCTGCACCCACAAAATCCACTAAAATTATTTGTGGATAATTCTAGCCCTTCCTCGTGCATTCTCCAACTTTCCCTAAGCAAAGATTTTGAAGTTCTTTTCTTTTGCCTGTTCAAAAATTCCAAGGCTGTCATGTTCTTTGATAATTAGTCATTCCTATAATATAACATCTGGTGATCGTTGAATTTTTGTGTTGGTTAAATGAGCTGCATCTAATACTGAGACAGAGCAAAAAAAACAAACACCTCTTGATAAATAAAAAAAGGACGACCACCTTGCAGGCACTATTAACTGCTCAGTGTACTGAATTCAACCCTGGAAAAATAGCAAATGCTGTGAAGGTTGGCAGCAACAGGGTTAAAAAAAGTCAGCTTGAATCCTCTAGATGATTTGTGTTGTAAACTGCAGTGCAGAAGTCATTTTTTAAGAGGAAGATTCACATTTTAGTAAGGGAGAGAGAATGAGCATCACCCTAACAGACTGCTTGAAGGAGGGAGGGAAGGCTCTATTGGATAGATGCTTTGGAGGAGCAAACTTTGCAGGATAAGAAGATTCCAGTTTGATAACGGTGGCTGGAAGAGCAGTCTGATCATTATTACATCCTATTGCCAAGTTCTGGTTCATTTAATACTCTCCCATTCCACTACATATGACTGACTTCAAAATGTGGATATGAAATGCTATTTCTAAGCTGCTTATAAAGCCTGATTATTAAGGGTTCACAGAGACTCTGTAATTCATTTCTACCCAGTCCCACAGCCTATATTTGAGCCCAATTCAATTTGTATTCAATCCTTTTAAAGACTTCCTGCTTTTACATTAGCCTATGACTGAACTCTGCATTCTTCTAGGAGCAGAACTGAAATAGCACACCCTTTTCCAGGTTAACTCACTGTTAACATGCAGCAAATAAAAGAAAAGGGAAAGGTTGGCTCTCCTTACAGTAATATTCTATACCTTCAGATAATGTTTGGAGGGAAAAATGAATTGTGTCAGATGCCACTGCTTCATCAGTATTCAATTTTAAATTGTTGTGTCTTCTATTGTATTTGAAGGCAGCAGCAGTAGGAGAAGAGGCCCTTCTCTTTCTCAGCATACATATTTCTATAGCCATCACTAAATTATAGAGGAGGAAGTTACAGCAATGGTAAAAATCCTCTTTTGATCACTAGTCTCTAGCACTCGGAAGTTCCATTAATTATTTTATCCTTCTTCCCCCACATCAAATAAGCTACTGGAATTTGAAGTATAATGGTGTTACGAGACACTGGTTAAATCAATACACTGAGGTTCCCTTCACAAGAAGGATCACTTAACATTTTCCTTTTTAATTTTCCAAGGGTTAGTCATTTTCTCCACCTATTATTTTTATTTTGGAGGTTGTTTTAGAAAATAATGATTTATTTATTTATCATTAAATTTATATTTCTGCCTATTTGTCCATGGCGACTCAAGGCGGCTTACAGAACATAAAAAACTACATCTAAAGACAGTAAAACTAATAAAAAATCAAATAAATTAATGTACTAAAATTATCTCCCACCCCAGCGGCAGCTTATCACACAAGCCATTTAATGGGCTCCATCCCTCTTTGGGTTCCCCAGGCTCCCTGGCAGAACCAGGTCTTCAGCACCTTCTGGAAGAGTATTAGAGTGGGGGCCGTTCTAATCTCAGGGAGAATGATGTTCCCCAGAGAGAAGGAGCCACTACGGAGAAGGCCCTTCTTCTGGGTCCCACCAAGTGTATCTCCCTCAGGGATGGGACCTGCAACATTCCCTGCTTCCCCTGTTTTTGTATGATTTTATTCATTGATTCCTTATTTGATACTTCTTTGTGATGTCACTTTGAAGCCTCCTGCTGAGTCACTATCGCTGAATTTCCTCAGATCACATCAAATCAAAACTATTATGGTCATAGTTCATTATAGAAATAAAAAACAACAATATTCTGAATTTGATTCTGTGGCATTTAAGTGTATTCCTCCTTCTTTCCTGAGATAGGAAACTGGCACTTATTTTTGAGTTCTGGACCTGTATTTGCTATTTTTTTAAATTAACAGTTAAAACATAAAGCATTGTCCAAATATAATCCAAGAGAAGAATGTATCTAAAAATCCTTCAGACCATCAATCTGTGATACTATTGCTACATCAGTCTGGACTCTCTGATATTTATTTTATGATTCTAGATAAGGTAAATTGCAAATTGCAAATTAAAAATTGGATCTTGAATATTCTTATTCAAAATTTCTTCAATCAGATTTAGACAACAGAAATTGCACCATGGTGTAAGTACCTAAAGTCCACAACTGATCTGGACATATAAGAAGATATCTGCAGACCCCTCACATCCTGGATACAAACTTTTTTAATTCTTTCCCTTGGGATGGCACTATAGAGTATTGTATGCCAAGATAACTGGACACAGAGAAAGTTTTTCTCTCATGCCATCACTCTGCTGGACACCTAATTGTTGCAGTTGAAAAACAGGCTGATTACTAAGTGTGTATATATTAACCCATAGAGTGTGGCTGTCATATTATTAATCCTTTTATTACATATTTCCTCTTCAACTGGTGGTATTGTTGTTGTTGTTGTTGTTATGTGGTTAATCTTTGGTGAGATTCACAGCCTTTGGGGCTGGTTGGTAGCTCAACAGCTCAAGTTAGGACCTAGGAACTGTTAAGGTAACGTCGGAGGATATAAGCTGTTCCAAGTAGGGTGGTTTTTTGTAGAATCAGAATGTTCAAGTCTGATAAATTTAAAATTTCCAAATAGCGAGGTAGCCTTTAGGTATTGCCAAGGACTCCAATTGCAATCGGGACAACAAATGATTTCTTTTTCCACAGTCGCTCACCTTCAATTTGCAAGTCCCGGTATTTTGTTATTTTTTTCTTGCTGTTTATCTTCAATTTGTGCATCTCCAGGTATTGCAATGTCAATGAACCATACTTTTTTTCTTTTCAACTATTGTTATGTCAGGTGTTTTGTGGGCCAAGTGCCTGTCAGTCTGAATTCTGAAATCCCGCAAAATCTTGTCTTTCTCATTCTCTAAAACCTTCACAACCTGATGGTCCCAGTCATTTTTGTTGTACTCAAATCCAAACTTTTGACATAATTTCCAGAGAATAATCTTAGCAACATGGTCATGGCGTTGTAGGTAGTCAGTTTGTGAAATTTTGCTGCACCCGCTGATCAAGTGGTCGACTGTCTCATCTTTCTCATTACAGAAGCGACATTTGCTGTTGGTGGTAACATGTTGAATTTTTGCCTTCATGCAGTTTGTGGCTAAGGTTTGTTCTTGAGCTGCCAAAATAAAGCCTTCTGTTTCTTTTTTCAGTACTCCTGATCTTAACCAGTTCCAAGTTAGTTTTTGGTTGGCTTTGCCTCCAATACTTTTCAAGTATTGGCCATGCATAGCTTTGCTTTTCCAATTTTCAGCTCGCTTCTCAATTACTTCTTTCTTATATTCAGCTTTTAACTTAGTTGTCTTCAAAAGGCCTCCTTTATTTACTTCCTTAATCATTGGTTCTTTACTTTTCTGGATGTAATCATTCAAGCTGTGTCTTTCTTCTTCCACAGTCTGCTTTATTGTAGGAGTCCTCGACCATCCTCTGCTCTTGGTAGATACAATCAGTCAACATCACTTTTAGGGTGGCAAAGCATGATTCATTGTCATAAGCTTCTGTGTCCAAATTGTCCAATTCAATCTGGGTCCAGTCAATTATTCCTGCAGAGTATTGAATTTACAGCTATAGCCCAGGTATTTATGGCTTTTATGATGTTTCCTCCATTCAGTTTGGACATTATTATTATGTGGTTAATCTTTGGTGAGATTCACAGCCTTTGGGGCTGGTTGGTAGCTCAACAGCTCAAGTCCTAACCAAGGGCCTAGGAACTGTTAAGGTAACATCGGAGGATATAAGCTGTTCCAAGTAGGGTGGTTTTTTGTAGAATCAGAATGTTCAAGTCTGATAAATTTAAAATCTCCAAATAGCGAGGTAGCCCTTTAGGTATTGCTCCAAGGGCTCCAATTACAATTGGGACAACACATGATTTCTTTTTCAACAGTCGCTCAACTTCAATTTGCAAGTCCCGGTATTTTGTGATTTTTTCTTGCTGTTTATCTTCAATTTGTGCATCTCCAGGTATTGCAATGTCAATGAACCATACTTTTTTTCTTTTCAATTATTGTTATGTCAGGTGTTTTGTGGGCCAAGTGCCTGTCAGTTTGAATTTTGAAGTCCCACAAGATCTTGGCTTTCTCATTCTCTAAAACATTCTGAACCTGATGTTCCCAGTGGTTTTTGCTGTACTTATGTCCAAACTTTTGGCACAATTTCCAGTGAATGATCGTAGCAATGTGGTCATGGCGTTGTTGTTGTTATTATTATTATTATTGTTGTTGTTGTTGTATTATTATTATTATTATTATTATTATTATTATTATTATTATTATTATTATTATTATTATTATTATTATTATTATTACACAATTGTATCACAGCGGCCAGTTGTTTCGCCGGATTTGGCATTGGTTTCTAGTCGGGCCCCACCCAGGGGCCTAGGACGTCGTAACGTATTTTCGTAATATGCGTGCAGATCCAAGCAGTGCGGCTTTTTGCATTTGACTGATGGTGATTTTGTCAATTTTTAACTGTTTTAAATGTAATTCCAGTGCTTTTGGAATAGCACCCAGTGTGCCAATTACCACTGGAATTATCACTGCTGGTTTGTGCCATAGTCATTGAATTTCGATTTTTAAGTCCTGGTATCTTGCGATTTTTTTCATGTTCCTTCTCGGCGACCCTGCTATCACCTGGTATTGCGATGTCTATGATTGTGACCTTATTTTTCTCAACCAGTGTGATGTCTGGTGTATTATGCGCCAGTATTTTGTCAGTTTGTATACGGAAATCCCACAAGATCTTGACCATCTGATTTTCGGTGACTTTTTCAGGCTGATGTTCCCACCAGTTTGTTGCTGTTTTAATATTATAATTTTTGCACAAATTCCAATGGATCATTTGTGCTACTGAATTGTGCCGCAATTTATAATCAGTCTGTGCGATTTTTTTACAGCAGCTGAGTATGTGATCAACAGTTTAATCAGCTTCTTTGCAAAGTCTGCATTTGGCATCATCAGAGGATTTTTCGATTTTGGCCTTAATGGCATTTGTGCGGATAGCTTGTTCTTGCGCAGCCAGGATTAGTGACTCTGTTTCTTTCTTTAATGTACCTGTTGTTAACCATAACCAAGTTTGTTCACTGTCCACTTTATCTTTTATTTTTTCCAGAAATTGGCCATGCAGTGCTTTGTTCTGCCAACTCTCCATTCTTGATTTTATCACATCTTTTCTGTATTCTTGTTTCGTCTGTTGCGCCTTCAGTAGATTTTTGTTCTTTACTTCGATTAATAGATGTTCTTGACTTTCTTTTAAATAATCAGCCAGTGCATGTTTTTCTTCTTCAACTGTTTGCTTCACTTGTAATAATCCTCTGCCACCTGATTTTCGGGGCAGATATAGTCTATCAGTATCACCACGTGGATGCAAACTGTAGTGCATTGTCATTAGTTTCCTGGTTTTTCGGTCCAAAAGGTCCAAATCAGCTTGTGTCCAGTTAACTATACCAGCTGTGTATCTTATAACTGGTATTGCCCAGGTATTTATGGCCTTGATTGTATTTCCACCATTCAATTTAGATTTCAAAATTTTCCTAACTCTGTTGGTGTACTCTCGCCTGACAATAGTTTTTACTTCTCCATGCTTGATGTTATCCAACTGCAGAATGCCTAAGTATTTGTAGGCTTCATTTTCTTTGCATTTAATTAATTGGCCATTGGGCATTTCAATTCCCTCACATGCAGTGATTTTGCCCCTTTTTATGGATACAGTGGCGCATTTTTCCATGCCAAACTGCATTGAAATATCGGTGCTGAATACTCGGACTGTGTTTGTCAATGATTGGATTTCTATTTCTGACTTTCCATAGAGTTTCAAATCATCCATATATAGTAAATGCGAAATTTTTTCAGCTTCTTTAGCTGTTTGGTAGCCTAATTTCATTTTTTTTAAGATTACTGATAGTGGGGTCATTGCGATGATGAAGAGAAGAGGTGAAAGTGAATCACCCTGGAAAATTCCTCGCTTGATATTAACCATTCCGTAGATCTCATTCCCTACTGCCAACTCAGTTCTCCATTGTTTCATCGCCTTTTCAGTAAAGGATGTAATATTTTTGCTAATGCCAGTTGTTTCTAAGCATTTTATGATCCAACTATGTGGCAGTGAGTCAAATGCCTTTTTCTAATCAATCCAGACCATATTCAAGTTCGTTTTTCTGTTCTTACAATTTTCTAATATCATTTTATCAATTAGAAGCTGATCTTTTGTGCCCCTACTCCTTCTTTTGTTGCCTTTTTGCTCTACTGGCAAGATGTTGTTTGTTTCCTAATAATCCATCATGTTATCTGCAATAATGCCTGTGAGTAATTTGAAGGTTGTTGGCAAGCATGTTATTGGTCTGTAGTTTTCAGGTGTTGTTCCTTTAGTTGCATCTTTCTGAATCAAGTATGTTTTTCCAGTTGTCAACCATTCAGCAATTTGGCCCTTTTGTAAAATTTCATTCAGTTGCCTGGCCAATATTGCATGTAAACTGGTCAGATATTTGATCCAGAAACCATGTAATTGGTCCTTTCCAGGTGATGTCCAATTCTTTACCTTTTTAACTCGATTTTTGACCATCTCAGTTGTTATTTCTAATACTTGCATTTGTTTGTTGTCAATGCTTTTCTCAAAGTCATGTATCCACTTTGCTTCCTTGTTGTAGTCCTTTGCATTTTCCCACAATTCTTTCCAGAATTCAACTGTGGCCTGTTTTTCTGGTTTTTCACTTTTGGTGTCACCATTCACATTAACACTTTGATAAAAACGCCGTTGGTCTGATCGAAATTGCTGATTTTGTTTATATTGGATGATTCGTGCCTCATATCTTTCAATTTTTCTAGCTGTTGCTGTTATCTGCTGTTTTACAATCTCTACAGCTTCATTGATTTTTCTTGTATCCAATCTATATCTTCTGATTAGCCGATCTATGATTTTGTTGTTTTTAAGCCGTTGCTCATGCATGTTCTTTAAGTTACTAGCATCTGCCCTTAATTTTTTTATTTTTTGTTCTAAACGGATTTTCCACTTTGGCTTTGATGCTTTTTCTGTTGTGTGACTAGGTACTTTAATTTTAATGCCTAGTTCATTAGTGACTATTACAGCTGCACTGTACATTAACTGGTTTGTTTCCAAGATGGATCCCGGTTCAATTGTTGAAAACACTGCATTAACCATTTTCATGATAGGGGCCAAAATTTTCTTAGGCACAGTTTTTAGTGATGATAAATGTTGCCTTTCCTCATTAAGCAGAAAATGCTCCATGATCTTATCCTTCAATTCTTTTTGTTTTTGAGTTAGTTCATCAGTTGGTTCAGTGATAACTGGTTCTAGTGGTGGTGATGTTATTTCCTCCCCGAGAGCTTCTTCTGGGAGTTCTACTATAATGTCTTTAGTTGTGTCTTGAATATCAGTTATTTCCACTTGTGATATTGTTTTTTGGGTTTTGCAATTTGCCTGAATTTCCTCATGTTCAACTTCACTAAACACTTTATTCCGTATAATAAATCGCCTTTGATCTGCTAGTCATTGTTCACTAACATTTGAATCTGGATATTACACTTTATTCCGTATAATAAATCGCCTTTTATTATTATTATTATTATTATTATTATTATTATTATTATTATTATTATTATTGTTATACAATTGTATCACAGCGGCCAGTTGTTTCGCCGGATTTGGCATTGGTTACTAGTCGGGCCCCACCCAGGGGCCTAGGACGTCGTAACATATTTTCGTAATATGCGTGCAGATCCAAGCAGTGCGGCTTTTTGCATTTGACTGATGGTGATTTTGTCAATTTTTAACTGTTTTAAATGTAATTCCAGTGCTTTTGGAATAGCACCCAGTGTGCCAATTACCACTGGAATTACCACTGCTGGTTTGTGCCATAGTCGTTGAATTTCGATTTTTAAGTCCTGGTATCTTGCGATTTTTTCATGTTCCTTCTCGGCGACCCTGCTATCACCTGGTATTGCGATGTCTATGATTGTGACCTTATTTTTCTCAACCAGTGTGATGTCTGGTGTATTATGCGCCAGTATTTTGTCGGTTTGTATACGGAAATCCCACAAGATCTTGACCATCTGATTTTCGGTGACTTTTTCAGGCTGATGTTCCCACCAGTTTGTTGCTGTTTTAATATTATAATTTTTGCACAAATTCCAATGGATCATTTGTGCTACTGAATTGTGCCGCAATTTATAATCAGTCTGCGCGATTTTTTTACAGCAGCTGAGTATGTGATCAACAGTTTCGTCAGCTTCTTTGCAAAGTCTGCATTTGGCATCATCAGAGGATTTTTCGATTTTGGCCTTAATGGCATTTGTGCGGATAGCTTGTTCTTGCGCAGCCAGGATTAGTGACTCTGTTTCTTTCTTTAATGTACCTGTTTTTAACCATAACCAAGTTTGTTCACTGTCCACTTTATCTTTTATTTTTTCCAGAAATTGACCATGCAGTGCTTTGTTCTGCCAACTCTCCATTCTTGATTTTATCACATCTTTTCTGTATTCTTGTTTTGTCTGTTGGGCCTTCAGTAGATTTTTGTTCTTTACTTCGATTAATAGATGTTCTTGAGTGTCTTTTAAATAATCAGCCAGTGCATGTTTTTCTTCTTCAACTGTTTGCTTCACTTGTAATAATCCTCTGCCACCTGATTTTCGGGGCAGATATAGTCTATCAGTATCACCACGTGGATGTAAACTGTAGTGCATTGTCATTAGTTTCCTGGTTTTTCGGTCCAAAAGGTCCAAATCAGCTTGTGTCCAGTTAACTATGCCAGCTGTGTATCTTATAACTGGTATTGCCCAGGTATTTATGGCCTTGATTGTATTTCCACCATTCAATTTAGATTTCAAAATTTTCCTAACTCTGTTGGTGTACTCTCGCCTGACAATAGTTTTTACTTCTCCATGCTTGATGTTATCCAACTGCAGAATGCCTAAGTATTTGTAGGCTTCATTTTCTTTGCATTTAATTAGTTGGCCATTGGGCATTTCAATTCCCTCAGATGCAGTGATTTTGCCCCTTTTTATGGATACAGTGGCACATTTTTCCATGCCAAACTGCATTGAAATATCGGTGCTGAATACTCGGACTGTATTTGTCAATGATTGGATTTCTATTTCTGACTTTCCATAGAGTTTCAAATCATCCATATATAGTAAATGCGAAATTTTTTCAGCTTTTTTTGCTGTTTGGTAGCCTAATTTCATTTTTTTAAAGATTACTGATAGTGGGATCATTGCGATGATGAAGAGAAGAGGTGAAAGTGAATCACCCTGGAAAATTCCTCGCTTGATATTAACCATTCCGTAGCTCTCATTCCCTACTGCCAACTCAGTTCTCCATTGTTTCATTGCCTTTTCAGTAAAGGATGTAATATTTTTGCTAATGCCAGTTGTTTCTAAGCATTTTATGATCCAACTATGTGGCAGTGAGTCAAATGCCTTTTTGTAATCAATCCAGACCATATTCAAGTTCGTTTTTCTGTTCTTACAATTTTCTAATATCATTTTATCAATTAGAAGCTGATCTTTTGTGCCCCTGCTCCTTCTTTTGTTGCCTTTTTGCTCTACTGGCAAGATGTTGTTTGTTTCCAAATAATCCATCATGTTATCTGCAATAATGCCTGTGAGTAATTTGAAGGTTGTTGGTAAGCATGTTATTGGTCTATAGTTTTCAGGTGTTGTTCCTTTAGTTGGATCTTTCTGAATCAAGTATGTTTTTCCAGTTGTCAACCATTCATCAATTTGGCCCTTTTGTAAAATTTCATTCAGTTGCCTGGCCAATATTGCATGTAAACTGGTCAGATATTTGAGCCAGAAACCATGTAATTGGTCCTTTCCAGGTGATGTCCAATTCTTTACCTTTTTAACTCGATTTTTGATCATCTCAGTTGTTATTTCTAATACTTGCATTTGTTTGTTGCCAATGCTTTTCTCAAAGTCATGTATCCACTTTGCTTCCTTGTTGTAGTCCTTTGCATTTTCCCACAATTCTTTCCAGAATTCAACTGTGGCCTGCTTTTCTGGTTTTTCACTTTTGGTGTCACCATTCACATTAAGACTTTGATAAAAACGCCGTTGGTCTGATCGAAATTGCTGATTTTGTTTATATTGGATGATTCGTGCCTCATATCTTTCAATTTTTCTAGCTGTTGCTGTTATCTGCTGTTTTACAATCTCTACAGCTTCATTGATGTTTCTTGTATCCAATCTATATCTTCTGATTAGCCGATCTATGATTTTGTTGTTTTTAAGCCGTTGCTCATGCATGTTCTTTAAGTTACTAGCATCTGCCCTTAATTTTTTGATTTTTTGTTCTAGACGGATTTTCCACTTTGGCTTTGATGCTTTTTCTGTTGTGTGACTAGGTACTTTAATTTTAATGCCTAGTTCATTAGTGACTATTACAGCTGCGCTGTACATTAACTGGTTTGTTTCCAAGATGGATCCCGGTTCAATTGTTGAAAACACTGCATTAACCATTTTCATGATAGGGGCCAAAATTTTCTTAGGCACAGTTTTTAGTGATGGTAAACGTTGCCTTTCCTCATTAAGCAGAAAATGCTCCATGATCTTATCCTTCAATTCTTTTTGTTTTTGAGTTAGTTCATCAGTTGGTTCAGTGATAACTGGTTCTAGTGGTGGTGATGTTATTTCCTCCCCGAGAGCTTCTTCTGGGAGTTCTACTATACTGTCTTTAGTTGTGTCTTGAATATCAGTTATTTCCGCTTGTGATATTGTTTTTGGGGTTTTGCAATTTGCCTGAATTTCCTCATGTTCAACTTCACTAAACACTTTATTCCGTATAATAAATCGCCTTTGATCTGCTAGTCGTTGTTCACTAACATTTGAATCTGGATATTGTTGTTTCCATAATTCATACATTCGCTTTAAATATCCTCTTTTTTCTGGCTCTGAGTTGTAGTAACAGGCCATTATGGCACGGTTTTCATCTGCACTATATTTTTGTCGTTTTGTTGGCTGGTCCACTTGTAGCCCACTTGTCGACGGATGTCCAGGGACCCCAACATCCACCGCGGCCCTTGTTAACCCGCGCGACAACCGATGCGGTATGGAATTCTTATTCGTTTTTTTCACCATATTGTATGGGTTGGCGGGGTTTTTTTTACGGGACCAGATGCCAACCTGATCCCAACCTTCCTCCTTTCTCATCCGGGCTTGGGACCGGCAACGGCGGAGTTATTATTATTATTATTATTATTATTATTATTATTATTATTATTATTATTATTATTATTATTTTCATTTATTACACAATTGTATCACAGCGGCCAGTTGTTTCGCCGGATTTGGCATTGGTTACTAGTCGGGCCCCACCCAGGGGCCTAGGACGTCGTAACGTATTTTCGTAATATGCGTGCAGATCCAAGCAGTGCGGCTTTTTGCATTTGACTGATGGTGATTTTGTCAATTTTTAACTGTTTTAAATGTAATTCCAGTGCTTTTGGAATAGCACCCAGTGTGCCAATTACCACTGGAATTACCACTGCTGGTTTGTGCCATAGTCGTTGAATTTCGATTTTTAAGTCCTGGTATCTTGCGATTTTTATTATTATTATTATTATTATTATTATTATTATTATTATTATTATTATTATTATTATTATTATTATTATTATTATTATTATTATTATTATTGTACAATTGTATCACAGCGGCCAGTTGTTTCGCCGGATTTGGCATTGGTTACTAGTTGGGCCCCAATTATTATTATTATTATTATTATTATTATTATTATTATTATTATTATTATTATTATTATTATTTTTCATTAAACATGAAACTCAGTCAACTGAACATTCAAAAATGCATCATAAATACTATTGACTTGTGCTAATGCTTGATACGGGTTGTTGCCAGCGTCCTAGGTATCAACCAAGCACCTTCTTAAAATATACAATTTGTAGCACAGTTTTTTGCAGTTCTGCTTGGACTAAAATTCTTGGACAAGGTACCAAGTGCCCCAATAATAATGGGTATCACTATTACATCATCATCATCATCATCATCATCATCATCATCATCATCATCATCATCATCATTATCTGTTGTTTTGCAACTACATTGAGTGCTTATGTACTGGAGACAAATTCTTTGTGTGTCTAACTTGGCCAAATAAAGTATTCAAATTTAAATTTAGTGTTCAATATGTATATGTATATGAACATGTTCTATATATAAATAAAATTGCTGGGAGTTTGTAATCCTATACTGGAACCTGGAGAGGTTATTTGTGGTCAATGTAAACAATATATTAAAGCCTTAATAGAATTTTGAACATGTAATAACTTATTGATTCTTTATTCTTTTACTTGGTTGTTTTGGCATCTGGCCAAACAAATAAAGTAGCCTCGACTTGATTTGACTTGCTACTCAAGGTCAGTCAATATCAATCAAGTCCTGCAATCTCTCTGGCAAAAAAAGGAGATTTTTTTAAAAAATTGGTAGGGAGATTAAGACTATAAGTGCTGCAGAATAATGAAGTCATTGGTTTTAAAGAGGAAGTAACTTTAAGAGCTTGTTCAATTACTTGTGATCGTTAGTCACAAAGTAGTCACTTACTTTAGCTTCAATAGATCCTTTCTGCTGCTTTCCAGATCAACAAGTAATCATCTGAAGTAAGGTTTTTCCAGTCTGATCAAAGTAACTTTTTTACTTTTGGCCCTGACTTGCTTTCTTTCGGTACATCTCAGTTCACCAGACTTGCTTAATTCCTTTGAAATGACTTCAAGTTGGCAAGCAAGGAAGAAGAGAAATATCAATATTCTTGGTATTGATTCAGCTGGCTCATCTCAACCTTGCTTTCCATGATGTGGCCTTAGTCAGTGTACTGGGTTGTCCAACCACTTGCACTTGTCAGGTTCCCATCAGTCACACTAAAAGCTATTTTTTTTCCCTTTGGAAGAAAAGAGAAATTACTTTCCAGGCTATTGCTGTAACATGCAAGTATCACTTCTCTCTCTTTCCTGAACTTATTTTTTCAAAGTTTAGCATAGAAACACATGGAAACTTTTTCAGCCATGCAGAAGAAAAATTAAATCAACCGCATTGCATATTATGAGCAGAAATGTCATTACCTTTGGAGCTATTTATAGATACCATTGCATGATAAAAGAACCATGCAGTCCAGTTTAAACTGTGCTTCATTAAATACTTTCTACACTTTTGCAATTTTCTAGCAGATCATGTCAATCCAGCTTTAGTTTGTTTTCAATAGAGGCAGCTATGGTGCATTTTCTACTGAAGAGGAAGGCTAGTGATCGGTAAGAAGAAGAAAAACACTGAAACTTTGGAACCTGTCTGTATTATGCTGATACTTGATCTGTTTTCTAGTTATGTGTGCAGAATTGTATTATTTAATATTTATTATTTTCATTGTATATCGTAAACTTTCCTTTGGAAAGGTAGGAACTGATTAAAGCAACTAGATATAGGTAACACTCTATTTACAACCATTCATTTAATGACTTTAAAATTACAATGGCAATGGAAAAAGTGACTTATAACTAGTTTTCCCACTTAGGTGCATTGCAGCATCTCTGTGCTCACATGATCAAAATTCTGCTGCTTGGCAACTGGTTCATATTTATGATGGTTGCAATGTCGCAGGGTCATCTGATCTGAATACTGGTAGACAGTCATCTGATCACCTTTTGTGACTTTTTGATGAGCAAAGTCAATGGAAAATCTAGATTCCCTTAACAGCTGTGTTACTAACTTAACAACTGCAGTGATTCACTTAACAGCTGTGGCAATAAAGATCGTAAAAAGGAGCAAAACTTACTTAGCAACTGTCTCACTTAGCGACAGAAATTTTGAGCTCAATTGTGGTGGCAAGTTGAGAACTGTCTGTATATATAAAAAGATGCTACTGCCCACATTCATTTTTCCTTGCAATTTGAATACAGCCCAAGAACAATTCTTTAAACCATATATAGGAGTTGTTGGTATTCTCAACTACACTCATAAAACCACTATTATTATCAATTAAGTTAAATGATAGCTTTATTTTCTAGTCAGAAGGATGTTATAAGCAAATTTGGCTTATTGCAGTGCCTATTTCCTTATGCAAATATCCCTTCAAATGTGATGACAGCCACCCAGATTTGAAGTTGTGCAGCCATGTGGACTGAAAATTTTAATGCCTCTTTTTAATTAGGACACAGTCCATCGACATCTAATGCATTTTTTGGAGTGCTTAATGCTACCCGTTATATTACTTTTTATTGCTTATTGGTGTTGAACAGTTGGAAAAGTGGATTTGATTTTTGTTTAAATGTTATTGTTTAAAGGGCAATTAGAAAGGCAGAAGCAGAAATGTTCTAGGTCTGACCTTGTTTGTATGAAAATATCCTTAAGTAACCAGCCATACATACCTGCTTATTGATGAACAAAATAGTAATTAAATTAAGTTGGTCATAAATATCCCCATCAATTTTGACTTCCCATGGTCCTGGGTTAGCTCTCCCAAAATTTTATCTTTCTGTCTCTGTCTCTGTCTCTGTCTCTGTGTCTTTGAAAGTGCCAAAGTGTTGCAGAATAAAATGTCTTTATGAGTGACTGTTGTGCTGGAGGTCACTGCTAAAATATTAACTACATCAGGGGTGTCAAACTTGTGTCATCACGTCATCATCACATGACATATCATGACTTTCCCTCCCCAACACTATTGTTGTCTGGAACAATCAGCATTATAGTTTTCTATGGATTTACAACACAGTGTTGAAGGAATATCTCAGTTAAAACTAGGCAATCAAGTGCATCTAGGTATTGTCATTTCATTTATTCATTTAATTTATTAAATTTATAGGCCGCCCAATCCCGGAGGACTCCGGGCGGCTTACAATGAAAGAAGAAAAAAAGAAAAGCAAAATAAGTAAAAAATAGTTTAAAATACACAACACACATACGTTCTAATCGAGGCTGGACCTTAACACTAAGGTCAACAGCCCCAGGCCTGCCGGAACAGCCAGGTTTGTAATCTTCAATTCCCCACTAGTCTCAGCTAGAAGAGTCAACCACAAAACACTGGAAAGATGGAAGATTGTCTAGCCTGACTTGGCACTGTGGCCAAATAACCTATGGTATAAATTGGACAAACAACATTCTTCCTCTCAGATATTACAACAATTGATGGACATACTTCTCCATCTATGTTAAAAGTGAGTATAATGAAAATATATTCAGAAACATATTCAAAGAACCTATTGTGAAGTATAGCCACCATTTTGTTATTAGAACATGATTATATGTTTGGAGAGCTCATTGCTCATCTTAATTCTTGTTTCAAGGATTTTCATGCATATTGAATCTCTCTGTCTCTTTCTCTCTCTGTCTCTCTGTCTCTCTCTGTCTTTCTGTCTCTGTCTCTGTGTCTCTGTCTCTCTCTCTCTTTCTCTCTGATTTTGGCCTGAAACATGTTAAATGATATCCAAAGAATATCTCAGGCAGAAAAATCTACTTTAGAAACTCATGGGCTGCTATTGATTTCACTTTTTTCCAAAACTAGGTTTGCATTGTTTAAATGATTTATAGTTCATTAGTTCAGGTTAGTAAAAAAAAAAAAGACTTTGTTATTTAGAGGTGGAGAATTCAGTCCAAGAATGGGAAGCTATTGTGATTTTCACTGAAATACTTAGTGGGGGGAGAATGAAGAGAAGATCCAGAATAGGAGTTGGAATTGCAAAATGGTTGTGAGTGAAAATACACTATTAAGAATTTCCTTAAGCCCAGGTCTAATTTATGTTTAAATAGAAATTGTCACAATCTAGACATTTTGAAGCCTGTAGATTTTTATGACTAATTTGCTAAATCAAGCCAATAATATGATTCGAAGCCAAGTTTCCTTATTTGCAATCAGAAATAAAATCTCTCTATAAATAGCAAAATTGAATCACCTTTCCTTACATAATATTGTCACTATAGTCACCATAATACAGCTACTTTCACAAGCAGAATACTGTGAAAAGCCCTGGATGCTTCTATCATAACTGTATGAAGTATGTTGTAAAAAGCCAAACAGATCATTTGATATATCACCATCACCATCATACATTCCTGTAGGAAGAAAATTCTGCCTCATTTCAGGTCAAATTCATCTTTGGCCACTTTCCCTGTTCTGAGGAAAACATAATACACAATATGTTTGGTCAATAAGGATATGCACCACAAATCTCTGAATACTTAGCAGGGAAATGAAATGCTGCATCATAATTTCTACTAGTTAGAAGAAAGAGTAAATCTCGACTCCTTTTGGAAATTATATAGAGAGTAACAATTTCCTACTGTTTACCGGTGTTCAGTAATGGTTTTCTCTTACCTTCTCTACTGGTTTGGAACTGGGAGAGTGTGTGGTGCATGTGCAGAGCATCCATGATGAAGTTTGGGTGGGTGGGCGAAGCCTCCCTGAACTGGGGTGAACTGGCAGAATACTACCTCAGCCTGTGTTTCCTGGCAGGAAATAACAACTGCAACAATTACAATTATGGACTGTGAGCAGCAAATCTCTTGTCTATAATTTGGGAGGGAATTGAAGTAGCCAAAGAGGTAGGGCTCTGCTCCCTGCATTCAGTTTGAAGGATCATCATATTGAGGAAAAACTTGCCATTTTATTGCAGCGATCCATTGGGTGCCTGCTTTACCTCAAAGAAGGACTCTGAACAATGGTAAGGCAAATACCATTGGGTGGTGCATGCGCAGAGCATCCATAATGAAGTTTGGGTGGGTGGGTGAAGCCGAGGTGGTGCAGTGGTTAGGGTGCAGTACTGAAGGCCACTACAGCTGACTGTTATCTGCAGTTCAGCGGTTCTAATCTCACCGGCTCAAGGTTAACTCAGCCTTCCATCCTTCCGAGGTAGGTGAAATGAGGACCAGACTGTGGGGGCGATATGCTGACTCTGTAAACTGCTTAGAGAGGGCTGAAAGCCCTATGAAGCGGTATATAAGTCTAACTGCTATTGCTATTGCTAAATACAAAAGTTGAGGGCTATAAGTCTGGAAATTCTAGGAACCTAATTTACTGGCCAGTTTGGGAAAGCTAGAGGTGTCCTTGTCAGTGTAGCTGACGTTAGTTCTATTGTTAGATAAAATGGGCGTTTCAGGGAGGAGACAGAGCTGAGGAAGTTCATTGATTAAAAAATTGAATATTGAAGTCATCAGTTGCTTTTTCAGGAGGCAATGTCACCGTTGGGATAATCATGACCTAGATGACTGAGACTCTCCATAGACATTGAGGTCATCAGCTGATATAGGCTGGAAGACAGATTTCTGTAGGTTGCAATTCTCTTGGCAGGGTTGTCCTTGGGCTATGCTGTGAGTGGATGTCTGTTCTTTGGGTTGGTGGAATTTCTGGGAGATTTGTTTGGGGCAGAGAGGGTCAATTCGGATTAATGGGATTAGGCAAAGAGATGAACTGAGTTTGACTTTGGTCATATCCCAAAGATGGAAGTGAGGAGAAGGAGATAGCAGTTCCTATTTTCTTTGTTTGATTTGGGGTTAGGGTCAGATGATATTTCTCTTTGGACTTTTCCAAGAAGCTAAAAGTCCTAATTATGTTGGCAACTTTCACTAATGAAAAATACTGAACATTTGTCTTCAGTAAAATAAATTATCTTCTGTATCACTCCATCAGTGGTAGGGTAAGTCGACAGCTCTCTGGGAAAAAGAGGCTGAGATATATGAGTAGATGGTTTCCTTTCATCACATTAACCCACAGAGGAAAAATTAGAGAAGACTATTCAGAAAGCTCCTCAGGGGAATTAAGGAGAAGGCGAAGAAACATTCTAACAAGTCCTTCACCAACAAACTCTCTGAGGAATGCCTTGGCAATCAAAATATTTGAACTTGTCCCTTGATGGCATGCATCATCAGTTTCAAAAGGTAGCTGGAGACAGCTTTGTAAGTCTATAAGTGCACCTATGAGGCTCTGTAAAGCACAGCTAGGCCAGACATCATTGCTTGTTTTGCAAACATATCTACTACAGCTGAATCATCTTCAGAAGGTAATACTGACAATTTACATGAGTTTTAGGCCAGAGAGTGGAGAGAGAGATGAAGTGCTGCTAAAGTCAGCAGTGCTTTTTATTTCATTTAGTAATTTTAATTCTTGAGACTGTTCTTTACAAAGAATGAAATGAAATATTAAAACTAGTTTTATGTATTTTTTTTCTTCATCCAAACTGTATTCTTTGGATCTCAGCATCTTCTCTGGGATATAGTTGCATGGGAGAGCAGAATATCGAGGTGTCCAAGATACAGTATCCTTAATTTTGCCCATTCTTGAGTTTCTCATGCATTTCTATTGCTTTCAGCCATGTTTCAGAGCTACAGAACATAATTCCCATTTTCCATAGGCTCATAGTTTTGTTATTCGTTGTTTCATTATCTCAGTTGAACATTGGATTATGAACTCTATAGGTTACAAGATCTACTTTACTTTTTAATAGCAATAACACTTAGACTTATATACTGCTTCACAGTGCTTTACAGCTCTCTCTAAGTGGTTACAGATAGAGGTTGGCTGTTGCCAGATGGGCTGAACCAGTAGAAGTGGTGGTGGAAAGCTCCACCCACCTGCCTGGACACTTCTGCGCATGTTCAGAAGCATCACATGTGCACCCAAACCAGTAGAAAAAAATTGGCAACCCATCTCTGGTTACAGAGTCAGCATATTGGCCCCAACAATCTTGGTCCTCATTTTACCAACCTTGAAAGGATAGACGGCTGAGTCAACCTTGAGCCTGGAGAGACTCAAACTGGCAAACTGCTGGCAGCTAGCATGTGCCATGTGATTCTTTCTGCTATTTTTAATTCTCATAAAATAGGTATAGGAAATAAAATCAGGAAAAAGAAAGTGAATCTACCCCATCTATTGCAGCATAACAATCTGTATCTATTTTATGTAACAAACATACTATGCTTTAGAAAGCTTGAAAATGACATAGAAACCTCAAATGGAAATGAATGGATTGGTCTGTTTTTTATTTATTTATATTTATTTACTTAATTTCCCACCCAGTTTACCACAGAGTAACTGCTCTGTAACAATTTTACATGTTCATAGGGATCTTGCATTTTTTTTATACAAAAAACAACAACAACACCTACATGGAAACCATATATAAATGCATGCATGCTTATTTTGGTATATTATTTAACAAGATCTACATTTAAAATGAATTTTGCTTTAAATGAGCAGATTTCTAATCCTAAAGTTGCCATTACCAAAAAAGAGATTGCTTTGTCAGAAAAAGAGAACTACACTGCAAAATTGAGGGAAGTATGAAATCCAATGGAAAATTATTTTCTAATCTGTTCAGCCATCCAGATGCACAGATCTGTTCACATCACAAAGCACAAATAGTGAATTCCTCAACTATCCATAGCCCTGATTGATTTGTAGAAGTTCCCCTTAATTGACAAACCTATATCATAGCCTGTGTTATATCTTTCCTTAGTGACACTCATGTTAACAAGTGCATTTTGGCTCATCAATGCTTCCGGTTTCTTAAATAATGAGCATTCAGATTCTCTTTTTTTTCAAATGCTTACAGAATATGCCATTAAAAGATACAGAGACTCACACAGAGCAGACAGAAACCCTCTCTAGTCCTGAATTTTGTTCTCTTTACCTCAGGTGTCAAGAGGCTGGGCAGGTATCTGTGGGAAGCTTTTATTTGAACTGCTGCACTGTGCAGTCACCTCCAAGCTTTCATCCGTCTTGCTGATCTCTATGGCTCGATCATTATTTTGATCAGTTACACCCTTTGGAACAACCAAACCAGGATACGATTACAGTGGTATAATTCTGCTTGTGTTCCTCAACAAATAATGTTCAGAGCTAAAGATTAATTATACCCAATATACCCAGAAGCTATTACTCAATATATTGTTCATAAATATGTCCATTTTATAACTATTCAAATTGGTGGGAGACAGTACGAGGGGAAATTTAATCTAAAATGTAGCTTATAAATTTTTTACATGAATATTGATTTATTTATTGAATTTCAAGGCTGCCTGACTCTAAAAGGACTCTGGGCATCATACACATTTTAAAAGGATGCATAGTTTTAGAAAAAGCATGACTGCCTGACAAAACCATGTAAATAACTTCCAGGGGGAAAAATGGCCCAAGACTCCCGGGCTCGAGAAGAGAGATAGGACTTTCACAACATTTGAAGAGAGAGTTGTATTCATCTTGGTGTGTGTGTGTGTGTGTGTGTGTGTGTGTGTGTGTGTGTGTGTGTATGCAGTTCTAGAGGGCAGGTGTTGTGATGGCATGCTCCTTCACTCTTGCAAC
The DNA here is from genome assembly GCF_051295495.1 of Thamnophis sirtalis. Lineage (NCBI taxonomy): Eukaryota > Metazoa > Chordata > Lepidosauria > Squamata > Natricidae > Thamnophis > Thamnophis sirtalis. Next base: position 46,600,379 of record NW_028261381.1, on the reverse strand, counting down.
AGTTAGCTGAAAGGACCCAGAACCTACCTATTCTGTCCAATTGTAGCAGACAAAGTGAAACAATTGGAGACATGCAGGCTTTTAGATCCATCTCCTCTTGCTGTCTCCATTTAGAACTCTCACTATTCGGTTCACTGGTTTCTAGTATTAAGGTAATAGTCCTCTAGTATAACACCATCAGGCACGCATTACTATGAGCAGGAATTGAGTTCAAAGAACTGAGAGTTTATTCTTGTCTCCTATACACAAGAATCTGAGCAACTAACAGTCCAAGCAAATCGGCCCTAGATAAGGGTCATCAGAATTCATGGGGCGGTGGGGCGGGGTAATAGACTTGGGTCTCTTGTGGCTACGCAATAACTCCAAACTGTGCATTTAATCCCACCCTCCAGCTCAGCCTGCTCAAAAATAATGCAAAATAAAAATAATCTTCAAAAATGCTATATTTATATGCATGAATAATAATTCATTGTTTAGAACCAACCAAGGCTTACTGACTTATTTAAGTTCAACTCATTAAACCTAATGTTAATGACCAAACAAAGTTACAGTACATTTTAGGTCTAGAAAAGCTTTAAAGGGAAGAGAGAAAGGTCTATTGCCATTATTGTTCTGTTGGCTATCAAATGTGAACCTCTGTTCCCTTCAGGAGAATATCTCTAGGAGGATACTCTGGAGGCCATGAAGTATTATTCTAGAAGTTAAGAAACACAAGATTATCATTGTGTCTAACGTGATGAATTGGCTGCTTCCCATTCTTTATACAGTATGAAATCTTCCATGTGTCCATACAAATAGTTGACAAAGATTCTTCTAGTTTCACTCCATCCTAAGGGTATTTTTACTTGTGATTTGCTTTTGGTTGGGAGCAGGGGTGGGATTCAGCCAGTTCATACCCCAATCACTCCAATGATCAGGTTGGCCCACCCACCTGCCCTTGTGCTTTTCTGACCTATATCCTCTCAGCTGATTAGTGTGGCAGAGCGGAGTGCTATGCCTCAGCTGTGTTACTCCCCAAGAAGTAATGTGAAAGGTAGGTTTTGGTAAAACTGTGCATGTGCATGTGTGTAGCATGCCCCCATGCATGAAACATATGATCAGCAAACTGGTTGTTAAACTGACAGGATCCCACCACTGGTTGAGAGCCATAGCTTGAAAACCCTTAAGAGGAAAAGCAAATCAAACCAACTAAAATACAGTCAGTATCAATTACGATATCAGTCTGGCAGTTCCTTTTCTCTCTTCAAAACATACTTTTCTCTACCATATTCAAAGTTACAGAACCAACATAGTAGAAGTGACTTTGATGTTTATGATTTCTGGTGAGGTGGGAAGCTGTGTTGGCATAACATATTTAAGGTCATATCAGATAGCATATGCACAGCATAAGCTTGCACCTGCAAGTATCTAACAGTAACATTAGTTGTTTGTTAGTCTACAACATATATTCAATAGCTTGAATTGGTTTATAATTTAACATAGTGTTCAAGTCCAAAAAATGAATTAATTTAGTAACCAGTACAGTCATATTCAGTGAATATAATCATATTACGTCAAGGTTGATTACCTTCTTCCTTCTTTCCTTCCTTCCTTCCTTTCTTCCTTCCTGCCTTCCTTCCTTTTTGATACTAACACAGAACAGCTATTAACAGGCTCTTAATTCTTAGGAAGTTGAAAATTGCCATGAATCTTGGACTCATATGGCAAGATGAAAAGTGCTACAAACAAGGACAGGACAGAATCTAATGAGTTGCTATGCAAATGAAATACTGTTGGTTGATTTGTGGAGGAAAATCAGTCCCGAATGCACATTCAACAAACTTTCCTGCTGTGTTGATGGCAGCATGGCATTTGCAGAAGTGTATTGCCAATCAGCTTTTTGGCAATCAGTTGTAACACCTGGGCAATTCTAGTCATTACATAAACAACTGGAATAGTGGACTGGACTCAAGCAGAACTAAGAGCCCCAGATAGGAACACCAGAAAATTAATGCCCTTCATTCATGCAACTAGAATTGATCAACACATCTGTTCAAAGGATAATAGTTTGATTCTATAGATTAAATTAATTGGATCATTGGATTCAAAGACACAGTCATTTGACCGAATGGCCTGAAACAAAGGGTTACAATAACCCTTTTCTTCTTTGTCTCTTTTTCTTATTGTTGATTCAACAATGAATCAACAATGAGCCAAGGTGGCGCAGTGGTTAAATGCAGCACTGCAGGCTACTGCTAGATCAGCAGGTCAGCGGTTCAAATCTCACCGGCTCAGGGTTGACTCAGCCTTCCATCCTTCCAAGGTGGGTAAAATGAGGACCCAGATTGTTGGGGGCAATATGCTGACTCTCTGTAAACCGCTTAGAGAGGCCTGAAAGGCCTATGAAGCGGTATATAAGTCTACTGCTATTGCTATTGCTATTCCCTTGGACAGTATCTGGCCAGCCTTCTTGCTGCTCAGTTATGGAAAAGCTGTATTTGAAAGCTTTACCGATCTGCAACCTAACAATCTGACTTGTATATTAATTTCTTTTAAAATACAAGCTTTAATTTGCTTGTTATTGTGACCTATTTAATGGAGGTTGCAAGATTCCAGCCGAACATATCTAATGATGCTCTGAATATTTGATGCAGCTAATAAAAATGCCATCAACTCAGTTTGGATATCTTCTAAAGTTTTCAGAACCTGACAACGTAGAGAAAGCCAACTTTTGTAGTTACACTATCCACAGTGGATAGTAACTAATGATCTATGCTCACCCTGGAGGAAATTTAGATGAACCACATCCTAAATGATCTTCGGGGCAATCCAGGGGGCAGATTGAAAGGAATATAGTCTTCTCACTGTCAAAACTTTGCATGATTTTTCCAGTACTTAGCTTCATTCAACTTTCCCGGGAAAATTTGCTTTCAGTGAGCAAGTTCCTCTGTTTTTAGAATATTTATGTTACATTTTGGATTCCAATAATGTAAAATACATTCCCCCCCTTTAATTAAAGTAATTTAAAATATCACATGCCTCCTTTTCTCTCCATATATTAGTAATTTTCTGCTGCCAATCACTTAGAAGAAGAAAAATGGGAACTGATGAGCACATTCAGATAAATAAGTATGTGTCACTGCTTAAAATATCTTTCAGTTAACACTGCTGCTAAATAGCAGGGCCAGCTGACAAACAATCACCCAGGACAGAGCCACGTTTAGTGCTTTATTAAATTATCAGCACATTAAAATCATTACCATGTCAATCTATATCAGCATGTTCAAAGACATGTGTTCCCTTAGAGGAATTAGCTCAGCTATTAGAGTTGGCAAGGAGATCCATCAGCAAAACAGGTGCTAATCAGTTCTGAAGAAAGATCATTGCATGAAAAAACACATGCTGCCATCGAAAATCATGGAGAAGCAGAGTGCAAAGTCAGAACTGGACAAGTCCTGTGACAAGTGTTGATTAAAATACTGAAAAGGAAAAAAAGCAAAAAAATAATATAGTGAATAACACAAGGCAGGCATAAATGTATTGAGATTTGATTGTTGTTGTTTTTTCAAAAAGCACTGGGCAAATTATTATTCAGTGCTAACAACCAAAGCATTTGGATTTTTGTTGAGCTGGAACCTGAAAATTAGAGGAAATTGTTAACCAGATTTTGAATTATACACACTACTAAAAATAGAGGACAATGCTGAACTTCAAGCAGATTAGTTTACTCCGAATATTACTCTAAGGGATGTGGTGGCTCAGTGGCTAAGACACTGAGCTTGTCAATCAGAAAGGTCAGCAGTTCTGCGGTTCGGATCCCTAATGAAGTGAGCCGTTACTTGTCCCAGCTTCTGCCAACCTAGCAGTTTGAAAGCATGTAAAAAAATGCAAGTAGAAAAATAGGAACCAACTTGATGGGAAGGTAACAGTGTTCCGTGCACCTTCGGCATTTAGTCATGCCGACCACATGACCATGTAGAAGTCTTTGGACAGTGCTGGCTCTTCGGCTTTAAAATGGAGATGAGCACTGCCCCTAGATTTGGGAACAACAAGCACACATGTGCAAGGGAAACTTTACCTTTAATATTACTCTAACACACTTCTGTAGAGATCTTCAAAGTGAGGTAATCCTTCTTTTATAACCATTTGTTTAGTGGCTGTTTGAAGTTACAATGGCACTGAAAAAAGTAATGTATGACCATTTTTCACACTTATGACTGTTGCAACATCCCCATGCTTACCTGATCAAAATTCAGACGCTTGGCAACTGGCTAATATTTATGACAGTTCCAGTATCCCAGGATCATGTGGTCACTTTTTATGGCCTCCTGACAAGCAAGCTCGATGTGCAAGGCAGATTCACTTAACGGTTAAATGAACAAACAGTTCACTTACTAACTTAACCACTGCAATAATTTACTTATCATCTGTGGCAAAAAGGTCATAAAATGGAGCAAAACTCACTTCACTCCTGTCTCACTTAGCAACAGAAACTTTGGCTCAATCATGGTTGCAAGTCCAGGGCTACCTAATACCATAAATCAGCAGGATATAACCTTGTAATGGCATATGGATAATCAACAATACAGCCAATATCCATGATAAAGATTGTATGAGTAATTTAAAAGGTCCTGGTTAAAAGCAGATTTTTTTTTATCCCCCAAAAAGTATGGATGGCAGACAATAGGAGCTCTAACGAAAGGTATATTCCACTCTGGGAGCCAAATGATAAAAGAGTGTTCATGCTTAGCTAGCTAATGGATGTCTGCAAGGGACGGTGTCCTCGGAATGGCCTTGCCTATAGATCTTAATAACAGAACAGGTTCATAACATAACACGACAAGTGATTTGTTAGACAGCCAGACCTAAGCCACTTAGGGCTTCAACTTAAAACCATTACTTTAAACTGAAGCCAGAAAACAGCTGTCGATGAAGGCAGGTTTTGCAATATTGGGGGAGCATGATCTTGGTAGCATGTTTGATTAGCAGGCTAACTGCTGCATTTTGTGACAATTGAAGCTAAATATTTGGAAAATTGAAGTTTGACAATCTGTCCAAATAACAGCTAGGCATTTGACAGACAAAAGTACCCTATTCAGGAAGCAGCCCAAAATGAAAGCAAGATAGAAATGTGCTAAGCTAGAAATATCCATGTTCCCTGCCTTGAAATAAAATGTAGAGGGGGGTATAATAAAATTGTATTCAAACCAGAGGTGGTATTCAGCTGGCTTTGACCAGTTCTGGAGAACTGGTAGCGGAAATTTTGAGTAGTTCGGAGAACCGGTAAATACCATCTCTGACTAGCCCCACCTCCATCTATTCTCTGCCTCCCGTGTCCCAGCTGATTGGGAGGGAATGGAGATTTCACGGTATCCTTCCCTTGTCACACCCAACAAGCCACTCCCACCAAGCCATGCCACATCTACTAAGCCATTCACACAGACATGGTAGTTTAAAAAATTTTAAATCCCACCACTGATTCAAACTACACACTATTTGTTGTCCTCCCATTTAATAAAATCTATACCAACATCTCATATTCATATTTTTTATTATTAAGCCCTGGATTTATGACAAATTATCATCAATGTACCATTTTCCTTTGGCATGCCTATTCATTGCTTTACCCCTGCATATCTTGAAGCTTACATTGTTTTGGTTATCTTCAAAGTGATGAGCCATTGGCAAAAATAATTTTTGTGATGTGTGGATCAACTTGATGATGATGATGATGATGATGATGATGATGATGATGATATCCATGAAGTTGAGTCCAATTGTTGGTGATTCTATTGGACAATTCTCTCCACATCTTCCAATCCTTCACTGTTGCTTTGAGTTTTTCTACGCTCTGTCTGGTGTCAGCTTTGATAGTGTCCAGCCATGGTGTTCTTTGATGGCCTGGTTTCCTTTATTAATGTCACTTCCTGTAATGCATTGCATTTGGGCTAGCACTCTAATAATACTGGCAGTTTACCAGTATTATGTCCTGTCCTGTTGTTATGTATATAACTTAGAAAACAAGGAAAGAACAATTAACATACTCTATGATCTAAGACAACCTTCACCTTCATTAATCATCTCGTGCTCTATTATATAATGAATATTTTTGGATAGGCAGCTATCTCAATTTGCAATAATTTCCTTGATTGATACCATAATTTAGGCACCAAGCTCCCAAATGATTTTGTTGTTTGGAATAATATTCAAATTAATAATTAACTAATTAATTTTATTAATAACGCACCTTGAAAACCAAGCATGCATATTTTTTGGTAATTTATATTAATACTTTAATTTTAGCTTTATATTATTTAATTTAGGATTGTAACTAAGGTTTCTGCCAATTACAAAGAGATATGTGTTATGTTGCCTATATAGTCTTCTGGGTATATTTCTCACTTCTTCTTTGATACAATTAATAAATGAATAGTGAACCATGTTAAGGTGCATCATTCACACTATTTTATATACACATATATATCTTCTGTAGGGTGAATACATAGTCTTTAGACAATACAATATGGAACTGCAGGTCTCTTCATTCCTCATCAAGCTGATTATGACTGATGGATTTCCTCAGCATCTTGTACTTTGTCATGCTGTGTAGAATAATAATATTTTTGGCAAGTTTAGAGGAATGTGCTAGGAGCTATTTGAACTGAGTGGTTCTTAATTGTAAGACTGGGATCAAATTGGCTGCAAAATGCACACTGTATTGGCGCCCTATCTGATCACATCACTTGAAACCCTGATTTGAGGCTAATGTGATGAAGGAAAAGAATGGGTCCTTCTCCATTAGTAAGGGATGGAGGCATAATAGGTCAAAGTTATAAAGTTAAATGCAACTTGGTTAGATTTTACAAGGAGTAAGCAATAATGTAAAAATCTGTGAAGACGTGTAATTAGAAGCTGCTAAGAAATTACTATTTAGAGGTTTGTTGCAAGTAGGCAGAATTAACAAAGGATGAGACCAATGGAACTCAGTGGGGAAATTAGTGGTAGAGACTTTCAAACATGGTGGGGCTCTTTCAAGGGGTGAAGAGTAGGAAAAAAAACTTTTGAGGATATAAAGTCTAGTGAGTTGTAAGAGAGAAAGAGGAGGGGGAGGGGGAGAAAGAGAATGAGAAAGCAAGAGATAGAGAAAGAAAAAAGAAAGAGAGAGAGAGAGAGAGAAAAAGAGAGGAGAGAGAGAAAGAGAAAGAAAGAAAAAGAGAAAAAAGATATGGAAGGAAGGAATGAAGGAAGAAAAAAAGAAAAAAAGAAGAAGAAAAGAAAAAAATAAAGATGAGAGACAGAGAGAAAGAGAAAGATAGATAGATAGAAACTTTCCGCAGTGATGAGATGTGAGAGATGTGGGGCAAGATCCAGTCTTACCTTGCTGTCATGGTTCATAAGAGGATGAAAAGAAAGAAGAGGGGCTTAAAAGAGGCTGCATAAACAGATAAAAAACCCAACATCAGAAATATATTCTGCCTCTGAAAAAGACACTAAGTAAAAACAACAGCAACAACTTGGGAGACAGGAAAAGGAAAAAAAGGAAAACACAGGGACTGTCTTTTGTGTTTTCTCTTCAGAAAAAGCAGAAGAGAAGAGAGGGTGAGGAGGCCAGGTCACCAATAGAGAAAGCACCAGAAGATTGTCTGGAGAAAAATCAAAGCTTGAAGAAAAGCAGATGGTGTCAGATGGACCATGATGCATACTTATAGGAGAGATGTGACAAGGGGAATTGAATCAGAATGAGATATTCCCTCTTAAATATGAAATAGTTAAATAATAATAATCTGCACACAAAGAAGTGGTGGGGTTAAAATTATTTTACTACTGGTTCTGTGGGCGTGGCTTGGTGGGCGTGGCTTGTGGACATGGCAGGGAAAGGATACTGTAAAATCTCCATTCCTCCCCCCCCCCCGAACACCTGGGACTCGGGAGGCAGAGAATAGATGGGGGCAGGGCCAGTCAGAGGTATATTTACCAGTTCTCCAAAGTACTCAAAATTTCCCCTACCAGTTCTCCAGAATTGGTCAGAACCTGATGAATACCACCTCTGACACAAAGGAAGAAAGAAAAAAATATCCATCAAGTGGACTAGGAGAGGATATATGACATAAAAAATGATCAGAACTTCAGCTTCTATATTGTTTGGAAAAATAACTTAACACACAGAACTTGTGCATTATGATTTCTATATTTTTTTAATGTTATCTTTCACAAGAGAAAAAAAAGGAAGATTAAATAACCATAGCTCACTAAATAGACTTTCTGCTGTCAAAGCCATTCTTTAAATTATGACAATTTGTCTGCCTTATTATATACAGAGTCTAGAGAGCATATACTTGAACATGCTATATTCCAGAAAATGACATTTTTTAAAATAGGCTTCTGATTTAGGACTGGACTGAAGCACCACTTGGTATTTCAGCCGCTGGAGATAAACAGAGGAGAGTCCATGTTGGGAGATTATAACCATTATAATATTTCTAACCTAAGTGAGAATCAGTTGGAAATCCAGTAACTAGAAGCAAATCTGTAGTCATACAGCTATTTGGCAGCATTAAACTCAGAAAACCTGCTGATCTTTTTATTTTCTCCAACATAGTGATTAATGATTAGGAGCAAAAGCACCTCAGGACTTCTATTTAATGAGTAATTTGCAGGTCAGAACTCTTCAAATGCTGCAAAAATCAGAAGAGAGCTAACTTGGGGAGAGTGTGAGAAAAGAGAGGATCTGGATGAGTTGTATTTAGGGCAAACAATACATATTCTGTATCTAAAGGAAGATCTGATTGATTGGCAGCAATTTTGTGACAGTGTCTATGTTCTAATAGTATTTAACAATATCAGCTATATAATAACTGTCCACAATGTAGATTGTACTCATGAAATGATCAAAGTTGGACTTTTAGGGTTGTTGTTTTTTTAATTATGCTTATCCTCTGATGGAGCTGACAACTTCCACATCAGAGGTGGGTTGTCAGTAGTAGCGGTGCCGGGAAGCTCTGCCTACCCACCTGGATGCCTCTGTGCATACACAGAAATGTTGTGTGCGTGTGGGAATGCACCCAAACCAGTAGTAAAAAAAATGGCAACCCACCACTGTTACACATAACAGAATTCTAAGAACAATTCAGAATATGTTCAGGAAGGATTGCAAGAAGAGGAAAGCAAGAAGAAATTCCATTGCATCTATAAAGACATCTATTTGAATGATATTGGATATAGATGTTTTGTAAATGGACTGAGAGGTTTTTCACTTCCCCTTCTCAGGAAAAAATATATCTTGGGATCAGAATGCTTTAATTGTAATATGTTTCTTATACAAGGCTCCATGATCAGTGGATCAAAAAGAAAGCAGATACCAATAACCTGGGATTTGCTTGATATTAAAGCTTAGCCTGTAAACATGGATAACATTTTTTCAAAAAATCTTATTTTGGAAGCCAGGACTTGTAAAAGATCACCAATGCTTAAAGTCTGTAGAGATTATCAGTCATTCAGGTCATGGTTGTCCCAAAGGTGCTTTTTCTGGAGGCAACTGGACTTTCTTATTGTTTCTTTGAAGACATTTTGCTTCTCAGCCAAAAAGCTTCTTCTGCTCTTACAGGATGGTGGGAATGAAAGGATTTATACTTCTTGCAGACAGCTGGTCATTTTCATCCTTTTAGAAGATTGTTGACCCTCCAAGTGCTTCAATGACCCTCTAAAAGGATGCAAATGATGAGCTGTCTGCAAGGAATACAAATCTTTCCATTTCCCACTATCCCGTCAAAGCTGAAGAAGCTTCTTGGATGAGAAGCAAAATCTCTTCAAAGAAAAAACAAGAAAGTCCAGTTTCTTCCAGAAAAAGCTTAACGTTTCTATTAAACTTTCAGACTATTGACTTTAGTTTACCATAATGGTTAATGATATAAGAGTGATTTACTTGGGATTTTATTGCTATCAGTTATAGCTTGTATTGACCATTTAGGATTTGACATGAATATTCCTTGTGCAAATTCTTTATGACAAATAAGTCCAAATTCTTTATGACAAATAAAAACAATGAAATCTACAAGGCAACAAAAGTTTATCTAAACCTTTAGATAAGGGACTTTCATATCAATGAAATTAGATTTATATTCTGAGTACTACAGTTTGTCCTCTTTCTGGCTACAGGAGAGCCTGCATAGTTCTTGATTTCTTGGTTTCATTTTTCTTGCTCCAACTAGCCATGAAGGCTAATGATCTTGGTTCAGCATTTTTTCCACAGTATATTTTGCAGGTCAAAGGCAGAAATAAAGTTTTAAATTCAGATTTTCCAATTCTTATTGCTTAGCTTGCTTTTACTTTTGTGTGCAACTATTGTCACTAGAAATGGCACAGACTGAATTTTGTATTTTGTGTAATTTATCTTGTGGTATTACCAGATTTCCCTTCAGAGACCCCTGAAAAATGACATGTCGCACTGAAGAGTTGAAGGCATCTCTGCTGCTTTCCATTATGGCATGTCCCAATGTCCTCCTTATTTAATACTGAGTTTCATATCTTAACCGTAGCCAATATCTGGGACACTGGAAAGTGCTCAGAGCAATTAAATTCTTCACATGGATCAGTAGGAGTCTCAGTTCATATCACTTGGGGATCTGAAGAAATATCAAATAATGGCTCTACAGAAAACATGGGGATATAGTCTATTTCCCTTGACATCCTACTTGCTTTCATTGATTTATTGTCAGGACAATGTTTATAAGGTGAAATTGATTAACACATTTTGCCATTTTTTGCAGTCCTTACATTAGACCTGTAGGTCTGAATTTGATTGGTCCAACAAGCATTGCTATTTATTGAGATTCAATTTGTTTAGTGTATTTTTCTGCAATACTGATTAGGTAATGTAAGGCAGGTGGCATGTGTGTGTGTGTGTGTGTGTGTGTGTGTGTGTGTGTGTGTGTGTATGTGTGTGTAGGTTTAGATGTACATATCCATTTTTATCTCTTCCTTGCAATTTGTTTATTGTTTCCCAATTTTTATCATGATTATGCTGCAAATTTCTTAACTTAATTATGATTAACATCCATAGTTTGTGGGAAAGTCATTAGCCTGGTACAGTGTGTATTATATTTTGGGCCCAAAAATCTCTGTTGTTCTTGTCCAAGCACACCTTTAAAAAAAATCAATAGTTTGGCTTGAGATGGTGTATGATTTAGTCCCTATTGACTATTAATTCAATTAGAACCTGGAAAGCATCCTCCCACTGGTTCCCCACCTCCCTTCCCGGTGAGGTTTTCCAAGGTGTGGTTTCATAAGCAGCCTCCCATCCCTTGTGCCCGGCTCCCGCTGAGCTCCGGGAAGGAGGAGAAGAGCTTTTGGGGAGGGAGGAGGAGGAGGAGGGAGGAGGACCATGGGACCATGCCAGCTTGGAACTGGCGCTAAGAAAACGCCTCACAGATTTTGAAGGGAGGAGGGGGCAAAGGAAAGGGAGAATGCGGAGTCACCTTTCAGGGATGCCAAAGTGGTGGGAAATCCGAGGCCCCTTTGCTTCCAAGCCACTTCATCTTGATGTCACCACAGCTGCCGCACGAGGACGGATGTAGATAGCCAGAATGGCACCGAGGTGATCCAGGTGGGCGAAACAGCAAGCGAACGATGGAGAATCAGTCAGCCTTTGAATTGTTGTTCTCTCTCTAAATATTCAATTTAACTGTACCTTTCACTGCCACTTTTGACTTAGAAAAATCACTTCCAGCTGTGTTTGAGACTTCGCACACATATTCCGAATCAGTTTTAATATCTGCTTGGATCTCTAAGAGAGCTGTTCAATTTGCCAAACTGAAGCTGCATTTATCGGAGGATCTAAGCCAGTGTTTCTCAATCTTGGCAACTTGAAGATGTCTGGACTTTAACTCCCAGAATTTCCCAGCCAGCATTGTTAAGCATTTTGCAAGTTGGCCACACCCATCCAGTCACACGATTGCCAAGCCACTCCCACCCAGTCACATGACTGCCATGCCACTCCCACCTGGTCACATGACCGCGTAGTCACTCCCACAAAACAGGTCACACCTACAGAAGAGGTTCTAAAAATATTTGAAACCCACCACTGGTAAGGATAGAATCAAGAGATAGTTAATTACTCAAAGAAAATGCATTTTAAGACATCCCAAGTCTAGTTTTGCTTGTGTTATTGAAACCTATCAATTCTAGCTATATCCAATTACTATTAACATAGTGAATACAACTTCAAGTACTGTATATTACAATGCATTCAGGTGATGAGAAGCAGCATTATTTAGTCTTGATGTACCACCTCATTCCAGATCATAACATCTATCAGCATGGCTTGATGTGGAACATTGAATTTCTCCAGTCAACATCTTGAATCAAAATATTTGAGCACATCAGAGTCACTTTGGATAGTGAGATGATATAAATTTAATAATAAAAAAATAAATTGAAAGTGAGCCAGCACAGGAATTCCTTTATGTATCTGTATTTAAGCAGTGCAGCCACTATGTTCCAATACTTTGAAGGCAAGCATTGGTATTATAGGGGTGCACTAAGTACAACTTTGTTAAATGAACATGGCACATGAAGCTTGACTTATATATATCATGTTTTTCCCAAAATAACACCCTGTATTATTTTCTTTTAAACCCCCCCCCCCTGAAATAAGCCTTAGTTTTGGGGAGGTCTTATTATTTTTGAGGTGCAGGAGGCAGCAAGCATGGTCACCTCATGGCTGCTTCTGTGTTGCAATATTTTCTGGGAGGGCTTATTTTTTGGGGAGGGCTTACTTTAGCGCATGCACTCAAAATCCTGATTGGGCTCATTATCTGGGGAAGTCTTATTTTTGGGGAAACAGGGTACAATATGGAGCAGTACAATGTATACCCAGTGTAGTTAAGAGGTCAGACTAGAATTCGTGAGAGCTGGATTTTAGTCTAACCTCCACCCAATGTAACTTCATTGAATTGTGTTTATGGGGAAAAACAGTGATGCATAAATCACTATGAACTTCTGTATGAAAGGTGGCATATAAATCTAACAAATAAATGCAGCATGAGATACAGATCTTGTGTACCAATTGCAACTTTTTTGGTATTAGATGGCCTTGCTCACAATCACTCATAACTTGGTCTTTTTCCAATTGGATTTCTGCAGGGCCATGTATATGGGGCTGCTCTTAAAGATCATACAGAAATTACAACTGATCAGTAATGCAATGTTGGTTACCACAAGATTCATTTTGTTCTGGGTGTAATTCAAAATGCTGGTTGTCATCTTTAAAGCCATGCACATTATGAAACCAGGTTGCCTGTGGGCCATCCTCCCTTGAAGGTATCTGCCTATCCCACCAGAGCAGAGAGGGTATGTACAGTACAGGTCTCTTCCCTTAAATATTTACTTTGTGGGTCTTCAGAAGTATGTCTTCTGTGTCACTGTAGAGCACCCTGTCACACTGAACTCCAATATGCCTACACCCTTTTATCCTTCTGGAGAGCACTTGAGGCCTGGTTCTTCTCCTACATGCTGGGATAGAGTAAGTTCAAAGTGACATGAGAATGAGGAACATAAGGAAATACAATCAAAGAGCCGTGGTGGCACAGTGGTTAGGATGCAGTACTGCAGGCTACTTCTGCTGATCACTGGCTGCCTGCAATTTGGCAGTTTGAATCCCACCAGGCTCAAGGTTGACTCAGCTTTCCATCCTTCTGAGGCCAGTAAAACTAGGACCCTGATTGTTGGGGGCAATATGCTGACTCTGTAAACCACTTATAGCACTATGAAGGAGTATATAAGTCTAAGTGCTATTGCTATTCTGATCTTCTTAATTTTTTTCTTTTTATTTGTTTTATGTTTATATGTATTGTTTTATTGATTGTAGGCCATCCAAAGGTGGTTTAAGATGGGTGGTTATACTCCCAGAATATAAAGTGAAGACATACATCAGTTAATCAAATAAAAAGTATCTCATAAAATGAGCCAAAATAACTATTGCAAAGTGTTTTGGCACATTAGTGTATAAGCAGAACTGAAGGGATGCCTAGGGCAAATTAGTAAAGTATGTATTATAGATTCCTTGATGATAATTAAATGGTTGACAATAGATCAGCTACCAATTTGTGAAAAGCGCAAAGTTTAGGAAGTATTGGAAAATTATTGTGGGTAATTATTGTGGGCGTTTTTCAGTTCAATTTGTGCTCAGCACATTCCCAATCAATGTCTATATTCAGAGTGGAACAAGCACACACCTCATATAGTACAGCCAGCAACAATATAGCTTGATGTTTATTTATTAAACATGAGCAAACACGGAAAGCAGTCAAATGTCAAAACAGGGCAAAAGACAGGCAAAAATAGGCAGAATGATTTGACCAACAGGAAATAATTTGCATTATCTGTATGGCTTTTAAAGCCACTGGAAACAACACCATAGGTCTTCACATGTGTAGCCCCAAAGAGAATTGCTTTCGATTATTTTAGCATTATCTTTTTTATCTACATAATACTAGGACAATAGACATAGAAAGTAATATAGCAGGCAATCCTTTCTCATTCTGCACCATTAAGAAACAATTTCTTGGATGAGAATGATGTTTCTCCAAAGAAACTTCCTCCAATAAGAGTTTGCTTATTGGACTGAAATGAGACTATGAGAAAAGATCAGAGACCACTGCTGGTGCCTGAAGAGCAAGTAGCACAACTTCAAACAGTACTTTGAAGTCTTCTGTAACCCTTGAAAAAATGAGCTCTATTTGAAGCAGGAAGAGGAACTTTAAGGTGAGGAAGTTTGCTGTACAGTATCTGTTCTTATTGGGAAGTGAGTTTTAAGGGGATTATTAATATAATTTGGTGTAGGGGAATAACAAATAAGATCTGACTGTGCTAAGAATGGTTTAAGTGGAACCATTCCACTTAAGAGTGGAAAAACTGCAAGAGAGTTCATGTAATCTAAGAACATTGGATTTAAATACCATATTTTTCCAACTGTAAGATGCTCCAGACTATAAAATGCACATTAGCTTTAGAGGAGGAAAACAAGAAAAAAAAAATCTGCCTCTGCCTCTGGTGCCCATTCACTGCTGCCCATTCTCCGCTGTCACAGCCCATTCTCCGCAGACCATTTGCAGACCAAATGGACAGCCATTCGCCACTGTCCATTTGCTACTGCCATGGTGCATTCACGGTGGCCTGTTTGCTGCCAATTTCTGTGAATGGTGGCAACAATAGGAAGCAATCCCCACCATCTACAACAGTTGATCGGCGCCACACCAATCTCCTCCCCGACCACAATATTCGCTCTATAAGATGCATTTCCAACCACTTTTATGGGGAATGTGCATCTTATAGTCTGAAAAATATGGTAATCTCACTTGACAATTTGAAATGCTTCATTTTGTACTGGATGTACAACATAGAGTTTGTTCAAAATAAATTATTTTTTCTCATCTTATGACCATGCTGTTGATTGGTCATACCAATTCATTGACTATGCAACAGGAACCAGAGTAATGAATGTATATGAACATACTGCTGAACAGATGGGACGCAGACCAGATATATGCTTTTATTCCTTGAGAATTATATTAAACTAACAATGAAAATTAATTAGACAATTGTTGATCTGAAAAAGGGTAAAACAAAATGAATAGGATTGAATTGTGTGATGGTTTGCATAAAGTATGGAGTTGAAGGTTTGTTATAAAATGAAATATGAATACTATAGGATGGAAATAAAGCATTTGTAAGCATTTGTAAGAATAAATCGAATGCTTGAATATTTTCATATTATTCTAAAACTAAGGCAAGGGTGTGTGACATGTTCTTGTTTTTAATGTATTGATAGAGTTTATAGTTATCAAGGAATGCCTTTGATATTAGGAAGCGTGTTAGTTACAAATGTTAATATATGCTTGCTACTTTTGTTGCAAATGAAGCTGTGCTATTGGATATATTATATTTTAAATAAATTGTATGATACAATTAAGAGTACAGATCTGAAAATTAATGTCTCAAAGTCCAAGGTGATTGCATTTGAAGGGAGAAATAAATTCCTAAGTTGATAAATAACTTGAGCAAACAGTTGAATTTATTATCTTTATAGAGAGCTTGTTAGAGAGGAAAATTGCATGGGGAAATTTTAAGATAGAGAAAGACTAGCAGAAGCATCAAATGTAACAGGTATATTATTGTGAGAAATGAATGTTTTTGCAAGAAGTAAAATGGCTGAGTCTGCTTCCGCAAAGAAAATATACACTATGAAAGAAAAGTGAACAGGATGACAGTAAGAAGAAATTGAATGGATAGAAGTTACAAGATATATAAAAATATATTGAATACTATTGGTGTAAACTCAGTTTAGTTATAGTTCCTTATCTTAATTAATTAATTTATTTCTTATTTCTTATTACTTTTATAGAGGTTAAGAACTGCGGTTTACCTGGAAGGGAATAGTTTGATGGAGAAGTCTATTTCTAAGTGTGATTATGGCTAGTGCATTATATAAAAGAGAGATCTCTATGCAGAATTATAGGTATGATTAAGTAGTGATTTGCCTAACATTATAAAATATGCAAGAAATTGCACAGATTTAAACTGCAATATTTCAAAATGGGAACTTAAAACAGTCTTGTTCATCAAAGGCAAATATAGATTAATTCATTGTTTACAATTAGAAAAAATCTCTGTAGGATTAAAAAAATATTGGCATGATACTTAATTTTATAAGCTTTCTTAAAAACAGCTCTGAAAATTTTTCCATAGTTCATGTTGGCTTTTTCATTCTGTTCGGAGATATGGAAAAGTTATATCTTAGAACCAGTCCTACTACTAGGTAGCCTTCAGTGGCCTCCTCAAACAGTTTTTGCCTGATAATAACATATCCTCAATTATTGTTTGTACGTTTCTGGTCATCCATCCCTGAAAAGGATAGAAGTTTGTACAAGTTGGCTCATTGTCCCTGACACATAAAACCCTTGGATATGACCAAGGACTTTGACATGGTACAAGCAATATTGAAATAAATTTCAACTAATTGTTTATGCAGAGAATAGGGTAGGAGTAGGAAATATAGTGTTTTATGCTTATTTATTTATTTAATGTAGACACACTCAACTCACTCATAGAGCAACTCTTTTCTGATAGATCTTTTTTTTTTTTTAAAAAAAATCATTTTCTTGATTTAAGATCGGCATCTCTTATGGTATGTTGGACTGCAGGGGAATCAAATCAATCAACCGTAAAAAAAATCGACCCCAGCTGTTCTTTGGATGGACAAATGGTAAAGCTGAAGCTCAAATACTTTGGCCACCAAATGAGAAGAGAGGTCTCCTTGTACAAGACCCTGATGTTAGGAAAGACTGAAGGTGAAAGGAGGAGGACACAGCAGAGGATGAGATGGTTCGATAGTGTCATTGAGATGGATTTAAGCAAACTCTGGCAGATGGTAGACGGCAGGAGAGCCTGGAATGCTGTGGCCCACACGGTCATGAAGGGTTGGACACAACTTAGTGACTGAAGAACAACAACATAGTATGTGGGAATGACTTTGGGACAATGGGAAAAGCCACAGCCAGTGGAATGGTTGGATATATTCTTTGTGCTGAGGCAGTTTCACCTGCAGAAAAAAATGTGGATATGCCACATATCTCAGAAGGGACCCTTCCTAGTTTCTTAGATTATAAATAAAATGGGGAAAATGTACTTTCACACTTGGAAGATTGGTGTCAGCTTTGCTAGGAAGTTCATACAGAAAGCACATCCATAACAATTCATTCATTCTAAGGTTACATTGCCAGAATCTTGCAAGCCTGAAACTATATTTACCCCAGAAATGGATATTTCTACTACTGGCTAGCTGCCACTTATCTGACCATTCACCTGGCTGTAGCTCATCACCTGTCTCTCAGAAGTAATCTCACATATCATTATAGCATCAGTTTTCTTTGGTCACTTCCAATGAATAGGTTTAATTGTTGGGTATTAAATTGGTATGCATCATCAGGTTAATCTGATTTAAACCTGAGTCAAGCTCCATAAAATGAATAAAACATGTCAAGGGGGGTCCTGGCCTTTACTTTCATTACAACCAATGCCTTCTCCATTGGTTAAGAGCCAGTTTGGTCCAGTAGTTAAAGCACCAGGCTAGAAAGCAGGAGAGCATGAGTTCACCATGACCATCTTAGCCATGAAAGCCAAGTGGGTAACCTTGACCAGTCAAACTGTCAGCCCAACTCACCTTATAAGATGGTGATAAAGATACATTTGTATAATAAAGAAATACAAATAAATAAAATTGAAATTGAATATTCATCATAAAGATTGATATTCTGAATTTCAAGTAATTTTTTTGACAAAATTGACTTCTCAGAATGTTGACCCAGCTTATGAATCCACCAACATAGCCTAACCCTACATAGCTTAGTTCAGTGGGTCACAATGACATTCATATTTGTATTTAAGAGCTGCTAAGATCCTACTATAGGGTTGGTGGCTCAGTGACTAAGACACTGAGCTTGTCAATCAGAAAGGTTGGCAGTTTAGCGGTTTGAATCCCTAGCACCGCGTAATGGAGTGAGCTCCCATTACTTGTCCCAGCTTCTGCCAACCTAGCAGTTTGAAAGCATGTAAAAAATGCAAGTAGAGAAATAGAAACTACCTTTGGTGGGAAGGTAACAGTGTTCCATGTCCCTTTGGTATTAAGTCATGCTGGGCACATGATCAGGGAGACTTCTTCAGACAGTGCTGGCTCTTCGGCTTTTAAATGGAGATGAGCACTGGCCCCCTAGAGTCAGGAATGACTAGCACATATGTGTGAGGGAAACCTTTATCTTTACCTTTAAGATACTATTGGTATGGTCTTTAATTATTAGCTCAGACAGTTTAAATTCCAATTTTGTTCTCATGATCAACTTCTTTCTATAAATCTGGCAACCAAACTCTTCCATGATCCCTCTTCTAGTTAATAGTGTGCAGTTTTTCTCCTCTTTTGGATCAATGATATCTTGCTGGTCTTTTCATATTGGTTTGATTTCAGTAGGTCTAAATCTTGCCTGAAGCGCCTATTGAAAATGGACCTGTAAAATGTATGATGTTAAATGAATTTATTGGCCAGCTGGCAGCTCAATATCATGAAAAGCTTTTTTTTCTTCCTGTAAACTGCAGGAACACAGCACAAGGGATATATCTCTGCAATCACTTCTTAGTGATTTCTATAGCTTTCTAACAAGACTATAGTCTAATCTAAAATAAATTCCTTGCTAATCAGTAAGTAGTCTTCCACTCAACTTTCCTTCCTTCAAATTGCCATTTGATTTGGGGTTTCCCCCATGTGGTCTTTGATAAGAGGAGCAAAATCAGATATAAATTTCATTGCATTTTGCATTCTAATAGCTGTTGATTACTAATAAGCCTGGTTCCTGACTTATGTGAGATGCAGATGAATCCTGAAAAAGTCCCCAATTTTCAAAAAGTGCCCCGTCAATTGCTTCCTTTTAATCTAATCTCAATTAGGCTGTAAGCGAATGCTAAAATTGCTAGGTATTTTAATAAGCCATAAGATAGTCACACATTTCAGTGAAAGGGACTCATGTTACTCTTCTCTTAAGCTGATGGCCATGTTCAGAAAAAGAATAGCTTTTCAATTTCCTTGGCAACTGAAGGTTGACCCTTCCATGATCAACTGCAAAAAGCTTTGAGGATAAGCAAAGAAGTCACTTCAAATTATTGCTGTTATTGTCATTGTCGGCATTGTTATTTTGGAAAGCTCTGACTATGGTTTATGCTCTGCTTCCAAATTTAATATCAAAGCTACCAGTTTATTTTACGACTTTTCTATATGATGATAATGTTGAAATGGTTGAAAAAGGGCATTTTGAATCTATATAGGACAATATATCAACAATTCTTATTAAATTTGTGCAATTTGACAAGAGGCAAAGTTGTTATTGAAGCTACTTCATGTGGATTTAGTTCCTGGTGGCCACTTGAGTTGCTTTTGCAGGCTGAAGATGTCAGGAAAAGTGCACTTAGTATTATGCCATTTGTGTGTGGGGATGTGTGTGTGTGGTGCTGCTCATTTTTCTGAAGAGCCCTCAAGAGGTTTTGCTCAGTTAGCACAATTATTCTTCAGGAGGATATTTTCTTAAGAAGCCTATAATGTCCTCTTTACCTGGCTCAGTGAGGACAGCTGTTCTGCAGTGTGTGCTACTGAAGGGAGTGCAGCAATTCAATTTAGCCCCCGACATAATGAATCCTTTCCAATTATTTTCCCCTGCCTACAAGTGCTGTTGTAACTTTGAATGGTCACTAAATGAACTGTTGTAAATCAAGGATTACTTGTGCTTCTAGTAATCCTGGTCTACTAATTCTATGATGAGCTTTTGCTACAATCCCTTACACCACTACATCAAAGATTAAATCCCATTTTATTCAGTAGTCCTTTTTAGGACAGTCTGCTTTTAACTTTTTAAAAGTTTTGCTCTTTGTCACTTTTGTACAGGATAGCTATATTCAGTATAAGTGGAACAAGCTGGTTTCAAGCTCAATAGGCTTATTGTGAGTGAGGGCCACCTTTCTTTTTAATGATGTGCTTTGAGGTGTAATTTTTTTTTAAATAGACATGATCATAAAAAAGTCAAAATTGATCTGATTCATTTCAGTTTGTATTTAATGCAATAATTTTCTGCCTTGTAGTTCATCAGCAATATTAGAGGAAGATCCTAGAGTCCAGTGGTGGATTTCAAATTTTTTTAGAACCTCTCTGTAGGTGTGGCCTGCTTTGTGGAAGTGGCTTGCTGGTCATGTGGCTGGGTGGGAGTGGCTTGCCAGCCCTGTGACTGAATGGGAGTGGTTTAGCAGTCATGTGACTGGGTGGGTATGGCCAACTTGTAAAATGTGGTGAAACCCGCTTAACAACACTCTTGCTTAGCAACCAAAATGTTGGATCAGAAATTCTGGCATTTGAAGCATGCAAGTCTTAAAGCTGTCAAGTTACAAGATCCTTGCACCCCTAAACCTTTAGAAAAAACCCCAGGGCAGTTCAAACTTGACAGCTTTAAGACTTGTGGACTTCAACTCCCAGAATTCCTCCTCTCGCTCTTCATCTTGATGATGTGCAGATGGGCGGGGGGGGGACGGGGACGGAGCTGGAACCAGTTCTAAACAACACTGTAGATTTGTGGGACCTCTTCTATAGGTTAGAACTGGCAGGAACCCACCTCTGCTAAAGTCACATAAAAGTGATATGTCACTATACAAATTGAATGAACAAACAAATTAATGGATGAATGAATGACCTAGGAATTGGCTCTTAAGATTATAGGGGGCTATTGTTTGTATACAATGATTTTCAGGATTGAGAAAATTCCAGGAAAGTACTCAATTCTATAAAGCTGACCCAACCTAGACCTTTATAATGTATATTATATATGTTTATTGTTCTTTAGATATACTTATCCTTACTGAAAATAAACAGTTTCTTTCCAATGACCATTCTTCATATCACTTCCTTCTTTTTTTTTTACTTCCTCCTGCTCGCCACAATGCTTGAATTTATTTTAAATGGCCTTAAAGCTCTAATGAATCACAAGAAAGATGGCATGTCTATCTATGTCTTTATGTAAAAGAATAAGCACTCAAGAGTAAGGGTAGAAATGGTTATGAGATACTATGAAACAAGTATTAAAACTTTCATTCTTTCTTTATGACATATATGACATTTATGAGAATCCCTCTTCCTGTAAAAGTTCTGTGACATTTTAAGAAAACTGCTATGAATGTAGCAATCAAATTTTATTAATCTTTTTAAAGCTGCAATAATAATCAATAGTGCATTGTTTCTGGGCATTTAACTCTTTAGTTCATCAAAACAAGAACATTTCCTTCAGCAATGTGACAGCCTGCTTCAGTCATCTGAAATATCTTCTCTTTCATTCTATTCCACTTCCTGAAAGCTGTTCCTAAATTCTTTGTGGCCTATATTTGTAGTGTTAAAAATAAAACAATAATTAGGAATCAATGGGATCAAATTTTAGTATTATTTGCTGTCCCATTTTCTTTGTGTCTTGGGTCATCTGCATACAGGTAGTACTTGATCTATTACCACAATTGAGCCCAAAATTTTGGTTGCTAAGCAAGACAGTTGTTAAATGCGTTTTACCTCATTTTATAACCTTTCTTGCCACTGTTGTTAAGTGAATCACTGCAGTTGTTAATTAGGTATAATAGTTAAGTGAATCTGGCTTTCCCATTGACTCTGCCTCTCAGAAGGACACAAAAGTTGATCACATGACCCCGGGAGACTGCAACCATCAGAAATATGAGTCAGTTTCCAAGCATCTGAATTTTGATCATGTGACCACTGGGATGCTGCAATGATTGTAAGTGTGAAAAATAGTCCTAAGTCACTTTTCTCAGTGCAGTTGTAACTTTGAACAGTCACTAAACAAATGGCTGTAAATACTGTGCAAGTTCACAAGAACAAGGAAAACTATATGCATTTTAATAGTAAAAATGTGTTTGTAAAAAGGTAAGACAGTTACAGTATATCAAAAGCCATGTCATGTTTCTGCTTTACTATGAATGCAATTTATTACTGTGGTAAAGGTTAATTTGATAGAAGCATAGATTGTTATGAAAACATGAAGTTGGTAGAAGAATTGGTCTTACTGTGAGTATTATGTAATAATGTGTACAAATTTCATTGGAACCTGACTGCCAACTGATGCTAATGTTTAGTTTTATTAGTTATATTTCTCAGATAAAAGCTTGTATTTGTATCTTGAAGAACAAAGCATTTTACATGACTTTGGGGACATGAAAGAGAAGATGGGTTGAATGGCTAGGGTATTAGCACAATGAAGGGGGGAGCAGGAGGAGGAGGGATATCTAAGTAAAAATCTGTAGTAGAAACTGCATATTATATTCAATTATTCTGTGAACCAGGACCAAAATCCTTCTATATAGTTCTTGGGTAATTGTCAGTATGATTTTGTTGTTTGTATGCCTCTGAATGCATAGCCACTACTAGATATATGGATTAACGGCTGAATGTGTATTTATTTTTCTGATAATTCCTATTTTATCTTAAATGTCAAGCTTCTTGTGAAAGGCAATCTATGCCTTAATTTACTCTGCAGAAAGCAGACATACTCGAATAAAATGATACAGTAGATTTCTGAAATGTCTCTTAAAATAACTATGCGCCTAACCTATTACTCTGAAATTGGTATGGATAAAACGACTGGCACTGACAAGAGTTTTCACACCATAAAGTTATCACGTTGCTGGTCTTCAAAACCATGGGAGAAGGCAGTGCCTTCAGTAAGTACAATACAAATTCTAGACAGTTTTGCAGTACAGGAAGACAAGGTCTTTTGGCCTTGGGTTTCTGTTGCTTTGTGCCATATTTAGAATTCATCTAATTTAATATATGGAGAATATGTAATTTATTATTCTAAGAAATTACTTCCCCCTCTAATGTTAAGGAGTGGAGGCATGTAAATCAGCTGTTTTTACCTTGTTTTGTGCATAAGCAGCATGTTTTATGCTACATTATTTTTTTAAATAATATAAGCATAATTCAGGAATGAGAGTGAATATTGCCAATATAGCAAACATAACACCTACCCTCAAAGCAACGCTATAGAGCACAACACACCAGAACAACTAGATACAAGGACTGTTTTTCCCAAACACCATTACTCTGCTAAACAAATAATTCCACCAACACTGTCAAATTATTTACTAAATCTGCACTATTATTAATCTTCTCATCATTCCTATTGCCCATCTCCTCCCACTTATGACTGTGTGACGGTAACTTTGTTGCTTGTATCCTTACAATTTATTTAATTGTTTCCTAATATGATTTGATTGCTTATTTATACCTTATGACTATCAATAAGTGCTGTACCTTATGATTCTTGATGAATGTATCTTTTTTTTAATGTACACTGTGAGCATATGTACCAAAGACAAATTCCTTGTGCATCCAGTCACACTTGGCCAATAAGGAATTCTCTTCTCTTCTGTTCTATAATGTTAAAATAGTATTATTCCTGTAGAAGGGACAATAGATGGTTTAGAAGAAGACCAGACTTTACCTTGCTTGGAAAATAGATGGAAACCGCAAAGATTCAAATAAGAACTGATTATAATGGACAGATCTGAAAACTATCAATCTGGAAAGTTGTAGATGTAGAGCGGCTAAGGAAAAAAAAGAGGTTTCCACCTTCCAACATTTTGTTGCAATTGCTAATTTGCTAATTAGAGCTGACAAGTAAAGAATATGGAAAATGGAAGATAAAGAGAATCAGATACCATCACAGGTGGTGCAAAACTTTCTAATACTATCTAGCATGAATCTAACATGGTAAAGCCTCTCTTAAATTCAACCAAATTCTTGGTGATCATAAGGACTCACCCATGCCTACTAGGTTTTAGGTTTATTTGTTTGGCAATAAATACAGAAGAAGTTTGCATTGTCTACTACATGAGATTTTTCTCAACTTCCCAGTCTAACCTACACCCCTAGAATTTTCTGGTGCTGTTGCATGCAATACTAACCTAGTCAGCCCGGCTTAGGGTTTTTCAAGAATAGATGAGGTAAGCTAGAAGTGGTTACCTTGGAGATCAAATTACTAAATGTGTTTTCGATCAGGTACATTCAGTTCATTTAAACACATTGATCAGCTCTAAGTGGAAGGATAATGAATATAAAGGGGGAGGCAACGGATTCTCCATTAATTTTGTATCCAAAATCAATAACAAAACCTAGCAATTTGAAGGGTAGTTGGTATGATTAAACTAGACCAGCATTCAAGCTGAGGAGTTTGAATACTGGAGTCATCCATTTTTTCATGCAAGGTTGCTTAATAATTTTAATGTATTTTACAAGGTTTCAATAATCCACATCTTCTTATCTCTGTGCACAGTTTTTTTCTTTTACTTTCATGCCACATATTGCACAGAGTTTTGCTCATTTATTAGTTTTCATTTAATTCTCTGAATCTTGATTTCCAGGAATAGTATTTTGAAAACTTGGAATATATATTTCCTGGGAGGGAAAAACACACAGTTAAATAGATATCAATAATGTGATTTGTTCTATCACATGTTTTGAGAGTGACAAAAGACGGCTCTCAAATCTGTATAGCCTTAAGAGTTAGATCCCAAAATATATCTTCCTAGATGCCCAAACAAGAAATTCCAAAAGCACTACCATTAGATCCCTTTCCCATGAGTAACAAAGCATCCAAAATTAAACTAATGTTGAAAGTGAAGGAGCATCTCCTTGATGGACAGAGTCTCAGAGCACAAGTTGGAAAATTTCTCCTTCATCCTCCCCCTTCCCTAGCTGTTCTGCAAAACTTTTTGCTATCTCTCAGGCTCCCTTTTCATAGTCAATGGATGTTTCATCCTAGTTATCCTTAAGAGTTATTAAAAATGGAGCTCATTAAATATTGTCATCCATTGATGAACAATCATCGCTACTATCAATCAAATTGATTTCAGCCAATGGATAAGTACAAAGAGAAATCAGGGAAGGGAACTGATTGATGTGTCTTACGGTGCTTTAGCAAGTTTGCTTTACTAATCCCAGTTGTGCTGCCTGACAGATCTGATGGATAAATAAAGTCAGCAAGAGGATATGAGTTTGTACATACTGGATTTCCCAGAGACAGAAATACATGGCATTTGGATTATCAGGTATTTGACATAATATAGAACACAGATGAACAAGCAGCATATCGATTCTTAGGTCTGTCTAACAGCAGCAAAAAAGCTTTATTTTGTATTACTTGTGATAATCTGAACTTTTTGCACTCTGCTTTTGTGGTTAAGTAATCCTCTCTTTTCTTATTCTTCATTTGGCTTGAGGTGTTTCTTATTTATACTTTGATTTTGACTGGTCGATGCTCTTGGAAAATGCTCCTGACTGAAATTCCTTGTATGAAAACTGCCTGAAACAATGAAGAGTAAATCATCCAGAAATAAAAATATATTCCTCCGAAGAGAAAATTCAGAACAAATGCCCCAAAATTATCTATCTGCATAGCATATACTACTATCATGTTCATGTGTTCCTTTTTTATGGTTAATTTTAGGTTCAGGATGATACCATTCAAAAAAGCAGGTTTTCTATCAATTGTCTCTTTACTTCTGAATTCTGATTTAGTACCCCTCCAGTTGTGCCTTTAGGCTGTTTATAATCCATCACCAAATAATGCAAGCCAACAAAGTAGTCTGAGAAGAAAAATCAGAAGTAATTTACAACATGCAGAATAAGAACCACTATGTAGGAAAGACAGATAAACACCATGAGCACCAACCAACATTCAGAAGACACAAAGAAAACTCCTTAATCTCATAACACATGGACAGACTCAACCCTTGTTTTCTACTGCAATGCGCTCTACATGGGGCAGCCTTGAAGAGCATTCAGAGACTTCAGCTCATCCAGAATGCAGCCACGCGAGCGATTGTGGGTGCACCTCGGTACACCCACGTTACACCTATCCTCCGCGAGCTGCCCTGGTTACCGATTGGTCTCCGGATACGCTTCAAGGTGCTAGTCGTCACTTATAAAGCCCTTCATGGTATTGGACCTGGGTACTTGAGACACTGCCTGCTGCCAATTACCTCCCAAAGACCCATTAGATCACACAGGGTTGGCCTCCTCCGGGTTCCGTCTACCAGCCAATGCCATCTGGCTACTACCCGGGGGAGGGCCTTCTCTGTGGCAGCGCCGGCCCTTTGGAACGAACTCCCTGCCGAGATTCGGACCCTCACCTCTCTCCAGGCCTTCCAAAAAGCTGTTAAAACCTGGCTGTGTCGGCAGGCCTGGGGTTGATGAGTTCCCTTCCCCTCTCGACTGTGTGTCTGTTGGTTATTTTAAATGCTTGTATTTGTAGTTCTTGTGTTTCCCTTCCCCTCTTGGGTTTGTGAGCTGCCCTGAGTCCCGCTGGGAATAGGGCGGCATATAAATAAAACGAAACCTAAACCTAAACCTAAACCTCTACTGGGAAACAGTGACCTCCTAAACCAAGCTAAATCTTAAAATGTTGGGGTGTTAGATAATAAAACTTCAGCAAGCTGAGAACACCAAGAACTTCATAGTTTAACCCTGAGCTACAGAGATTCTCTTCCATTGGATCTCATCCTGAAAATACAGAAATGGAAATATTGTATTTTCCACAGTCTTTCCTATGTGTTAATTTGTTGATATTCTTTCATTTTTTTCAACAACTATAACTATTAAATATTGATTTGATTTGAAATTCTTGGTCTAAAGTCAGAGATGGGTACACATTTCCCAAGAATGCCATGGTGTATGAGGGAATTCTCTCATTTTCTGCTGCTTTTAGTGCTACCAGCATCAAGTTGGCAAAAATATATAAACATATGACTGCACCACAATTGTGGTAGTTGTTAAGTGAATATGGTGGTCATAAAGCAAATAAAATACAAGAAAACCTATGTTAGTTAGCTAGTGCAACAGTACTGCAAAAACAATAGTACAAGTATTACAAAGTCCAACTTGTGGCCTCAGCCCCAAGGCCTCCCTCAACCCTGAAACACCCCATGTTACATTTCCCCACTCCACCCCCCGCCACTTCCTCCTGATCTTTCCAAACCTTAGGCCTGATTCCCACCCTACCAAACAGTCACCCTCCTACTGACTTACTTTATGAAAAGCTCCAAGCTTTTCTTCTTTCTTTGTATGGCAGCATGGTATGGTACTAAAAACGGCCACCATTTTATTCCATCCACAAAATGGCAGCCACTTTGGGGTCACTGCAATGCAGCCAGGGAACAAATTGCTTTGTTCTATTGCCTTACAGAGTCTCTGCAGAAGTGATCTGCATCATTCAGAGTACTGTGGAGACTTTCTCTACAGCATTAAAATAAAGCAGTTTGTCTGGTGATTGCCATTTTACCACCCCATGCACTCTGTAATTGTGTTCCTTTTTCAGTGTTAATTTTAGATTCAGGATGACACCATTCAAAAAAGCGGGTTTTGTATCAATCACCCCCTTTCTTCTGAATTCTGATTTAGTACCTCACTAAAAACTAAAATAATTATTGGAAAGTGGAAAAAACATATCCCCCTTTAGCAGTCCCCCCTTCTAGATTAAATTGTGGTTGTACTTGATTTTTTAGTACATTCCAGGTGACTAAGATATCTCCTCAAGCTTTCTTTATTTGTGGACTCCTTGGTGATCTCTTAGTTGGTTTGCTTTTTTGCACAAGTTTCATTACCTGACTAGACACCATCTTTAGAAATGTCTGCAAGTAAATAACCAAACTCAGAGAACACCAAGGACTCCACAGTTCAACCCTGTGCTACATATATTCTCCTTCTTTACTTCTGTTTAAAATGTGTAATGTCCTTGCAACATTGAGGCATTGTTCACAGAGAGGCTTCTGCAGTATTTCCTGGAATAATCACATTACTTAGAAATGATCTGTGTCAAAAGTCTTATGCCCCTATGATTGCATGGATATTTAAATAAATGAATAAATGAATAGAACCTCCAAAGAAAGAAAGAAAAACATTCTCAGAAAATGTGTATATGGAAAGTTATTTTGAATGAGATCCAATAGTCATCATACATTTTACAAAAAGCAAATGCAACTCTTTGGTCCCCATTTTTCTAAGATGGACATTAGCCACCACCTGTCCTTGGTACGCTCATTCTGTAGAAATAAAGGAGTCTAAACAATGCATTCATGCAAAGGATTCATGGTAGATAATGAGTATCTTACACAAATTGCTATTTTTATTGCAGTAACTATAAAAGATCACTGAGAATTCTTCTTGTATCATGATAGGAGATGAGATAAAGAATCATAAGAATAGCAACAAAAACATACACAGCCCAAGATGAAATTGTAAGTGTGGAGAAGAAATCACATAGGTCTATTGTCTTCTGTTTCTACTCCATGCAATGTAATTTATGCCAGTCTCTTATAACTTGGTTAATAGGGTCAAATTCACTGGCTCAGCCATAAAGAAACCCAAAGTGTTTTTACTTTTTTTACTTTTACTTTAGTTTCTCCATTTTTGACTTTAAGAACATAGTGTATCTTATGCAAGAAGATGAACAGTATGTGATTTTGGCTAGATAGATATTGATGAAGTAATACATTCAGAAATTAATGGCAGTAGGGTTATTCAATTGCTAAGCCTAAATGCACTTGAAAGATAATCCCCAAAGTCAAAGACTCTTATTTACACATCTTAATTATATATATATATATGGAGGCCTTCCCTTGCAAAAGCTGCGGGCTCGCGTGCACTACGCGGCCGAAGGCGGGTGGGGGGACGGTGTTAGTGGTGGTGGCGGTAGCGGCGGCAGCATTAGCAAGCCACTCCCATCCGGTCACATGTGTAGCAAGCCACTCCCACAAAGGAGGCCACACCCACCGAGTAGGTTCGAATAAGTTTTGAAACCCACCCCTGATTATATATATATATATATATATATATATATATATATATATATATATATATATATATATATATATATATATATATATATATATATATATATATATATATATATATATATATATATATATATATATGCTGATAGCATAAATATAAACAAATGTAACAAAAAGGCAACAGTAAAAAATATTGGGTTTCTATCTGTATGGTCTCTTGTGACGAGCCTAATGACAGAAAGTGGAAGTGTGACCTTCCTCCCATACTTGGGCATACCAGGGGTTGTGACTTTAAGTATATATATATATATATATATATATATATATATATATATATATATATATATATATATATATATATATATATATATATATATATATATATATATATATATATATATATATATATATGATCTTGAATCAAGTGTAAATCCTACTCCATATATAGCCCCAGCTAGATAATTTTTCGGGGAAAGCATTCCAAATTGGTTTGCCACCATCTTCAATAAAGTTTATTTTTCCAACTTCTGAGTCTAGATTTTATTTATTTATTTATTTATTTTGTCGGCCTTTCATCTAATTATCAGTCAGGCTTAACTTTTCTTAACTTTCAAGGCTAGATGTAGTCAACAAGATTAAGGCACTAGCCTTAGGCAAGATGTTAACTCAGTGATTTGTGGCTAGTCACTATATCTTAACTTTAGGAAGAAAACAAGGACAAACCACTTGTAAAACTTTAAAAAACAACCCCAAACCCTGCAGGGACTTGTCCAGTTTTCAAAAGTCAATGTTGACTTAATGGCACCTCCTGCTCAGCCAAAAGAAAAGCACGCTAAAGACCAGAAAAAGAGAACATATTTTTGAAATGGATATTCAATGTGTCTATTTCTGAGGTATTCTGAGGTGAGTATTTTGCAGCTTAACCTCACCTAATGGGGTAAAATTTCATTAGAAGACTATGTTGAAATAAATGGCACCTTGGCAGACCACTCTTAAACATTCAGATTCATCAACCAGGCTTGAAGAAGAAGAGTCATGGAAATTGAGAGGAGCATCAAGGGAAGTGTGCAACTGCTGTAGCCTGACCCTCATAAGTTCAATTTTCTCTGTCTTCTAAGTTGCCTTGGATCCCCGAGGCCATAACCCAATTTCTTAAACCATACATATGGGAAATGTTAGAGTTCTTACCACTGCACATCTATTCAAGGTGCTTGTGTTAAATGGAATCTCAGTTAACTGGGTCTTATCTCAAGAGGCCTCCTTGCTCTGCTTTTAAGTCAGTCATGTCTTTCAATGACTGCAAGTATAGGCTCAGTGGAATTCTTCACTTCAACGGACTTGATGTACTAACTCTGTCTATCTGTTAAAGAGTGTGTGTGTGTGTGTGTGTGTGTGTGTGTGTGTGTGTGTGTGTGTGTGTGTGTGTGTGTGTGTGTATTCCTTGCTGGCTAATTGGTGTATTTATGGAAAACAAAATCTTACTTCCTCCTCTCCCTTTCTTTGCTGCTGTAATTACCCTTTCAACTACTTTTTGATATAGTCTCCTTTTGAAGTCCAAAAAATTAAATCTGGAGCTTAATATTTTTCATGTTCTCTGTATTCCACGTGCAGGTCTATTTTTAATTATCTTCCTCTGCCTGTGTTTTCCCCCACCCTGCAGAAGCTGTTTATCATGGGTCTACTGATTCACTGAGCATCTTTCCACTGACAAATAAATCTTTTATTTACAAAATTTAGCCCTGGAGTTTTTGTTTACAGGCATGCACAATGTATAAATTTAGCAACAAATTGAAGAAAGAGTTACTCTGATTTTGCACTTGTGAAAATAGAGAGAAGCTCTTTTGTGCCTTTTACAGCTTTATACGGGAGAAGGAAATGCATAAAGCATGGAGTAAGGGGTCTATTTTAAATTATTTCCACTCTAGTGGCTCATAACATCTTCATAGCATCACCCAGCCATTGCTGAGGTGATGTAAAGCCTGTCTGTATTACAGTTATTTTAGCACAATGATGGTTGGATGACTCTTGAATATGCTATAAATCGCTAGTACAAATATGACCTTATTCAGACATAACGATATTAGATATGTGGCTACAAAAGTAAAAGAGGCAGCAAACACCATAATGGGAAAACAAAATATCTGAAGCTTGGACAATCCGGTGAAATTGAATGGTGGGAAATGTAGGAGAGACAAAACAATGTGATTCTTCACTTGATGCATATCCGTATGATGGAATTCACTATCACATATCATAATCGTAGTGACCAAATCAGACTAGAGATCATATTAAAAAAACATCTTACTAAGTGTGCTTGCTCAGTACATCAGAATCGATTTTTCAACTTCTATTTCAGTTACACACACATGCACACACACACACATGTGGGTGTGTATATGTGAAAACAACATACATACATATAAGAACATCCCTATTATTGGGTCACATTTTCTTTGTGAAGTTAAATTAAAGCCAACTTTTGCATTTCAAACTATAAGTATGTACTAAGTATAACTATATAAATATAAATAAGTAACCTATAAGAGAAATAAGGTACAGATAGGAGGGATAAAAGAGGGCACATCTTCACAGCCTATCTTGTAGACAATAACTAGTATGAATGATGAACAGACATCATTACATAATTGAAGTGATTAATACACCGTTTCTCAATATCTACCTTGGATCTAGTGCTATCCAAGGTAAAGCAAATTTGGCCTAACTGTCTGGAACTTTCTGGAAAGTGTTCTTTCTCTTTTTAAAGGTTCTCATTAAAATATATATATTTGAACAAAAAGACATTTAATACTAGCAGAGATAGAAAGAGGATGACATTAAAAATTCAATGACTTATTCCTGTATATTCCAATCCAATCGTGAATATTCCACAGTAAATTATATAAAGGGATTCAGGATTTTGTTCACCTATCCATCAGAAAGGTAACTCTGCAAAATAGAACAAAAAAAAATTTTTGATGTGATGAGAGACCCTCTGAAATTAAAGATAGATTCTAAGAATGGCCAGATCTGGTGTGGAATTGCAGAGAAAAATAGTCCTAAAATAGAATAGAATAGAGTAGAGTAGAGTAGAGTAGAGTAGAGTAGAGTAGAGTAGAGTAGAGTAGAGTAGAGTAGAGTAGAGTGGAACAGAACAGAACAGAACAGAACAGAACAGAACAGAACAGATTGGCCAGGTATGATTGCACACAAAAGGAATTTGCCTCCAGTGCATAAGCTCTCCGTGTATACACATACAACAACAAAATGATAGGTCATACATCATAAATCATAGTTACAATAATTAATCATAAGATACGACAGATGCAACACCAAGGTACAACAACAGTATACACATGAATATATTCATACAGTCAGAACATATTATTTGGTTATACTGAAGAAACTATACTTCCTATGGCCACAGTTAGTAAAAGAGTTGGAAATAATTCAAAAGTCATGTCATGTTGTGTCTGTTTTTAACTCCTTGGTTTTTTTCTTCTTTGTTTTCCAGTGAATTTGAGAGAGATACAGATCGAATATCTCAGAAGTGCTTTCAGTATTGTTTACTTAGTGTTTGTGTGATCCTGTCTAGGTCAGCAACAGTGTAAACCCGATCAAGTTTTTCATGACCAAATGTTAATAGATGAATAAATATATTCAGGATGGCTAAAAATAGCTCACCAAGCAGGAATTCCACTGAGAAATTATAATTCAGTCACATGTTTTCTCTTTCCAGTAATTTGGCGGGGTTCGACTCACCAGAAGGGAATTCTATGCAAATTTTATTCAATTTTGCAAAAAAAAAAAAAAATTGCATTAATGGTTTATTCTTCCCTTTATTCAACAGCAATGACATTAGACATTAGAGATTAGGGACAATATGCTGACTTTGTAAACTGCTTAAAGACAGCTGTAAAGCACTATGAAATAGTATATAAGTCTAAGTCCGTGATGGCGAACTTATGGCATGCATGCCAGAGCCCTCTTTGAGGGCACATGTGCTGTCGCCAGCTGCTGGTTTCCAGCATGCACATGCACACTGGCCAGCTGGCCTTCGCAGGTGCCAGAGTGCCAGAAAATGCCCTGAAAATGACCCCAAAAATGGCCAAAAAACTTGCTGTTTTTCAGCCTGTTTTTGAACCAATTCTCAGCCCATTTTGGGGGCCATTTTGTGGCCATTTTCCGGTGCTCTGGCACCGATGAAGACCAGCTGGCCAGTGTGCATGTGCACGCTGGAAACCAGCAGCTAGCTACAGCACATGTTCCCCCAGAGAGGGCTCTGTGCGCCACCTCTGGCCAAAAACAGCCAAAAAACAGGCATGCGAGTTCCCAACAGTCAGTCTTCAGGTTTCCGGCACTCCAGCGCACACATGCATGTGCATGCACATATGTTCCTGTTTGGGCACTCGGTGCCGAAAAGGTTCGCCATCACTGGTCTAAGTGCTATTGCTATTTTAGGCTTTGTCCAGATCTGGTTGTTATTTTCTAATAAGGCATCTTTAGCTTATTATGAGACTGACAGACAAAACTATTCACATGACTTAAAAGACAGATGTCAAAATGCATTTAATTATATCTTAATTTGGGTTTTCATCTGTATAATATCTGCATGACCTATGCAGCCCCTTTACAATATATAGAGCAACAGACTATATATGGTTCCATCATATGTAATATTATGTTGTTCAACTTTGCTTCCTATCTTCCACCCTGCTATACATTGGAAGACATAGTGGCAAAATAAGACTAAGTTATGGAATAAATAAACTGTAGTATTGAAAAAAATATGATAGGTTATAAATATTTTAAATAAGTGACTTACAGATTGGTTCATATCTCAGATATGATAATCTTATGTGATTATTTTCTATTACTGTCTCAGCAAGTTTCCAAGGCATTCAAATGTAGTAAAACATCCAGTGAAATAAAGTGTCATAGATGTAAAGTAACTCAGTATAACTGTTTATTTCAATATGCTTAGTAGATATAATAACATTCCATATGGTCTCTGTAGCTGTGCTTTTGATGGCAGCTTGTTGCATCAATTATCCAATTATAATTTTTCCATGGTTTTAAAGTTTAGAGTTTTATAGGATGGTTTCTGAAATTCAAGCTGCATTTAGAAGCACCAGAATAGTCCAATACATCTGTCTGTTAATAGTGAGCTGCAACGGAATGTTCTGTAATACCAATTTTCTTAAATGAAACCAGCAAGCCCATAGCTGAGAAAAAAAAATTACCAAGATCTTTTGGCTTGTTGTTTTATATTGCTCTTAAAATGAATTGGTGCAGTCATTTCCCCTTTTTAGTGCATGTATTATATAAGAAAAACTTCACAGATGTTGGTGATTGAGAAGCAGTGGAAGGGACAATTTCTCACCAGAAAATATCAGTAAGATTATTGTTTTCAGGTCGTTTCTGTCATTTTAACCAACAAATATTTAATTCTTTTACAGCCAGAAAAAAGCAATAAGCTATAGACATGATATTCTTAGTGAATATCAAAAACAGCTTAGTGAATATCAAAAAGAGCACAGAATAAATGGTACAAATGGAAGATACACCACTACCACTGCATACAAGGCTCTAGTTCTGTGATGGCAAACCTATGGCACGCATGCCAGAGATGGAACGCAGAGCCCTCTCTACTGGTACTCACGCTGTCACCTCAGGTCAGGTTTCCATGGCGTTTCTTTCGTGAGCTTCTATTTCCCTGCAAACGATGAAACAGAAGCTCACGAAAGAACAAGATCTTACCTCTTGTTTGCACTGCCAGTGTTGGGATGCCCTGCCTCCCACTGGCTAGCTGGTCTTCGGGTCTCTGCTACACATGTCTGCGTGTGAATGTGCACATGTTGGTACATGAGTGGGTTTGCACTCGCACCTTTCACTTTGGGCATGTGCGTGTGCAGGTTGGGCACTCAGTGTCTAAATGGCTTGCCATCACTGTTCTAGATAAACACACTGAACTGATGCATACTATTTCGCAGTGATTTAGGATCCATTCCAACAGCATCTATTTATTAATAAAACTCTCATTACCATAATCTTTAACTGGGAAAAACAGTGCATCAGGGGGATGGGGAATTAAACCAAGATACCTCAAATGGACTAACTTACAGAATGTGTCCAAAGTCCGGGACCTATAATTCCCAAAGGAGTGAAATTTGAGGAAGCTATTGCTGCCTCGGTGCTGCCAGATTACCAGGCTACTGTTATAGTCACAGCATGCTTATTTTGAATGTTATATGACAGTTTCCCAGCCATTCTTGCAATCCCTCACTTCCTTTCAAACTCAGAAGCAGCCATTTACTTGCCTGCTTAAAAGAAGGGACAGAAAAAGGAAACTGAAAGGGGAAAGGGAAAGAAAAAGGAGGGAGGGATGCAGGGAGGGAGGAGAAGAGGAATGAAGGAAGGAAGGAAAATTTCTAACACTTCCTGCCAGCTTCCCATATGAAAGCTCAATGAGGAAGGCATCAAGAAGTCAGAAGCCTCTTTGACCACTGGTAGTCATTATGTTCTTCTATTAGGTAAAGAAATAGCTGTGAAATAATGACTCAACTGGGCATGGGTTGTCTAGTTAATAATAAACACATCCAAGAGCCACTCAGAAGCTTACAAACCAGCAATGAATGCAGATGGGAAATTGAGTCTCTGGCCTGTAAACTCAAACCCCTTCATGTGCTTTCTCACTTGCCCCCAAATATAAACAGCAAACAATACTGCTGGGGAGTATTGATTGAGCATCTAGCGTAGATGATGGGAGTGAGACTCTGATGTCCCCTTAGGCTTTCACGTTATTTCCTTATGTTTTCTTGAAATGCAAATGAAAGACATCAATCTGTCACCGGGAATTTTTCAACAGGTCCTGAGTTTTCAACTTCTGTAAAAGGAAATTCGCAAAGGGAACAATTAGATGTACCTACATGGCACAGACCATTTCTGGGTTATTTTGTGAAAATGCACTAAAAGGCTACTGGCATGGTTTCTGAATGAGGTATAAAAGCCAATCAGACTCTGTAGTGGCCCCAGAAGTCTGAAAGGCGCTGCGGGCATCTATGACCAAAATGTCTCTTTTTGTCCTTGCATCATACCTATGGCTTGTCACCCTCTGGCATTCTTCTGATTTTTCTTGCAATGATGAAAATGGGGAAAGCAATACTTTCCTTTTATTTTCCAGTTATGAATTCTATATATTTTGCTAATTTTCATGTCATTCTTTTACCCTATTCAGGAAGTATCCATCAAGGCAAATTATTTCTACAGAGTCAATCCCTAGAATAATCCCATGCCCTTTTCTTCATTTTCTCATTCTTCTATTATTCAGAAAGCATCTTCACATCCTCTCTTTTTTAATAATTCTGGCTTCCACTAGCAGAGTTCATCTATCATACTAAGCCATAGTTTGCTTCTGGCTTAATATGATGAGTGAATTCAGGCATTGTAAACTAAATAGAAAATTATAATTAATCATCTGCAACAATTTTATTGCTGGATTATTTTCTAGGTATTCTTTTTATGTGTTTTTTTTTTGTAATTACATTTGGAAGACATCCTAAAATATATGTGGAAAATACAATGCCATAAATATTTTAAATAAATACATAATTAATGTTCTTTTTTCATATCTCTCTGGCATTGGGTTTCAGAATAATTTTTATGCTAAAGAATAATTGTTTTCTATGTATCTCAAAAGTAAATAATGCATAATCATAATGTAATTAAAAGACTTCATATACCATTTCTGGAATTCTCATTTGAATGTAAAATATATGGCTCTGGGTCTATACATTCATTTGATATTTTTTTCTACATGATCAATCTTTTTTTGCAATTTTGTAATATTTGCAATTTTTATTGTTCCTTTAGGCACTATATATTTGTAAATGAGTTTCCTTTTATTTAGAGTAGAAGGATTTTTAACAACTATTAAAAACAAAGTTAGTGTAAAATAAAAAAACACTCGTTGTATCTCTTAGTTACAGGATGATTATTTATTATTTACATCTGAGACACCTAGGAAACAAATATTCCTAATTAATTAGTTCTTTGCTCAGAGCCCTTTTCTCTGCCACAATCCATGAAATTCAACCTGGTGTAAAGATATTAAAAGTACCAGCAATGATGAGCCAAGGTGGCACAGTGGTTAGAGTGCAGTACTGTAGGTTATTTCAGCTGACTGCTAGCTGCAGTTCAGCACTTCAAATCTCACCGGCTCAAGGTTGACTCATCCTTCCATCCTTCCAAGATGGGTAAAATGAGAACCCAGATTGTTGGGGGCAATATGCTACGTCTATAAACCTCTTAGAGAGAGCTGAAAAAGCACTGTGAAGTGGTTTATAAGTCTAAGTGCTATTGCTAATAGTTCCTGATCTGAACTTTATTTTTTTTAAAAGTAAAATTCATAAATCATGCTCGTTATTGTTTTGATGAAGAAATGTAAAGAAACTTGATTTATGATAGCAGTTTTGGAGAAAAATAATAAAAAGATGAAAGAGAAGAGGGGTTTTTTTTTGGTACATATTTGAAAATATACAGTGAAGGAGAAATACCAAAAAAGTATTTAGAATTATCTTGGTCTTGGTCTCGGTCTCCCCTCTGATGCTCCACTTAACCACATGTGTGGTCACTTAACACAACTGGAAAAGCTGAGATTTTAGTTGTTGAGTAAATCAGTCACTCAACAACTGCTTCACTTAATGAGTGAGATTCCAGGCCCAGTTGTCGTCCTAAGTGGAGAACCATCTGTACATGTATTTGTGGACTCATTCTATAGACATTGGTGTTATGTAGAGATATCTAGCAGGGACTGGAATAAAAAAAAGATATTTTTATTAAAATATTTTAAAACTATATATCCCAAAATAAACATAAAGCTCGAAAAAGCTGCTGTAAGCCTCAGGAAAAGGACTTGGATTTTCCCGAGAAATAACACAACAAATACATGTTAGTG
Source organism: Thamnophis sirtalis (assembly GCF_051295495.1). Classification (NCBI taxonomy): domain Eukaryota; kingdom Metazoa; phylum Chordata; class Lepidosauria; order Squamata; family Natricidae; genus Thamnophis; species Thamnophis sirtalis. The sequence goes on along the minus strand of NW_028261381.1, from coordinate 46,562,017 downwards.
AGAAATGATAATGAGAATAAAAATAAGAATCTTTGAACAAACAGTATTCAGTGGGGAAATAGCCTTTAAAAAGTGAATCCAGCTGAGGAAATAACAATGAAAACATGAAAAATATTCCTAAAAAACTCCAATGGGTGGGAAGAAACAGTGAAAGTAAATGGCAGTGAATGGGATAGCAGCAGGATATGAGAAAAGAACATACTGCAAGTTGCACTGGAACAATAAACAAGGAACAAACCATGGCTATTAGCAATGGACAATGTGTACTACACACAGCTTTCAAGGAACAAAGAAAATCTAATATGTGCTTTCTGCAGGCCCCTCCTTTGCTTTAGAGAGAAAGAGACAGTTTGCAGACATGAAATAAGCAAGAGCCTGAGAGCCTGCTGTAATCTCTCCCCCAACATGTCTTTTCCAACATATGGAATGCTGTAGGTTTTCTTCTTATCTAACCCTAAAATGTTGTTTTTGTGACATTTTAGTGATAAGAGCTACAGGAGAGGACCATTTTGCTCAATTCAAATATCCACTGATGGCAGACCAGATCACTGTGCCATGCATTCACATATTCTGTTCAGGGCCAAAAAACAGGGACTTTGGACATCTGCTGCTTGTAATTTTTTTTAAATTGAACAAATTAATAACACAGATCCTATGCCAACTAGAATTTGGAATACCAATGACGCTATATTTGGGGAACCGTTAAGTTAAGGGATCCCCCTGATAATGATGACAGGAGTCCTTGACGATTTTTCTGTTTTCATTATTTTTTTCACAACATGATTTACTGTGATCCAAATTTGTCTTTCTGTATTGGAAATGCTGTGCATTTGGCCTTGTCACTTCTGGCCAATATCATCCAACATGTCTTCCAGACAAAAGCCATTGCTTCCAACTTTGTTTCTTTGTTCCATAATGAGCAAATGTTCCTTTGGCAAAAATACTGTATAGATCAGTGATGGCAAACCCTTTTCACCTTGGGTCCAAAAGCATGTGCGCACTATCGCACGTGCATGTGTGCCCACCCCCATAATTTAATGCCACTCCTATGCTGTGCTTCCTGCGCATGTGCACGTGTCCCCTGATGCCCCAAGCATGCACATATGGCCCTCCGGAGGCCAGAAACAGCCCATTTTCTGACTTCCGGTGGGCCCGGTAGGTCCAAAGGCTTTCAGAAGGCCATAACTTTTTGAAGCCTATCTCAGTGTCAGGAACAATCAACCAGATCTACACATATAGAGTTCAAGGTAAATACTTAATGTATACTGCCTATAATACAGGAATCTTTCTGTTATGCTTGCCTTCTCTTGGAAACAGATAAATGAAGTACCATGGAGCTAAGAGGAGGGGGAGCAGCTAGTCCTGGATCTCTTGTGGCTACATAATGATTCAAAGCTAATTCTCTATTTAAGTCCTCCTCCTTGCCTGGCTGAGTGTTTCCCAACACTCAGTGACTATTGTCCTTGATGTTCTTGATGTCCTTCCAATGGCAGAAAGACTAATGTTCCTCTGACAGAAAAGGATCTGACCTCATATCATTTGAAGGATGGGTGTTACTAACCAGGCTAATAAGGATCACCAGAATTGTTGTTTTAATATCTTGTCACCTGTGAGAAAGAGGGTTAAACCTGAATACCAGATCCTTCCCTTACCCTTACCCTTACCCTTTCTCTTTCTCCCTTTCCCTTTCCCCCTTTCACCCTTCCTCTCTCCCTCCCTTCCTCCATTCCCTTCCTTCTTCATATTTTGAGTCCGGAGAACTTTTTTGTATTTTCCCTGTCAAAGTTTCTTTGGATGTGGTTTCCCATTGCCTCCTTCCTAGGGCTAAGAGAGCAAAAGTGACCCAAGCTCACCCAGCTGCCTATGTATCTAAGGCAGGAGTAGAACTCCCAGTTTCTATCCTGGTGCCTTAACCATTACATCAAACTGCTTCTCTTGTCTCCTTTGCAGAACGGGAAAGTCTTACATATCCTGGTGCAGAGAAGATGTTTGCCATTAATTCTACCTTTCATTTGCAATATCGGGACCCAAAAGGAAACCAAAGAAAAAGGGGAGCTTCAGGTTTCAAGAATCCGATTGACAAGTACTGGAACAAAATATTGGGAGAAGCATCACCTGATCTTAAGAAGATTTTTAACTGTGGTTCCTTCAGGAGAGAATAGTCAATTTGGAAGTTCTGAAGAATTGGAAAACTGCTTTGAGCTGGGCCTCCTGCATGTCAAAACTATATGAATCATTTCTCTGAATCACTGGTGTCTTCAGGAAGTATTTATACAATGCATTCCATGTACTCCACACAGCAACAGATCTTTGCTTTTTTGGCTGAGTTTGAATCTCTTGAATAAGGAACGCGGTGGTTCACTGGATAAGATGTGAGCTTGTCGATCAGAAGGTTGGCAGTTCAGCGGTTCAAATCCCTAGCGCCGCATAACAGAGTTACTTGTCCCAGCTTCTGCCAACCTAGCAGTTCTAAAGCATGTAAAATGCAAGTAGAAAAATAGGAACCACCTTTGGTGGGAAGGTAACAGTGTTCCATATGCCTTTAGCATTGAGTCACGCCGGCCACATGACCATGGAGACGTTTTCAGACAGATGAGCACCACTCCATAGAGTCGGGAACAATTAGCACATATATGTGAGAGTAAACTTTTCCTTTATCTTTAAATCTCTTGAAGACGGTATTTGCAGATGTTTTCTGGTATGTAAATTGATAATAATAATTTTATCCTTTAAATTTCCTTTTAATAATCCAAAAGGAAAAAAAAAGATGCTATGGGATCATGTGGTGGAGGTGTAAAGGGAGAATGTGGGAGAAGTACAATTTGTATTAAAAGTGCAGCATCATTGTGATGGAACACATATTTGTGGAAGGAGGAACGTCACTGAAGATGTCCATATTTTTTCACCACCTTTTACACAAAACTATTGGGCAGAGACTGGCACACAATAATGAAACAATAATAATGTGGTTCCAACAATATTTAAAACTATAAGTCACAAGTATTTTCTAGCTTTAAAAGGATAATGAAACTTTGAATCCAGAATGAATATGAACCTCAAAAGTAATGATTTCCTACACGCCTTAGAGAAAAAGATTGAATGGAGTGAAAACTGAAAGGGACGTTGTGTTAGACACCCTCTTCCCATTTGTTCTTTAGTCTTAAATATGTAACAGTGCACTCTTCTCAATTTGTTGATTCTCAAGCAGACTTGTCTTTTCCATGGATTTTTATGTGTTTATATTCTACAAATGGTTAAGACAAATTTTCTAGAGAGGCAGCACTTGGATTTATTTTCTTACTTATTCCATCTGGTTTTTTATTTCTTAAGATTGAAATAGCGATTTATGTGCACAGAATTTTCACAGCAGGAAGTCAGGCAATGGACAACTCGAAACTATGGTCAATGGATGGAGAGGAGTCACTCTAAAAGTGTAATACATCTGAGTCCTTCTGGAAAGATATTTTTGTAGCTGAGCAAGCAATACATGAACTTCCAGGTCGCTAAGTCAGGGTTGATAAGGCAGAAAATGAATGTTATAATGCCACACTTATTATTTATTTATTTATTTGTTTGTTTATTTATTTTATTTTATTTGTTAAATTTATAGGCTGCCAAATCCCGGAGGACTCCGGGTGGCTTACAAAGAAAGAAAGAAAAATAAAAAAAATAAAAGAATAATTTAAAAATTCTCAACACGCATACATACTTCTACCTCTCTTCTGAGATTCCCTTTGCCTTCTGTTTACATTCTAATGGCCACCAGCCAGAGTCATATGAGGTACTATGCTGGCTCAGGGATGTAACTAGTAACCTACTGGATACCATAAATCATGCTACGTGCTGACTTGCATTGCTATTACTGATAGATAAGGAATTTTCACAGGCTGAATGGGAGGACAGTTGTTGTTACTATTGTTAAATTATTAAAAGCCAGAAAAAATGTAGCTGTCCTGCTCATTAAAAGAGAATTATTACATCATCTAGCCAATATGGATTAAGAAATCAGGATAATAAACCAGTGGACTAATTGGGAATTCTGATTTGAATCAAATCAGAGTCACTGTCCCAAAGGTAATATAACAGCAGAGACAATGCAAGGGAAGATTATACAGATCTTAAGCTTATTCTAACTTCTTAGATCAAAAGTTTAGGAATCTGACCATTTTTATATAAATTGGGCCTTGATATGCTCATCACAGTGTACATAGAGTTCTGGATTCATTTTATCTGGTTATTTTTGATGTGCTACAAAATTATATTGTCCATTATATTGTCCAGAGTTCCAGAGAGGTAATTATTAAAATACCCTTTCAGGATTGTTGTTAAAAAGAAGGTAAATGTACTACTATTTGGTTCCTCTCTGGGAAGAAACACGTATCAGTGCATTCTTTCCTGGCCTGAACTTTTCAGCTCGTTCTAATGGTCAAGGCATCAGACTACAAACCAGGAGAAGGTGAGTTCTAATATGATATGAGATAGGGTGAGTGAATGAGGGAGTGAGTGAATGAGGGAGGGGGGAGGGAGGGAGGGAGAAAATTAAAAGATTTTCCCAAACCAATATGCCAGCATAGCTAAGGGCAAGGAAAAATCAGCCCAGATGGGTGGATAGGTTGTGTACAGGTCATGCAAAGAAAAAGAAAGCGGAATGAGGCACACTAATTCCTGCTGTTTACTCAGCATGCCCCTTCCAAATTTGTCTTGTCCAAAACCAGAATAATAAGGAAGTTCCAAGTTTTGGCTGGGCCAAATTAAAGCTGCCAGAAAGAATGCAACTGAATTTCCAAGTCACAATGTGCGCACTCCATTTTGCAAGCACTCTTATTGCACAATTGTAATTCTTTTTAAAGAATTTTTTTAAGACAGGCTGTTCAGTTTTGAGGGTCACCCTTTCCCAGACCCCAAAAAGAAAAAGAAAAAGCATGGCACAATGGGGCTGAACAAACAACCAAAGAAATCAACTAGGTTTTGAGTGCAGTTAGCCACTGATACCGAAGAAGGAACTGTGTTGTAAATTGAAATGACTGCAAAACTGATGGATGGAATTCATTTTGTAAGTAGGGAAATAACATGGAAAACGAAGGTACATCTTTTGGAAATACTTAGTCTTTGAGCATTAGAGCAAAGATGAGCAATCTATAGTCTTTCTGATACTAATGCCATCAACTATAAACACAGGAAAAGATGAGGAGTGACTGTTATTACAATCCAACATCTGGAGGGTTGCAGAGTATCCTCCTTAAACCAGAAGCAAGGTCCCACTTCGCTATAATAGTTTTAAGGCATCAGTCTAGAAATAGGAAGACATTGTGAGAGTTTGTCCTGTCTTAAGCACAAAACCATTTAGGTGACCTTGGGCAAATCACTGTCTCTCAGCCCTAGGAAAGAGGCAATGTCAAATGACTTCTGAAATCTTGCTAAAAAAACTGCAGAATAAAATTTGCATGGATTTTCTTTTTTAAAAAAATCTTACGTAGATGGGTATATTACTTGGCATGTGTTATGCGAAAAGACAGTAATTTAATTTCACTTTTATAGATCATACCAGGAAAAAGCTGAGAAAAGCTAAGAACCGCTAGTGCGTGAAGCATCTGTTTCATACTATAATTCAACTTTCATTTATCCAGGGTAGACCTTACCAAAGATAACAACCAAACCACATTATACTGATCATGTTTGTTCAATGTACTTGGGTTTTAAAGAATTATCTTTATTCCTTCAACTTATTTTGTGGACTCAAACAATATTGACATGTTCCAGAGTATCGAATGATGCATAGTTTGTTTTCACAAAGGATTCTATTTTTGATAGAATATTTAAAAGGGAAATATTATTACCCTGACCATCTTTATAGAGTGACCAGGTAAACTATTCTGCATTAATAGCAGAAGCCTCACTTTTGCTTGCATGAACTTTGACTTTTAGTAAGAAAACAAATGATAACAAATAGATATAATTATTTTTTACACAAATACAATATTTTGTATGTAACTATTGTATGTAACTCTCTGCCACTTTATCCATGACTGAACAAGCTTGTATGATTTGTTCATTTTCCAAATCACATAGAGTTTTCTTTAATTAAATTAATACTCCCAAACTTATTTTTCTTCTCAGCAGACATGCATTTATAATGCAGTTTCCTAGTGCTTTAGAACAAAGCAAGGTACCTGATACATAATTTTAATTTTGCTCCAGTTTGGAACAAGTATAAATAAGGCCTGATTTTAGCATGTTTTTAATTTGGTATGCACATTGCAAGACATATTTTAAATTATTTATTTTCAATAGTTTGTAGTATTTTCCATATTAATTTGAAAAAATAAATAAATTTCTCCCCATCCTTAATTTATTACTTTGATTTCTAAGTTTTTGGCAAGAAATCCATAGTCTATATAAGGAACTAGTCATGCTTTCCTTCACATTTGAGTCTTGCAAATAAATGAAAGTTGGCCTATAAGCACAAAAGGTCTATAGGCCATCTAGAGCAATTCTCTTCCGGGATTTGCCTGAACTGTCAGGATCTTCAAAAAAAAATGTACATGTCTTAGAAATATTTAGTAGCACAATAACATCAGCGGACTAAGCCAAAATTTTCCTCAAATGCTATGTCAGAATTAAGTGTGATTTAGACTACTTGTGTAACCCCAACCATTGTGATGTTCCTCTCATGCTTTATAGCTTTTGACAATCTGAAAAGAGAACCAATTGTGTATTGTTTATCCAACAATACATCATAGTTAAATCATTTAAAAGATGTCTAAGGGGACTAGATATATTTAGTCTAATGAAGAGAAGGTTTAAAAGTGGCATGATAGCTGTCTTCCAATACTTGAAGGGTACTCACAGGGAACAGGGGGTCTATTTATTCTCCAAAGCACTTGAGGACAAGACAAGATACAACAGGTGGAAGCTCATTAGAGGGAATTCAATCTGGAACTAAGGAAACATTTCCTGATAGTAAGAACAGTTAGTGAATGGAACAGCTTTCCTCTGAGAGTTGTGGATGCTCCATTGATGAAAATATTGCACAACCATTCATACAGGATGAAATTAGGAATAAGGCAGGGGGTTGGATGTGAAGACCTCTAGCCTCTTCAAGCACTATGATTCTATGTTACAATATTATGATGTAATTTAATAGGAAGGAATTTTATGTGTGCTGCCTTGAGTTGCATCAAATAAAAGTGGGAGGTAAATCAAATCAATAAATAATAATTGCTCTTTTGCTAAATCATACACATTTCTATAGTTATATAAGAAAAAAGCCTTAATATGATCATAATAAGAGATAGTGTTGTAAATCAACAAGCTATATCAGCTTTCCCAGTAACTATGGACAACTTTTCTTTTCCTGGGGTGAAATCTGCTACAATATTCTCAGACCTAGTGAGATCTACTTTCTAAGGATCAATTTAAAGAGCGGGAATAAACTAAACTAGGAAGTCGATGCCAAGAAAACTCCACATATCTACCTTTCTCTTCATAATCTTTTCATCTCTAAGAGTTTCAGGTGGGAAAAAATTGGGGATCACATATGAAATATTGCATATGCATATACACATATCACACACATGAATGCACACACTCTTCTGACCTGATAGGATAGTTGGTTAAGTCGGGGTGTGTGGGGGGAGAGAAGCATCATTTCCCCGTAAGAATCAGGTTCACTGTTATCTTGCTGGTCACATCTAAGGATGTTCTTACCATCCCTATACTATTTTTTTATTTATTTATGTATTAATTTTATATACTTCCCATTTCACTATTCAAAGCAATTCTTGGTTATTTTCTTCTAAAATTCTTGTTTACTTTCTGCTCTTATCCCACCCTGATTTCTCCTCTTCTCCTCATTACTGTTGCTAAGCATAGTGTGGTATGGTATGATATGGTATAGGATTAGGATTAGGATTAGGATTAGGATTAGGATTAGGATTAGGATTAGGATTAGGATTAGGATTAGGATTAGGATTAGGATTAGGATTAGGATTAGGATTAGGATTAGGATTAGGATTAGGATTAGGATTAGGAAAGGATAGAATAGGATAGGATAGGATCGGATCAGACAGAGCTGTGATAGTGCAGTGGTTAGAATGTAGTACTGTAGGCTACATCTGTCTATCATTGCCAGCAGTTTGGCAGACTCACCGACTCAAAGTTGTCTCAGCCTCCCATCCTTCCGAGGTGGATAAAATGAGGACCCAGATTGTTGGGGACAATAGGCTGACTCTGTAAACTGCTTAGAGAGGGCTGTAAAGCACTGAAAAGTGATATATAAGTCTAAGTGCTATTGCTATAGGATAGGATAGGATAGGATAGGATAGGATAGGATAGGATAGGATAGGATAGGATAGGATAGGATAATAGTGTAGTGTAGTAGTATATTACTATAGTATAGCATAGCACAGTGTAATAGTGTAGTGTAGTACAGTACAGTACAGTATAGAGTAATAGTACTTGTAGCAATAGCAAAACAACAGATAAAATAATACTATATGTAATACCGTCAAGCATCCATATCTGCCTATCCCATGTCCTTGGAGAGGACTTGATGGGTAGACAAAAAATGCCAAATATAGTCTGAACACCTGCCTCACTGTGCAATGGACTATAACAGTAACAGTGTGCAACCAGTAGAAAGGTGAAATAAGTAATAAAAAGATTAAGTAATCTACACTCTATGAGTTAATATATAAAACCTCAGCCACCCAGATTTCACTGTGATCTGGAACTTCTTTGAGCTAGGTGCTGCAATATGATTGATTCTAGCGCTCTCCTTGAAAAGCTACTAGAGTGGCTACCTGCATTCTCAGCAACTGAGCAGCAGTTCCACCATTTTTGTGGATGGAAACAAGGTGGTAGCCAAAGTAAAAAAAATAATCTGGTTTCTTTCACTCAGGCTTTGGACAATGACTCACATGCGAATGGTAACATTGTGTTTGAGATGGTGGGAGACATGGGTATATGAGCCACGGTAGCACAGTGGTCAAAGTGCAATATTGCAGGCTACTTCTGCTGCCTGCTGGCTGCCTGCAATTTGACAATTTGAATCTCAAGGCTGACTCAGCTTTCCAGCCTTCTGAGGTGGGTAAAATGAAGACCTAAATTGTTGTGGGCAAATATACAATCACTGTAAAGCAGTATATAAATCTAAGTGCTATTGCTATCTGTGGAGCATGGCAAACAGTTCTGAAGGGTTGCATTGAAGACTTTGTTAAGCTTTATAGTAGGAAGAAGAATGGAGGCTCTGAAACATTTATATTCAATCTTGTCAATCGCAAAT